>NC_136634.1:680731-738231 GCF_949748355.1 Melanostigma gelatinosum
CTCTCTCTCTCGCTCTGTGTGTCTCTCTCTCTCTCTCTTCGGAAACGATATAAACTGCTGTTGACTGACCGAGCTGAGGAGACATCAGGTCTACCATCAGGTCTAAGACCAGGTCTGCATCAGGTCTAAGACAGGTCTGCCATCAGGTCTAAGACCAGGTCTGCCATCAGGTCCAGAGTCTCTGGTAGTTGAATTAAACCTCTTTCTGCTGTTTTCTAGTTTCTTGTCGTCACGTTATCTAAGTTCATCATGTAAAAATCTTTTGTGATATTTTGTGACGAACATCAGCTCTTTTAGTTGTGGGTTCGAGGCCCTCGAGGGCCGTTTAAACATGAATAATAAACATGAAAGATCGATCATTTATCACCTTTCAGTCCAAAACACAACCAGAAACCTTTCACAATAAGACGAGAAACATCAGTTATGAAACGTTGCAGCTCTGCTGAAATAATTTGATTTATTAAACTTCTTGAAGATTCACAGATTAAGATTTATGTATAAATCAATATTTCTATTATGATTTTGGTTTTAATATATTTCCTCCGAATAGATTAAAAGAGAAGTCGATCATTTGTGCTGAGTGTTGATTATTTATGATCAACTCATATCTCAGTAATGTGAATATTCTGTTGTAAAACGAGGCGTTCAAAGACGTCATGTTTTCTGTATTCTCTATGAAATAACTAAAGGCTCCAGCAGTCCTGCTTTTTATTACTGTCCCTCTGAACACAACTCAGCAGCACATTGTGTTATGAATCATAACTATGAGGCCGAGCAAGAAGAAAACACTGTTCTTCATATCAACTATTGTTAAAAAATGCTTCCAAAAATATTTCAATGTCTGGAATGAAGAGGGAGTTTTTCTTTATATATTTGTATAAATATAAATAACTAAAGATTAGTGACACAACTCAAAGAGAACGTGAAACAAACTGTACGAAGGTCCGTCGATGTCAATCAAATCATTCCATCTTTGTTTGGTAATATTTAAAAACTCTTAAACAAGAGCAGCTTAAATTACATCTAAAGTGGGAAAGAAACCCAATCTGCGCAACACTGTCCATCTCCAGAGCTGCTTGGTGGAATTAGCTAAATGAGTAAAGTTACAAAACGATTGGACGCTTCATCCGCACACATCGCAGCGTCTGAAATCACATTAATGTCAACAGATCAGTGACGAGCGTCTTCGGATTGTTTCCTGTAAACATGGTGGAATTAGCACGCTAGCTAAGTAGCCAGCCGTCCGCTAGTTAGCTTTCAACGTGCTTTGATGCTACACCGGTACCGTCATTTCCCCCATAATGCACCTGGACGTGTGTCTTTTCAGGGAACATGGGAGGAGCACCTGAACCCAACCTCAACGCCACCTCCCTTTGCTCCGCCTCTGCGTCAACGCCTCCTGTCGGTCTCCGGTCGGAGGGGCGTGTCCCTACGGCACGGCTCGGCTGGTCCTCGTGCCGCGCTGACCGCCTCCCTCAGCGTCGTCACGGTGATGGGCAAACACTCTGGTAATCCTGTCCATCAAGGTGAACCGCCGCCTGCGCACCCGTCAACAACTACTTCCTGCTGAGCCTGGCGGTGGCCGACCTGATCGTGGGCCTGCTCTCCATGAACCTGTTACTCGCTCTACCCTGCTGCGGGGCCGCTGGCCCCTGGGGGCCGCCGCCTGCGACATGTGGCTGGTGGTGGACTACGTGGTGAGCGGCGCCTTCTCCGTCATGAACCTGCTGATCATCAGCTTGGACCGGTACTTCTGCATGACGCGGCCACTCAGCTACCCGGCGTGGCGGACGGGCGGCATGGCCGGTCTGATGATCGGCGCCGCCTGGCTGCTGGCCTATCGTGCTCTGGCGCCGCCATCCTCTGCTGGCAGACGCTCGGAGGGAAGCGCGTCGTGCCCGACGGCGAGTGTCACACTCAGACTCCACGCCAGCCCGGCCGTCACTTTGGGCACAACTCTTCCTCCTTCTCTACCTGCCGGCGGTCTTCATGGTCGGCCTCTACGGCCGGCTGTCCGCCGCCAGCCGCGGCCGACAGAGCGCGCTCCGGTGGGAGCAGGGACCGCTCAGAGCGTCAGATCCGTCCGTCAAAGCACTTCCTCTTGAAACGATGGAGCTTGGTGACCAGCGACCCGGGCTCAGACGTGTCTCTGAACCAATCGGAGTCCGGCACTCCAAAGAACCGGAAGGTGTCCGGAAGTGCGGGCGACGCCTCGGAGCCTCAGCGGCGTCACGCTCGGACCTCCACCGGGGACGAGGACTACAACAAGATCGACACCGACTCCTCGTCCAACGCCGACCTCCACAGGACGGCGTCGGTGGCCTTCTCCTCCTGTCCGAGCTTCAGGTCTCAGGAGAGACACAGGCGTCGAGTGATGGCGAGAGAGAGGAGGGTCACCAAGACCATCCTGGCATCCTGCTGGCCTTCATCCTCACCTGGATGCCGTACAAACGTCATGGCCGTCGTGGCGGCCTTCTGTCACGTGTGCGTGCCGGGCGTCCTGTGGAGCGCCGGCTACTGGCTCTGCTACGTCAACAGCGCCATCAACCCCGGCTGCTACGCCCTTTGCAACGTCACCTTCAGGAAGACCTTCTGCAGCCTCCTGCGCTGCCGGAGCAGGAAGCTGCGGTGAGACTTCGTGTCCACTGGTCACATGACACGATGCTGAGGATCTGTTTAACCACCTGTGGTCCTGAAGCGCTTTCTTCCTCACGATCTCCTGCATGATCGTCAACTACGGATCCTGTAGCCCATGAGCCTCAGCTGAAGAAGTCGTGAAGTTATTGTCACTTTGTCGAATCAACTGAAATCAAAACTGACCAAAATTCAAAAGTAAATGATTTGAACTTTTCTCTTTTTTTTTTGAGCTCTGTGATTGGATGATTATTGCTGCAATGCACCTTGGGAGTCGTAGTAGACTTCTGTCCTTCAAAGAACCAGATATTTTCTTGTCTTTTTCAATGAGACTTTTGTGATCGAATATATATTTCCTGGTCAAAGGAGCCGCTGTAAGCGCATTTGATTTCTGTTCAAATTGTCACAATAAAAGTCCTCATATGGTTATTTATAAGCTTTTATTTCGAAAAAATTTGGTGTTTTCATCAGCAGGTGTCCTCTCCTCCCTTTGATCTCAGAAGATGATGGAGACAGACGTCTGAACTGTCCTCACTGTGTCCTCACTGTGTCTTCACTGTGTCCTCACTGTGTCCTCACTGTGTCCTCACTGTGTCTTCACTGTGTCCTCACTGTGTCCTCACTGTGTCTTCACTGTGTCTTCACTGTGTCCTCACTGTGTCTTCACTGTGTCCTCACTGTGTCTTCACTGTGTCCTCACTGTGTCCTCACTGTGTCTTCACTGTGTCTTCACTGTGTCCTCACTGTGTCTTCACTGTGTCCTCACTGTGTCCTCACTGTGTCCTCACTGTGTCCTCACTGTGTCTTCACTGTGTCCTCACTGTGTCTTCACTGTGTCTTCACTGTGTCTTCACTGTGTCTTCACTGTGTCCTCACTGTGTCCCCACCTCTCTGAGATCTGAACTCCATGTGAGCTGGACCCCCTCAGGATTTGGTCTCTCTGATCTCCGAGCGGACGGACTCGACATTGAACCAAAGCCACAGTTCATCTTCTGTTCTGAGGACTGAAGAGCGTTTCATGTCCATCGGAGACGTGAGGACAGAGAAGTTGTTGAAGAAAATCCTCGTCATAACTTTGAATTGAACTGAACACATTGTGGTTCATAAACAACATTGTCAGGAGGTGATCAGGGCGCCAGACCAACGAATAAATCTCTCTGACCAGAACATCGAGATGAGAACATCGAGATGAGAACATGCCCCAATGAAGAGACCAGATGTGCTTGTTTTTCGATTCAACGGACTGGTTTGATTGGTGGAACGCAGCTGAAGGGGCGTGAATTTTGACTATAAAAGTGATCTGTGAACAGCAACGTATCGGAATCTGTTTCGATGTGCCAAACTCGCTGGTGTTGACGAATATGCATTGAAACGGTTCCCGCTGGTTGTAACTCCAGTTCGCCGTCTCTTCTCGTCATTTTGCCACAACGTGAGACCATCGGTGACCGAGAGTCGAACTAGATCCGCATGTCGACTTGTGTTTGTGCTTTCAGTGTTTTCTGTCCGTCAGCTGCTCAGAGACGTGAACTTATGAGCGATGAGGACGTTTGTCTCTTTGGCTCTGCGATCAGGTGATCAGTTTGATGTTCAGGTTGATTGATGAGCAGCTGATCAACAACACGGAATAAATCCTGACGTGACACCGTTTCGTGTGAAGCTTTTTCCCTGTCATAGCATAGCATAGCATAGCATGAAAAGTCATAGTATAGCATAGCATAGCATGAAAAGTCATAGCATAGCATAGCATGAAAAGTCATAGTACAGTAAACAGTGATTTTGGACACGTGCAAACATCTGGAAGTCAACAAACACAAAAAGAAACTTAAATTTACTTTCATGGAGAACAAAGAAAAGACTCGTCACCAAAACAACGTTCAGTATTTATTGTGTTCATTTGTAGAAGTCTCATCTTATGTCATCAATCATCTATAATTCAGAATAATAGATTTGATAGAGGATTTTTATTCTGCCGTTACAGATTCATTTCTAATTTTGTACATATTTTATAACTGGTTCAGAATGGGTGGATGTTAATTTAACATTAGCTGCTGTAAAAAGCTTTGAGGACTACATGTGCTGTTAGACTAACTACGAGCTACGAGGACACAGTTAATATCTCATCATCATCATTATCATCATCATCATCTAGAGGAAAGCTCTCCTCACTTTAACCCAAAGAAACACAAAGACATCAAATCAGAACAACAAGTCAAAAGAGGATCAAAGGTTTTGGAGTCTCGTTTTTGTTTTGATGAAGAAGAGAAGAGGAGGAAGAAATCCGTCGTCTTCTGTTCATCCTTCAGTTCGACTTCTTCTGCCCTGAAGAGAGAACGAGGATCAAAGAGTTCAGTCCATCAATCATCTCCTTTACTCACCAGTCCCTCAGCTGTACTTATACTACTTATATATACAACTGTTTGATAGTTAACAGAGAGAGTAAAGGTCGTAGGAAACTACTTTAAACCAGACGTCAACCTGAAGTCAGTGCTTCACATTTTAAAGCTGCATTCTCTCTAGTGTCCACCAGGGGGCGACTCCTCTGGTTGTATAGAAGTCTATAGAAAATGACTCTACTTCTCTCTTGATTTATTACCTCAGTAAACATTGTAAACATGAGTTTATGTCTCAATCTCTAGTTTCAAGTCTTCTTCAATACAGCATGATGTTCATTTAGTACATTATGGTCCATTTAGAGTCACACAGACCATAAAGCAGGGGATGCTTTAGGGCGGGGCTACTGTGATTGACAGGTCTCTAATAGACCATAAAGTAGGGGATAAAGCAGTTTGTTGCACTTACTGTATTCATATTAGTTTGTTTCTGTACTTCTGCTCTGGTTTATGCTCTTAGATGCTTGTTTAAAGGAGATGCACTTATGACGAGTAGTTCTTACTGTAAGTCGCTTTGGATAAGAGTGTCTGCGAAATGACTGTAATGTAATGTATGCTCTAGGGGCGGGGCTACACAGTGATTGACAGGTCTCTACCAGAGACGTAAACATTTCATTTAGTGACATGAATGATAAAATTCTGATTCTGTTCAAAATGAAGTTCTAAATCCCAGAGTGAAACTGTCACAACTGTTTTCAAATTGTCCTAAAAATGCAATTTGTTTTGTTGATTGAATATCGGAGCAGACACACTAAAAGAAACAACACTTTCAACGAACTTGATACAATCATGGAAAGAATTTTAACATGATTAAACTGCTTACGTTAAGCATTAAGTAGTTGTGTTGGTCCAACCTAATTTATTTGGGTTGGCTCAACTTATTTACTAGGGTTGGGTCCGACTTAACTTAATAGAGTTGATCAAACTCATTTTACAGTCGTAAATTAAGTTGGACCAACATAATTGTTCAAAGCTTAAAGAAAGCAGTAATCCATGATTGAACACATTTGCTTTGACTCTCAGCTCTCACCTCTGGTCTTCTTCGCTTTGGGGGAGCAGGGTTTGGACACCTTGACGGTGGGTTGACACTCGGCGTTGAACAGCGCTCTCTTCAGGGTTCCTGACCGGCTCTTGGTGTCGGCGTCGCAGGATCCCCACGGACCGAACTTGTACTTACAGTCACCTGGAGGAGGAACGCCACACGGAGACATTCAGGAGACGTAATCCATGTTGAAGACCTTCAAATTAAAACCGGCAACTTTAAAAGAGATGAAACGGGTCGTGAACCTCTGGCGGATCATTTTAAATGTTTCCTTTATGTTGAATATTGTTTGATTTTGTTCTGGTTCATTTGTTTTCAGTCCGTGGTTTTAATTTGGAAGAAATTAGTTTGATGTTAACGTAAACCAATCAATCAATTCTTTATGAGCTGATAGAGTCGACTTCCTGGTTCCTTCTATTGGTCGGCCTGAGGTAAATATAAATAGATAATATCAACAAGTTAAATGTCTGGTAAGTGAGCTCAGTAGAAGTTTGATTTATAAATGAATAAAGACCAGATTTCGCTTTAGTTTAGTCGTTATTATCGACCCATCTTCCTCGTTGTCGATGTTTTGATTCATTTGTAAAAAGAAAAATGAAACACAGTGAAGTTTACATGTTGTACGACTGTTATCATCTCAGCGTTAGTTTCAATCTTCCTGTTTATGTTTATTATTGATGCGTGTTGATGTTGGTGTGGACTGCACTTTGATTCTAAATGTTCTTTATTAATACATCTGATTCAATGTTTTTGTAATGTATTCACCTCCTTTCCTTATGAAGTGTGTGTGTGTGTGTGTGTGTGTGTGTGTGTGTGTGTGCGTGTGTGCGTGTGTGCGTGCGTGCGTGCGTGCGTGCGTGCGTGCGTGCGTGCGTGCGTGCGTGCGTGCGTGCGTGCGTGCGTGCGTGCGTGCGTGCGTGCGTGCGTGCGTGCGTGCGTGCGTGCGTGCGTGCGTGCGTGCGTGCGTGCGTGCGTGCGTGTCAGGTCTTACTGATCTCCTTCTTCCAGTTGCAGGGGATCTTGCAGTGGATCCTGTCGGTCTGGTCTCTACAGGTGGTCTCTCTCAGACCGTCTCCACAGTCTCCGTGTTCAGGGACACATTTCCCGTACTGAGTCTCTGCAGCGGAGCATTCTGAAGCCGGCCGAGTCTTCTCATGTTTCCCACCTGGTGGAGGAGTCACAGTCAGAAGAACCACAACAGCTGATCTACAGTCTGCTGACCTCTAACAGGTACAAACACTTTCAGATTCACTCCACCGTTTTAAAATCAAAATCATAAAATATTCTGCTTACAAACTAAGCCTCGATTTTGGCATTTTGTCCGTCTCCATCTTTGTGTTTTTTTGCAACTAGTGAACAGGAAGTGACCATATCTGGACTGAGGAGGAGTGACGTAGAGACATATACGTCTCTGGTGTCGACCTGTCAATCACTGTGTAGCCCCGCCCTAAAGCATCCCCTGCTTTATGGTCTGTGTGACTCTAAATGGACCATAATGTACTAAATGAACATCATGCTGTATTGAAGAAGACTTGAAACTAGAGATTGAGACATAAACTCATGTTTACAATGTTTACTGAGGTAATAAATCAAGAGAGAAGTAGAGTCATTTTCTATAGACTTCTATACAACCAGAGGAGTCGCCCCCTGGTGGACACTAGAGAGAATGCAGCTTTAACACATGAAGCTTTGAAGAACCGGAGGTTTCTAACACTGCATCACTCACAGCTTCAAACTCGGGCCTCAGTCAACAGGTGGTTAACGTAGTGAATTCAAACATTAACACTTGCTTATGTTTAGGAAAAGATTGTGGTTTGGGTTAAAATATGAAATATGTAAAGTGAAAGTGAAAGTGAAACAATGGTTTACATGATACACAAACAGCCGTCTCCTGGGTGAAAGTCCGGGGTTTGTTTTCCACAAGTCTGTGTTCAGATCGAAACGTGATCTCGAGTGTGAGGACGAAACAAACCGGTGAAACCAGATGAGGCCTGAATGCGTCTTGACTTTGAGGACAGAAGTTAACACGTGTTCATCAGGTTCATGCTCATTGTCACTCAACAGGACACAAACTGTACATTTACATTCCTGCTGTCATGAAATGCATTCTGGGAAACGTGAAATTCAATCAGACGCAGACGGACAGGTTGAAGAAAATTACAACCTGTCATCTCAAAATGAACTGCTGCAACACGTCGAACCTCCAGATTTAGTTTGTGAATGAACACTCAAACATTTCTTAATTCATGACATGAAGTAAATTCAGTGGTGGAAAGTAACTAAGTACATTTACTGCTGTACTTTACGGTACTTTTACTTTACTTCCAGTACATTCTGACAGCTAAACTTTACAGATAAAACATTATAGAATGTGACGTGTTGTTACCGAATTATCTGTATTAGCTTTATAGTTCCACTTAAACCAACATGAAAATGTTTAGTACACATCTATTCATCAGTTATAGTAATAACGTACTATCCTATAATATCTCAGGCTGCATTGGAGTAAAGCGACATCAGAGTAAGTACAGCAAGTCATTTCTGATTGTGTATTTGTACTGTTGAACATCAGCATGTTAGCATTTAGTTCAAAGCCGTACCGTGTCATAGTGCCGCCTCACGTAGACGCTTAAGTCTGCTTATATATTGAGTCTAAAATAAGAATGACATAATCTTGGCGGGTCTTTCAAATGATATCAGATTGAAGGGTTCTGTTTCACAGGGAACTGATCCTGGTCAGAAGAAGATAGAAATGAGTTCACTGTTATTTAAGTATCTGACCTTTGTGGTTCTTGGCTCTTCTGGTGGCCTCGGTGGGGAGCGTCAGAGCCACGAGCAGCAGCAGCGTCACTGTCAACAAACGTCGCATTCTGCAGAGATACAAACATGAACATGAAGAGATAATCATGAAACAGGATTAAAACACAACCAGCAAGATGTAAACACACTGCAGCTATGATGTAACGTTCAACCAACAGCATCAAGGGGGAGTTAACTACCCACATCAAAGGCAATATTAAGCTTTCACTACTACTTAGCATCATTATGAACATATTATTACTGACGTTTTCTTTCTATCATATAAACAACACAACTACAAAGAGACTTCAAAGAGATGTAAAACGACTACAAAGAGACTTCAAAGAGACGTAAAACGACTACAAAGAGATTTAAAAACGACTACGAAGAGACTTCAAAGAGACGTAAAAAGACTACAAAGAGACTTCAAATAGATCTAAAACGACTACAAAGAGATTTAAAATGACTACAAATAGATGTAAAACGACTACAAAGAGATGTAAAGAGACTTCAAAGAGATGTAAAGCGACTACAAAGAGACTTCAAAGAGACGTAAAACGACTACAAAGAGATTTAAAAACGACTACGAAGAGACTTCAAAGAGACGTAAAAAGACTACGAAGAGACTTCAAACAGATGTAAATAGACTTCAAAGAGACTTCAAAGAGATGTAAAGCGACTACGAAGAGACTTCAAAGAGATGTAAAACAACTACAAAGAGACTTCAAAGAGACGTAAAACGACGACAAAGAGACTTCAAAGAGACGTAAAACGACGACAAAGAGACTTCATAGAGACGTAAAACGACTACAAAGAGACTTCATAGAGACGTAAAACGACTATGAAGAGACTTCAAAGATATGTAAAACGACTACAAACAGACTTCAAAGAGATGTAAAACAACTACAAACAGAGTTCAAAGAGATGTAAAACGACTACAAAGAGACTTCAAATAGATCTAAAACGACTACAAAGAGATTTAAAATGACTACAAATAGATGTAAAACGACTACAAAGAGACTTCAAATAGATGTAAGACAACTACAAAGTGACTTCAAAGACATGTAAAACGACTACAAAGAGACTTCAAAGAGATGTAAAGCGACTACAAAGAGACTTCAAAGAGATGTAAAATGACTACAAAGAGACTTTAAAGAGATGTAAAATGACTACAAAGAGACTTCAAAGAGACGTAAAACGACTACAAAGAGATTTAAAAAACGACTACGAAGAGACTTCAAAGAGACGTAAAAAGACTACGAAGAGACTTCAAACAGATGTAAATAGACTTCAAAGAGACTTCAAAGAGATGTAAAGCGACTACGAAGAGACTTCAAAGAGATGTAAAACAACTACAAAGAGACTTCAAAGAGACGTAAAACGACGACAAAGAGACTTCAAAGAGACGTAAAACGACGACAAAGAGACTTCATAGAGACGTAAAACGACTACAAAGAGACTTCATAGAGATGTAAAACGACTATGAAGAGACTTCAAAGATATGTAAAACGACTACAAACAGACTTCAAAGAGATGTAAAACAACTACAAAGAGACTTCAAAGAGATGTAAAGCGACTACAAAGAGACTTCAAAGAGACGTAAAACTACTACAAAGAGACTTCAAAGAGATGTAAAGCGACTACAAAGAGACTTCAAAGAGACATAAAACGACTACAAAGAGATTTAAAAACGACTACGAAGAGACTTCAAAGAGACGTAAAAAGACTACGAAGAGACTTCAAACAGATGTAAATAGACTTCAAAGAGACTTCAAAGAGATGTAAAGCGACTACGAAGAGACTTCAAAGAGATGTAAAACAACTACAAAGAGACTTCAAAGAGACGTAAAACGACGACAAAGAGACTTCAAAGAGACGTAAAACGGCGACAAAGAGACTTCATAGAGACGTAAAACGACTATGAAGAGACTTCAAAGATATGTAAAACGACTACAAACAGACTTCAAAGAGATCTAAAACAACTACAAACAGACTTCAAAGAGATGTAAAACGACTACAAAGAGACTTCAAATAGATCTAAAATGACTACAAAGAGATTTAAAATGACTACAAATAGATGTAAAACGACTACAAAGAGACTTCAAATAGATGTAAGACAACTACAAAGTGACTTCAAAGACATGTAAAACGACTACAAAGAGACTACAAAGAGATGTAAAACGACTACAAAGAGACTTCAAAGAGATGTAAAGCGACTACAAAGAGACTTTAAAGAGATGTAAAACAACTACAAAGAGATGTAAAATGACTACGAAGAGATGTAAAACGACTACAAAGAGACTTCAAAGACATGTAAAACAACTACAAAGAGATGTAAAATGACTACAAAGAGATGTAAAACGACTACAAAGAGACTTCAAAGAGATGTAAAACAACTACAAAGAGATGTAAAACAACTACAAAGAGACTTCAAAGAGATGTAAAACAACTACAACGAGATGTAAAACGACTACAAAGAGACTTCAAAGAGATGTAAAACAACTACAAAGAGATGTAAAACAACTACAAAGAGACTTCAAAGAGATGTAAAACAACTACAACGAGATGTAAAACGACTACAAAGACACTTCAAAGAGATGTAAAACAACTACAAAGAGACTTCAAAGAGATGTAAAACAACTACAAAGAGATGTAAAACAACTACAAAGAGACTTCAAAGAGATGTAAAACAACTACAACGAGATGTAAAACGACTACAAAGACACTTCAAAGAGATGTAAAACAACTACAAAGAGATGTAAAACGACTACAAAGAGACTTCAAAGAGATGTAAAACAACTACAAAGAGATGTAAAACAACTACAAGGAGACTTCAAAGAGATGTAAAACAACTACAACGAGATGTAAAACGACTACAAAGAGATGTAAAACGACTACAAAGAGACTTCAAAGAGATGTAAAACAACTACAACGAGATGTAAAACAACTACAAAGAGACTTCAAAGAGATGTAAAACAACTACAAAGAGATGTAAAACAACTACAAAGAGACTTCAAAGAGATGTAAAACAACTACAAAGAGACTTCAAAGAGATGTAAAACAACTACAACGAGATGTAAAACGACTACAAAGACACTTCAAAGAGATGTAAAACAACTACAAAGAGATGTAAAACGACTACAACGACACTTCAAAGAGATGTAAAACAACTACAAAGAGACTTCAACGAGATGTAAAAACGACCACAAAGAGATGCCAAAATCTAGAAAACAACCACAAGAAGATGGAAAAGGTCGACAAAGAGCCTCTGAAGTATAAAAGATCTGTGCCTCTTTCTCTCTGGGGGTCTTGGTCTTATGTGGGTGGAGGGGGGGGGATTTTCAGCTGCACCTCTTTCAACACTTTGATCTGAACAGAAAAGCTTTTCTAAATCTGTAGAAACTTGTTTGCATTTCTATCTATCCAATATCTATGTATTTTTTTATCTTGTTTTGCGGCGGTCGTAATCTTGATGTTTGTAGCGTGATACGAGCCGGTTTGGCCTTCTGGGGCCAGATGGTCCAGGTTTAGTCCAAATCTTCTCCCGTTACAGCCCAAACCTCAGAACGCTTAAACCTAATAATCTGACTATTGTAGTCAGAGCGGCATCAGGATTATAAAAGTAGGCTAATGTATTCGGATATTGTTCCTGTTGTCACCACACTCTATTATTATGTTGTTCTTCTGCACATTTCTGGATTTTATTTCTCTTGTCGCGATTTAAAGAGTTTCCTTCGAACAAACATCCATCAGCTCAGAGGAGGAAATGTAGTGTGGGGCTCTCGGCTCCAATTTGAAAAAAAGGAGCGAGTCAATTACCCACAAAGCACCTCTTTCCCTCTCTGTTATTGTGTTGAGAAAATGACAGCCTCCTCTTTCAGGCCTCCATTAAAGCAACGGTCCTCTTTCACATGTCAGCTGGCAGAGCAAATCCTGCTCCTCTCACTCCTCCTGCGGCCTTTTATGAAGAGAGAACCGGCTCTCAGCAGGCCTCCAGTCTGTCCTCCACCAGTGAAGAAGAGGGGGGGGGGGGCAAGCAGCAGCCTGAAAGAGCCCTTTAGATTTCCCCTCAAAAGAATACTGATTCATTGGCCCAAAACAAAGCCTCCTCTAGCCTGGTTTCATTTCTCTAAGGCCCAGCGCAGACCCCCCCCCCCCTCAATAAAAACGTATTTGCATAAGAAAACAATGAATCTTAGCATGAAGTAAAGGAGAGGGATGCTCCCTTTGGTTCAAAACTAGCAGCAACATTTAGAGGAAGTTCCTCCTGAATCTCAGAGTTCACTCTCACATCCGGAGGGAAACGTTCAAACCAAACATGAAATTAATTTAAGATGTGAACACGTTTGTTTTCTGAGCCCGAAGTTCAGACGAAACAAAGACGAGTGTGTTTCTGAGGAAACGATGAAGAGGAGATAATTCACGGATTTTTAATCTCGTTTCTCCAAAATGTTTTTCTGCTGGAAGAACGACTTTTTGTAGAATTTTGGATCAAAAGATAAAGCTAGAAATGCACAAACTACTCCAGCTGACTGCAACAACAACAACAACAACAACAACAACAACAACAACAACAACAACATGAAGCTTATGAAACATCTGCACATCTTCTAGAAAGGATTTCCCTTTTTGGACCAAGTGGAAAATGACAGAAGTGACAAAAACACTAAATATTACATAATATACGATGAAATATAACAAACTCTCTTGTTTGTCTTAAATTAAGAGACAAACGGTAACAATTCCTAAAATAAACAGTGAAATCATGCATAATCTGAATAAATATACACACACACACACACACACACAGATATGTTTATTGATTACAGGTCAAGAGTTAAATATAAATCATATTCAAGAAAGAAGCATTTCAGCTTAAAGAAGTGACTCGAATGATTAAACTTAAAAAGTAGCAGATTAAATCTCAGCTGATCAACTTAATCAGTCATATATATATATATACATATATGAAACATCTGAAAAAAAAAAATATATATGCTATATATAGTACATATATATATACATATATATATATATATATATATATACTATATATATACTATATATATATGCTATATATATATATACATATATATATATACATATATATATACTATATATATATGTATATATATATATGTATATATATATACATATATATATAGCATATATATATGTATATATATATATAGTACATATATATATACATATATATATATACTATATATATATATATATATATGTATATATATATATAGCATATATATATAGTATATATATAGTATATATATATATATATATATATGTATATATATATATATATATATATATATATATATACTATATATATATGCTATATATATATATAAATATATATATATATAGCATATATATATAGTATATATATAGTATATATATATATATATGTATATATATATATATATATATACTATATATATATGCTATATATATATATAAATATATATATATATAGCATATATATATAGTATATATATATATGCTATATATATATATATATATATAGTATATATATATATATATACTATATATATATATATATATATATATATACATATATATATATTTATGTATATATATCTTCATAAATTAACTCAGATTCAGTGAAAAGTGTAAAAGATCAAAACTCACTTGCTGAGCTCAGAGGAGCAGCCGGTCGACTGAAGAGAGGAAGACTTCTGTCCCCACACACACACACACACACACACACACACACACACACACACACGGTGACATCACAAGCTTTAATCCAAACACTGAGGAACAAAACAAGCTCAGCTCATTAACATAAAGTGAACAGTGTGTTTGTGTGTGTGTGTGTGCGCACGCACGCAGAGGAGGACCTCCTGGTCCTCCTCCTGGTCCTCCTCCTGGTCCTCCTCCTGGTCCTCCTGTTATGATGTGGTGTGTTCATGGACCCAAATGCAGACTCAGGACAGCAGAGTTCTATTTCAAAAACCAAGATTCTTTATTTCTCTCAGGCAGAGGAAAAGACAGGAAAGAGATGAAGTCACTACGGAGGCGCGTCCTCGCGCTCCACACGGGTCCGAGCCGGAAAGTGTCTGGCAGGAAGGCCGGACCAACTGTGTGGAACCCGCTCGACACGGGACAAGCCTTCACAGTTGATCTCCGAGGAACCAACCGGAAGGCTTCTCCGTGCAGGTGAAACCCCCCGAGGCTCGACACTGGACGGCAGGTAAGTTGAACACAAAGTCGGATCGTCGGTGAAGGAATCTCACAGAGTGAAGAAACGGACGGACCACTGGATGAGAGTGACCGGAGCAGCTGGAGATGATCACAGGAGATGAGGCAGCAGTGGGCGGGACTCAGGAGGACACGACTGAGGGAAATACAGCAGTTAGACATGAATCCTCACACCTCCTGGTCCTCCTTCAGGCCCTCCTTCAGGTCCTCCTTCAGGCCCTCCTTCAGGTCCTCCTTCAGGCCCTCCTTCAGGCCCTCCTTCAGGCCCTCCTTCAGGTCCTCCTTCAGGTCCTCCTTCAGGCCCTCCTTCAGGTCCTCCTTCAGGCCCTCCTCCTGGTCCTCCTTCAGGCCCTCCTTCAGGTCCTCCTTCAGGCCCTCCTCCTGGTCCTCCTTCAGGTCCTCCTTCAGGCCCTCCTTCAGGACCTCCTCCTGGTCCTCCTTCAGGCCCTCCTCCTGGTCCTCCTTCAGGCCCTCCTTCAGGTCCTCCTTCAGGCCCTCCTCCTGGTCCTCCTTCAGGCCCTCCTTCAGGACCTCCTTCTGGTTTTCTGTTGTTTTTTTTTACTTTAGTAAAGTAAAGTAAATAAACACAATAAAGTACAGTGAAGAAACCGTAAAGTACAGTAAAGAAACACAACAAAGTACAGTAAATACCCACAGTAAAGTACAGTGAAGAAACACAGCGAAGTACAGTAAAGAAACACAGCAAAGTACAGTAAAGAAACACAGCAAAGGACAGTCAAGAAACACAGTAAAGTACAGTCAAGAAACACAGTAAAGAAACACAATAAAGTACAGAGAACAAACACAGTAAAGTACAGTAAAGAAACACAGTAAAGTACAGTAAAGAAACACAGTAAAGTACAGTAAAGAAACACAGTAAAGTACAGTGAAGAAACACAATAAAGTACAGTGAAGAAACACAATAAAGTACAGTGAAGAAACACAGTAAAGTACAGTAAATAAACACAGGAAAGTACAGTGAAGAAACACAGTAAAGTACAGTCAAGAAACACAGTAAAGAAACACAATAAAGTACAGTAAATAAACACAATAAAGTACAGAGAACAAACACAGTAAAGTACAGTAAAGAAACACAGTAAAGTACAGTGATGAAACACAATGAAGTACAGTAAATAAACACAGTAAAGTAGTGAAGAAACACAGTAAATTACAGTATGTAAACACAGTAAAGTAGTGAAGAAACACAGTAAAGTACAGTAAAGAAACACAGTAAAGTACAGTGAAGAAACACAGTAAAATACAGTAAATAAACACAGGAAAGTACAGTGAAGAAACACAGTAAAGTACAGTCAAGAAACACAGTAAAGAAACACAATAAAGTACAGTAAATAAACACAATAAAGTACAGAGAACAAACACAGTAAAGTACAGTAAAGAAACACAGTAAAGTACAGTCATGAAACACAATGAAGTACAGTAAATAAACACAGTAAAGTAGTGAAGAAACACAGTAAAGTACAGTAAAGAAACACAGTAAAGTACAGTGACGAAACACAATGAAGTACAGTAAATAAACACAGTAAAGTACAGTGAAGAAACACAGTAAAGTACAGTAAGTAAACACAGTAAAGTAGTGAAGAAACACAGTGAAGTACAGTAAAGAAACACAGTAAAGTACAGTGAAGAAAGACAATAAAGTACAGTGAAGAAACACAGTAAAGTACAGTGACGAAACACAGTAAAGTACAGTGAATAAACACAGTAAATGAACACAATAAAGTAAAGTAAATCAACACAATATAGTACAGTAAATAAACACAATAAAGTACAGTGAAGAAACACAATAAAGTACAGTAAATAAACACAGTAAAGTACAGTAAAGAAACACAGTAAAGTACAGAAAAGAAACACAGTAAAGTACAGAAACGAAACACAGTAAAGTACAGTGAAGAAACACAATAAAGTACAGTCAAGAAACACAGTAAAGAAACACAATAAAGTACAGTAAATAAACACAATAAAGTACAGAGAACAAACACAGTAAAGTACAGTAAAGAAACACAGTAAAGTACAGTGATGAAACACAATGAAGTACAGTAAATAAACACAGTAAAGTACAGTGAAGAAACACAGTAAAGTACAGTAACTACCTTCCTGTCTGAGCTTTCTGAGTTGCTCACCTCTCTCTTCTCCATGTCTCCATCAATTTTCCTGCTTGGCGATTTCAACATTCATGTGGACTCCAGCAACTGCAAGTTTGCTACTGAATTCCTGTCACTCCTGGACTGTTTCAGCATCAAGCAGCATGTCAAGGGTCCCACCCACAACAAAGGCCACACACTGGACCTGGTGTGCTCTACCGGCCCACCACCCCCCGACCTACAGCATCTGGACCTGGCTGTATCTGACCATCACGCCCTCCTCAACAAAACCCTGGACAGGCTCCAGTATGTACAAAACTCTGCCGCCAGGGTTCTCACACACACAAAGCCCTGGCAGCACATCACCCCCACCCTCATCAACCTCCACTGGCTCCCGGTCAAGTCCCGCATCTCATACAAGATCCTCCTCCTCACCTACAAGTCCCTCCATGCCCATGCCCCCCAGTACCTATCGGACCTCCTCCGCCCACATGCCCCTCCCCGGAACCTGCGGTCTTCAGACTCTGGCCTGCTTGCCACCACCCGCACCAAACTGCGAACCTTCGGGGACAGAGCTTTCAGTGTGGCAGCCCCCACCCTCTGGAACTCTCTCCCTGCGGTGATCCGCAACATCTCCACTCTGGACGCCTTCAAAAGGGCCCTCAAGTCCCATCTGTTCGCCAAGGCTTTCGGCCCCTAGTTTACTTGTTCTGTTTTTCTGACTGTTTGTCTAAACTGTTTTTGTCTAAACTGTTACTCTTGTAAAGCGGCCTTGGGTCCCCTGAAAGGCGCTATATAAATTAAAGTTATTATTATTATTATTATTAGTAAGTAAACACAGTAAAGTAGTGAAGAAACACAGTAAAGTACAGTAAAGAAACACAGTAAAGTACAGTGAAGAAACACAGTAAAGTACAGTAAAGAAACACAGCAAAGTACAGTAAAGAAACACAGTAAAGTACAGTGAAGAAACACAGTAAAGTACAGTAAAGAAACACAATAAAGTACAGTGAAGAAACACAGTAAAGTACAGTAAAGAAACACAGTAAAGTACAGTGAAGAAACACAGTAAAGTACAGTAAAGAAACACAATAAAGTACAGTGAAGAAACACAGTAAAGTACAGTAAAGAAACACAGTAAAGTAGTGAAGAAACACAGTAAAGTACAGTAAAGAAACACAGTAAAGTACAGTGAAGAAACACAATAAAGTACAGTAAAGAAACACAGCAAAGTACAGTAAAGAAACACAGTAAAGTACAGTGAAGAAACACAATAAAGTACAGTGAAGAAACACAGTAAAGTAAAGTGAATAAACACAGTAAATGAACACAATAAAGTAAAGTAAATCAACACAATATAGTACAGTAAATAAACACAATAAAGTACAGTGAAGAAACACAATAAAGTACAGTAAAGAAACACAGTAAAGTACAGTAAAGAAACACAGTAAAGTACAGAAAAGAAACACAGTAAAGTACAGTGAAGAAACACAGTAAAGTACAGTAAAGAAACACAATAAAGTACAGTAAATAAACACAATAAAGTACAGTGAAGAAACACAATAAAGTACAGTAAATAAACACAGTAAAGTACAGTAAAGAAACACAGTAAAGTACAGAAAAGAAACAGTAAAGTACAGTGAAGAAACACAGTAAAGTACAGTAAAGAAACACAATAAAGTACAGTAAATAAACACAATAAAGTACAGAGAAGAAACACAATAAAGTACAGTAAAGAAACACTGTAAAGTACAGTAAAGAAGTAAAGAAACACAGTAAAGTACAGTGTAGGAGCGGTCGGTCGATTAACGCGCATTCTCTCGTAATGTCACTTCGAAACTTTATTTTATTCGAGAACAGCATCAGAAGCATACATGGAAATGATCTTAAACAGAAAAGCCCGCTTTGTCTCCTAATGCGGTTTCGTAATGCGTAATGCTTAATGCGGTTGAAAAATAGTTAGCCCTTCCGCTCTCTAGTCGAACGAACACACCTGCATGTCCTCAGGTGAGGTCTACATAAAGAGTCAACGCCCCCTGACGTCATCATTGTGTCACAATCATTTTGGTAGTAACGTCCCAACAGGTTCAACAGTAAATCATAACCAGCATGGTTTTATGTACAATCAGTAGCATGACCATAATTTCCCCAAAAGTATAGAATGTACAGGTAAAACACAAATCAGAGTAATGGCTTCTACACTCCGGCCCCTAATTGACCGGTATAGGGCAATTCATACATTTATACATAGGAAGCCTATTCTTAAGAGTCCTTTGTGACAATATTCAAAACTATCACGTGTCCATGGAATTTCAAAAATAAGCCAAAAAATGTAATCCATTTAGTTTCCGCGAGTCCATTTCGCCAAACAAGTTCATAAGATTTCGGCAAAAGGTTCAACGAAGAAAAAAGTTCTTGAGAAAAGGATAAGAAAAAAGAGAGAAAAGGTTCAACTAAAGTCTCTTCAGGTGTCAAATACAAAAAAGGGCCAAGGGACTTGTCTCATCAGGTCATGTTCTGTAGAAGGCACAGCTTTGTGATGGGCCTTTCCAAGGTGCCATTTTGTGTCCTGATCTTGACTCGACGTACATGTCCTTTTTTGTCGGGGAAGATTTCCGTGATTCTGCCCATGGGCCAGGAGTTGCGTGGTGAGCTCTCATCAATGATCAGCACTATGTCTCCATGCTTTAGGTTCCTTTTAGTTTCATTCCATTTCTGCCTCTCCTGTAGCAATGGGAGGTACTCTCGTGTCCACCGTTTCCAGAAGAGATCAGCTATATATTGGGTCTGTTTCCATCTTCTTCTGGAATAGGTGTCACTTTTGTCAAAGAGTCCAGGTGGAAGAGTCGGCCTTCGCTTCATTTGAAGCAGGTGGTTGGGTGTCAGGGGTTCTGGATCTTTCACATCCTGAGATAGGACTGTGATGGGCCGGTCATTCATGATTGCCTCTACTTCGCATAGAGCTGTTTGTCTTTGTCGAGGTCTAGATCTTTGACCTATTTTGCCCTCTCTTCAGCTGCTACAGAGGCAAGGACTGCTCGACTGTTACTGGTCCATTTGGTGAGTCTAAATCCACCTGTGGTGCATACTGATCTGAGCTCTTTCACCAGACAGATTGCCTGGCTCTCGCTTCGGACAGATTTGAGGCAGTCGTCTACATAGAAGTTGTGACGAATGGTGTTGAGAACTTCAGCACTACACTTTCCTTCATTATCATCGGCTGTCCGCTTCAGTGCGAAATTGGCGCAGCTCGGGGATGAGACCGCTCCAAAGAGATGCACCGTCATCCGGTACTCTGCTAGCGGTTGGTTGGTGTCGCCGTCTGGCCACCACAGGAATCTGAGGAAGTCCACATCATGTTTAGGTATTCTTACTTGATGGAACATTCCTTCGATGTCCCCCATCACTGCTACTGGCTCCTGTCGGAATCTGAGGAGTACACCCAGCAAGGTGTTCGTAAGGTCAGGACCCTGTAGCAGCTCATGATTCAGCGAAGTTCCTTGGAATGAGGAGGTACAGTCGAACACCACCCGGATTGTCTTTTTCCTTTTGTGGTAGACACCATGGTGAGGGATGTACCACAGTCTTCCATCTTTCCGAGGGAGCTGTTCCTCTGGCACTCTTTCTGCATGTCCTTTCCTCAAGACATCACTCATGAAGCCATTATAGTCTTTCCGAAAGGCTTCATCTTTCTGGAATCTGCGGGCAAGATTTAATACTCTTTGTTCCGCCATTTTCCTGTTGTTTGGCAGGCTGATGTTATCCTGGCGGAACGGAAGTCGTATTTCGTAGTGGCCTTCTTTCCTTTTGACTGAGTTGTTCATCACTTGTAGGAATTTCTTATCTTCAAATGAGTGTTCTTGTTTTTCATTGTAGGCCAATTCTGAGAAGTCCTGGTTATATTGGTGTATCAGGAGCTCTTCCAGCTTGGCCACTGATATTCTATTGGACGTTATCTGTGGTCGACCATGCTCATCCATAGGTGCAGTACTGCAGAGTGGTCCATTTATAGTCCAACCTAGGCTTGTTAGGACTGCGTAGGGCCCTTCCCCTTGGCTGTTGATCACTCTCAGTGGCTCCATAGCCTTTGGGACATTTGCACCGATCAATAGGCCTACCTCAGCCTTGATGGTTCTTAGTTGGACCCCCTTTAGATAAGAGCATCCTTTTATGTCCATTTCTGTAGGAATGTTCTCTTGACTGACAGGAATGGCATCTTGGGTGAAGACTTCAGGAAGCTCTATGAAGCTGTTGCCATCCAGGCTGCATACTTCCAGTCCTCTTATTGCTTGGGTTTTCACAGGCTTTTCATGACCCATTGTTCGGAGTAAGATCTCTGTTTTCTTTCCTCGGACGGACAACTGTTCCATCAGGTTTTCCGTGACAAAGGTAGCAGTGCTTCCAGGGTCTAGAAACGCATAGGTTTCTATCAAACAGCTGCCTTTATGTGCCTTTATCTTTACAGGTACCACTGCTAACTTGTAGTCTGTGGTTCTGTCCACTGTTTGGGCTGCTGATGAAACTCTAGCAATGTAATTGCTCCTGGTGTCTGAGTCATGCTTAGCTGCTGGCTTGGTACTTCCTGGAGTAAAGTTCTCTATATGCAAGACCGTGGGATGTTTCTTCTCACAGGAACGACACACGAGACGTTTCTTGCATTCTTTACTCATATGACCTTTGACCAAGCAGGCAAAACACAGTCCATTTTTCTTTAGCAGCTCAATTTTCTCCTTGTGGGGAATCTTTGCTATTATTTCACATGTTTCCATCACATGATTTCCTTTACAAAAAGCACAGGGCTTGACGAAAGCGTCCATGGCTGTACGACTGCCCTCTGGTCTGTCTGCCCCTTCCCGTGCATTAGGGTTCTTGTTGGTTTCTGTCTTGGGCACAACAGTCGTAGCAAAGCTTTTCTTGCTGCTAGCTCTCATATATGGTAAGTCTCTTTTGGATATTCTCTCATTTGTGCTTCCGGCAGGGTCCTGGATATCCCCGAAGACGGGATCTTGAATGATTCTGACCTGTTTTTCCATAAACCGAACAAGGTCATGGAATGTAGGTCTCTGCTGTGTTCTTTCAGTGATGTCACATACAGCAGACCGCCATTTCTCTCGAAGTTTAAATGGGAGTTTGAAAACAAGCCTTTTCATGTTAGATGGCGAGTCCAGCTCTGACCTGTATGGGAGGTCCTGAACTGCATTACCACAGCCTCTTAGATAGAGGGCGTAGCTATGAAGTGCCTTTCCATCATCTGTTCGTATTTGGTTCCAGTTCAAAGCCTTTTCAACGTATGCAGATATGACTTTGAAATCATCACCAAAGTGATATTTAAGCAGGCGCTTTGCTTCCTCGTAACCAGTCGTGGCGTTCATGTGAAAGCAGCTTTGAACTAGTTCCTTTGGCTGTCCAGCAGTATACTGTTCCAGGAAGTACAGTCGATCCTCGTCACTGTTGGTTTTGTCCTCGATGTTGTGCTTAAAAGCCTTCATAAATGGCCTGAAAGCGAGAGGATCGCCGTCAAACACCGGAACCTCCCTTCTTGGGAGTTTAGATTCCTTCTGCTGCATCACTAGCAGGTCCGTCAAGTCTGTCTGTCTTTGTATAATGTTTGTGAGATCGACGCTCTGAGCCATTTCACTTCTGGGAGTGGATTCGCCTCGTCTGCGTGGTCCATCAGAAACCACAGCTCTGCTTGTGTGAGGGTTTGTTGCTCTTGGTTGTTGTTCAGACGGTCTTGTGATTCCAGTTAGTGGTCGGTACCGAACGTGCATCAATCTCTGTAATGGTGTTTTAGGTATGGTTCCCATCCGTGCATACTCCAGCTGTGCTAGGCTTTCTTCCGTTTTGTCAGATTCATCCATCCGTTCTTCCCTTTCTTTTCCGGGTTCTGATGCTTCATCATTTTCAAATTCCTCCAGAGCCTTGAGCCTCGCATCAGCTGCAGCAATGTTTGCTTCCAAGTCAAGAGACTCCATTCGTAAACTTAGTTGATGCTTCTCCGTTTCCATTTTTAAACCCAGCTGGTGCATCTCCGTTTCCAGCTCATGTTTCCTTTTAAGAGCCTCAGCTCTGGCCTGCAGAACAGCTTTGTCTGCAGCTACCTTCATGCGTGCTGAAACCACAGATGAAGATTTGGACCTTTTGGAACCTTTAGAACTCCTTGAGCCAATCTGTGAGACACTGTCCCCAGCCTGCACAAGAGTCTGTGGGTCCGGCTGAGGTGTTAACCATTGATCCACTTTAGCCATAGAAGCTTCGTAATCAGCCATTTTTGGCTCATACCAGTCCAAAGTTTCATTCATTCTCACATCCTCAGGCAGCAATAACTGAACAGATTCATGAGATACTTTAAATTCATCCAGCAGTCTTAGAAATTCATTTGCAGCTTCGTTAACATCGTCAACATCAGCACCGTCTTTCATCATTGTTTTTATCTCATTCATTTTCCGTGTACAGTGTGAGAGTTTCCCTCTACGTGTTGCGCTGAGTGATTTAAACGCTTTCCTTTGTTGTGCGGCGTCCATCTCAGTAACACCGGCTTCAGTGACTGCCCGTTCACTTCCTTCTGCCATCAGTTCGTTCTTAGCCTTTAATATTCGTTTGTAGGGAATTTTTCCAAGTAATTCCGACACCTTTTGTTGGAATATTCGTTAGTTTTTCGGTTACTTCTTTATTTATTTATTTTCATGCGCACGGCCGTGCTTTGTTTCCGTTTCCGTGCAGCGCTATTGATCAGCGTCCTGCCATTTATAGTTTCAGTGGTTTCGTAATTTAAAGGCAGTTTATGGATTTATTTGTCTGCTCATCAAACATTTCCTTCGTTTCCTTTGTCACTTTAATGTTTGATCGTAACCAGGTTCGGAAAACAGCGCATCCACTCGTTTACTCACGGTACCGGTGAAATGGCATCCTGGCCGCAGTCCAGATCAATCCAAGCGACCGTGACTCCGGGCCTCCTTCTCTCATGCCCACGTTGACTGGCGTTCTGATGGGCTATTTTTCAACTTATTGTAGGAGCGGTCGGTCGATTAACGCGCATTCTCTCGTAATGTCACTTCGAAACTTTATTTTATTCGAGAACAGCATCAGAAGCATACATGGAAATGATCTTAAACAGAAAAGCCCGCTTTGTCTCCTAATGCGGTTTCGTAATGCGTAATGCTTAATGCGGTTGAAAAATAGTTAGCCCTTCCGCTCTCTAGTCGAACGAACACACCTGCATGTCCTCAGGTGAGGTCTACATAAAGAGTCAACGCCCCCTGACGTCATCATTGTGTCACAATCATTTTGGTAGTAACGTCCCAACAGGTTCAACAGTAAATCATAACCAGCATGGTTTTATGTACAATCAGTAGCATGACCATAATTTCCCCAAAAGTATAGAATGTACAGGTAAAACACAAATCAGAGTAATGGCTTCTACATACAGTAAAGAAGTAAAGAAACACAGTAAAGTACAGCAAGGAAGTAAAGAAACACAATAAAATACAGTAAAATACAGCAAGGAAGTAAAGAAACACAGTAAAGAAGTAAGGAAACACAGTAAAGTACAGTGAAGTACAGCAAGGAAGTAAAGAAATACAATAAAGAAGTAAAGAAACTCAGTAACATACAGTAAAGTAAAGAAATACATTAAAGTACAGTAAAGAGATGCAATAGAGTAAAGTACTAAAACACAGTAAAGAAACTCTCCACATGTCCACTTGTACATAACTTTAAATACTTTTCTCCTCAAGATGTAATACTTTAATAGTAAATGTTTGGATCAACACTAGAATTTAAATTAAACTTTTCTGGGTTTTAATCATGTTTATAATAAATGAGCCTCAAAACAATTCCATTTTATCCTACATTAAATATGGAGAATTAATTTCTAACATTCAAAAGGCAATAACATATTATTGAAAGTTACAACTACAGCAGTTGTCGATGAATAAATAGATGAACAATAAATAGATCAATAAATATGGATGAATATATAGATCAATATATAGATGAATATATAGATCAACTGATCGATGGTGTGAGAAATGAAGCAGCATGATAAAAACCCACTCCTCTCTAACCCTGCACACCAACAGTTTACACATTGAGTGACACATGAACTCTTTTCATTCGCTGGAGAAGAAGAAGAATAAAAAAACTGAGATTATGGGCTGCTTCCTGTTACCACTACCTTCACCATGGCAACGGTGAGCCACAGCCATTGTGTGTCTGCCGGGGATCCTGCGACGCTTCGTCTCTCGATGACGCACAACATTAATCACTGTAAAAAGTGGGTCAAACTGAGCTGGAGACCCTTTTAAAGAGTCGCTGGGACAGATTCAGGTTGGAGGACCCTGAACGCATCACTGAGCCGCCTCATAAAAAAGGAAGCTGGTCAATGCTGAGTGTCAAAATAATGTTTCAGCTGTTATCAATAACAATGTTCTTATATGTTTCAGCTGTTATCAATAACAATGTTCTCATGTGTTTCACCTGTTATCAATAACAATGTTCTCATGTGTTTCACCTGTTATCAATAACAATGTTCTTATATGTTTCAGCTGTTATCAATAACAATGTTCTTATGTGTTTCACATGTTATCAATAACAATGTTCTCATGTGTTTCACATGTTATCAATAACAATGTTCTTATGTGTTTCACATGTTATCAATAACAATGTTCTTATATGTTTCAGCTGTTATCAATAACAATGTTCTTATGTGTTTCACATGTTATCAATAACAATGTTCTCATGTGTTTCACATGTTATCAATAACAATGTTCTTATGTGTTTCACATGTTATCAATAACAATGTTCTTATATGTTTCAGCTGTTATCAATAACAATGTTCTTATGTGTTTCACATGTTATCAATAACAATGTTCTTATGTGTTTCACATGTTATCAATAACAATGTTCTCATGTGTTTCACATGTTATCAATAACAATGTTCTTATGTGTTTCACATGTTATCAATAACAATGTTCTTATATGTTTCATCTGTTATCAATAACAATGTTCTTATGTGTTTCACATGTTATCAATAACAATGTTCTTATGTGTTTCACCTGTTATCAATAACAATGTTCTCATGTGTTTCACCTGTTATCAATAACAATGTTCTCATGTGTTTCACCTGTTATCAATAACAATGTTCTTATATGTTTCACATGTTATCAATAACAATGTTCTCATGTGTTTCACATGTTATCAATAACAATGTTCTCATGTGTTTCACATGTTATCAATAACAATGTTCTTATGTGTTTCACATGTTATCAATAACAATGTTCTTATATGTTTCAGCTGTTATCAATAACAATGTTCTTATGTGTTTCACATGTTATCAATAACAATGTTCTTATATGTTTCAGCTGTTATCAATAACAATGTTCTTATGTGTTTCACATGTTATCAATAACAATGTTCTTATGTGTTTCACATGTTATCAATAACAATGTTCTCATGTGTTTCACCTGTTATCAATAACAATGTTCTTATGTGTTTCACATGTTATCAATAACAATGTTCTTATATGTTTCAGCTGTTATCAATAACAATGTTCTTATGTGTTTCACATGTTATCAATAACAATGTTCTTATGTGTTTCACATGTTATCAATAACAATGTTCTTATGTGTTTCACATGTTATCAATAACAATGTTCTCATGTGTTTCACCTGTTATCAATAACAATGTTCTTATGTGTTTCACATGTTATCAATAACAATGTTCTTATATGTTTCAGCTGTTATCAATAGGCAAGGCAAGGCAAGGCAAGTTTATTTGTATAGCACATTTCAACAACAAGGTAATTCAAAGTGCTTCACATAAAACCATTAAAAGCATCAAAACATAAGGCAAAAGAAAAGGAGATTTAAAAACAATTAAAGAAACAGTGTAAGAAATTCAGTCGTAAAAAGTAAATGTAGAGCTGCATCACAGTGATGAAGAGTAGAGCTGCATCATAGTGATGAAGAGTAGAGCTGCATCATAGTGATGAAGAGTAGAGCTGCATCACAGTGATGAAGAGTAGAGCTGCATCATAGTGATGAAGAGTAGCGCTGCATCACAGTGATGAAGAGTAGAGCTGCATCACAGTGATGAAGAGTAGAGCTGCATCATAGTGATGAAGAGTAGAGCTGCATCACAGTGATGAAGAGTAGAGCTGCATCATAGTGATGAAGTGTAGCGCTGCATCACAGTGATGAAGAGTAGAGCTGCATCACAGTGATGAAGAGTAGAGCAGCATCATAGTGATGAAGAGTAGCGCTGCATCATAGTGATGAAGAGTAGAGCTGCATCATAGTGATGAAGAGTAGCGCTGCATCATAGTGATGAAGAGTAGCGCTGCATCATAGTGATGAAGAGTAGAGCTGCATCACATGCTCTGACTGTGATGAAGACTCAACACACACATGTAGATGAACGTGTGAAACATGTTGTTCTGTTCACAGCAGTGGAACGTTTCACACACTGAGCACAGATATAGAAGAGATAGAACTGCTGCTGTGTGAAGAGAACACTGCTGCTAACAACAACCTGATGTGTTTAACGTGTTTACACACAAATTGACCTGTTGTTCATAGAGCAGCACTTTCAAATAAAAGTGCACAATACACTACTTATGAATTTATTATTGAACTTTGCCATAACAATGAGATTAATCGCGATTAAACATTGTAATCGTTGCCCAGCACTAATATATTTATATATTTGTACATAGTTAGATTTAAGGTCAAACAACATGTGTATGAATCGCTGCTTCAAGCACAGAAACAGACTAAAGATGAACGTCTGGTGGAGATGATGGATGAAGTTGCAGATTATTTTCTGGATCTAAATGATGAAAAATTGCTCAAAAACATAAAGACTTGAGATTGAATCCACTGAAAGTGTTGAGAGGAGTTCTGAAGAACATCATAACTCCAGAAACCTTTCACACACCGTCTCCGTCTCAACTGCTCTTCATTCTCTCTGATGTTACGTCTGTAAAGACACAATACCAGCAAACAGGACACACCACTACTGTAGAAGTGTTATTGATCTGTGTTATTGTTCTGTGTTATTGATCTGTGTTATTGATCTGTGTTATTGTTCTGTGTTGTTGTTCTGTGTTGTTGTTCTGTGTTATTGATCTGTGTTATTGTTCTGTGTTGTTGTTCTGTGTTGTTGTTCTGTGTTATTGATCTGTGTTATTGTTCTGTGTTATTGATCTGTGTTGTTGTTCTGTGTTGTTGTTCTGTGTTATTGTTCTGTGTTGTTGTTCTGTGTTATTGATCTGTGTTGTTGTTCTGTGTTGTTGTTCTGTGTTATTGATCTGTGTTATTGTTCTGTGTTATTGTTCTGTGTTATTGATCTGTGTTATTGATCTGTGTTATTGTTCTGTGTTATTGATCTGTGTTATTGTTCTGTGTTGTTGTTCTGTGTTATTGATATGTGTTATTGATCTGTGTTGTTGTTCTGTGTTGTTGTTCTGTGTTGTTGTTCTGTGTTATTGATCTGTGTTATTGATCTGTGTTGTTGTTCTGTGTTGTTGTTCTGTGTTGTTGTTCTGTGTTGTTGTTCTGTGTTAGTGTTCTGTGTTATTGTTCTGTGTTATTGATCTGTGTTATTGTTCTGTGTTATTGTTCTGTGTTATTGTTCTGTGTTATTGATCTGTGTTATTGATCTGTGTTATTGTTCTGTGTTATTGATCTGTGTTATTGATCTGTGTTATTGTTCTGTGTTGTTGTTCTGTGTTGTTGTTCTGTGTTATTGATCTGTGTTATTGATCTGTGTTATTGTTCTGTGTTATTGATCTGTGTTATTGATCTGTGTTGTTGTTCTGTGTTGTTGTTCTGTGTTATTGATCTGTGTTGTTGTTCTGTGTTGTTGTTCTGTGTTATTGATCTGTGTTATTGTTCTGTGTTATTGTTCTGTGTTATTGATCTGTGTTATTGATCTGTGTTATTGTTCTGTGTTATTGATCTGTGTTATTGTTCTGTGTTGTTGTTCTGTGTTATTGATCTGTGTTATTGATCTGTGTTATTGATCTGTGTTGTTGTTCTGTGTTGTTGTTCTGTGTTGTTGTTCTGTGTTGTTGTTCTGTGTTATTGATCTGTGTTATTGATCTGTGTTATTGTTCTGTGTTGTTGTTCTGTGTTATTGTTCTGTGTTATTGATCTGTGTTATTGATCTGTGTTATTGATCTGTGTTAGTGTTCTGTGTTGTTGTTCTGTGTTATTGTTCTGTGTTATTGATCTGTGTTATTGATCTGTGTTGTTGTTCTGTGTTATTGATCTGTGTTAGTGTTCTGTGTTATTGTTCTGTGTTATTGATCTGTGTTATTGATCTGTGTTATTGATCTGTGTTATTGTTCTGTGTTATTGATCTGTGTTAGTGTTCTGTGTTGTTGTTCTGTGTTATTGTTCTGTGTTAGTGTTCTGTGTTAGTGTTCTGTGTTGTTGTTCTGTGTCATTGTTCTGTGTTATTGATCTGTGTTATTGTTCTGTGTCATTGTTCTGTGTTATTGATCTGTGTTATTGTTCTGTGTTATTGTTCTGTGTTATTGTTCTGTGTTATTGATCTGTGTTATTGATCTGTGTTATTGTTCTGTGTTATTGATCTGTGTTATTGTTCTGTGTTGTTGTTCTGTGTTATTGATATGTGTTATTGATCTGTGTTATTGATCTGTGTTATTGATCTGTGTTGTTGTTCTGTGTTGTTGTTCTGTGTTGTTGTTCTGTGTTATTGATCTGTGTTATTGATCTGTGTTATTGTTCTGTGTTGTTGTTCTGTGTTATTGTTCTGTGTTATTGATCTGTGTTATTGTTCTGTGTTATTGTTCTGTGTTATTGTTCTGTGTTATTGATCTGTGTTATTGATCTGTGTTATTGTTCTGTGTTATTGATCTGTGTTATTGTTCTGTGTTATTGTTCTGTGTTATTGATCTGTGTTATTGATCTGTGTTATTGTTCTGTGTTATTGATCTGTGTTATTGATCTGTGTTATTGTTCTGTGTTGTTGTTCTGTGTTGTTGTTCTGTGTTATTGATCTGTGTTATTGATCTGTGTTATTGTTCTGTGTTATTGATCTGTGTTATTGATCTGTGTTATTGATCTGTGTTGTTGTTCTGTGTTGTTGTTCTGTGTTATTGATCTGTGTTATTGTTCTGTGTTATTGTTCTGTGTTATTGATCTGTGTTATTGATCTGTGTTATTGTTCTGTGTTATTGATCTGTGTTATTGTTCTGTGTTGTTGTTCTGTGTTATTGATATGTGTTATTGATCTGTGTTATTGATCTGTGTTGTTGTTCTGTGTTGTTGTTCTGTGTTGTTGTTCTGTGTTATTGATCTGTGTTATTGATCTGTGTTATTGTTCTGTGTTGTTGTTCTGTGTTGTTGTTCTGTGTTGTTGTTCTGTGTTGTTGTTCTGTGTTATTGATCTGTGTTGTTGTTCTGTGTTGTTGTTCTGTGTTATTGATCTGTGTTATTGTTCTGTGTTATTGTTCTGTGTTATTGTTCTGTGTTATTGATCTGTGTTATTGTTCTGTGTTGTTGTTCTGTGTTATTGATATGTGTTATTGATCTGTGTTATTGATCTGTGTTATTGATCTGTGTTATTGATCTGTGTTGTTGTTCTGTGTTGTTGTTCTGTGTTGTTGTTCTGTGTTGTTGTTCTGTGTTATTGATCTGTGTTATTGATCTGTGTTATTGTTCTGTGTTGTTGTTCTGTGTTATTGTTCTGTGTTATTGATCTGTGTTATTGTTCTGTGTTATTGTTCTGTGTTATTGATCTGTGTTATTGTTCTGTGTTATTGATCTGTGTTATTGTTCTGTGTTATTGTTCTGTGTTATTGTTCTGTGTTATTGATCTGTGTTATTGATCTGTGTTATTGTTCTGTGTTATTGATCTGTGTTATTGATCTGTGTTATTGTTCTGTGTTGTTGTTCTGTGTTGTTGTTCTGTGTTATTGATCTGTGTTATTGATCTGTGTTATTGTTCTGTGTTATTGATCTGTGTTATTGATCTGTGTTGTTGTTCTGTGTTATTGATCTGTGTTGTTGTTCGGTGTTGTTGTTCTGTGTTATTGATCTGTGTTATTGTTCTGTGTTATTGATCTGTGTTATTGTTCTGTGTTGTTGTTCTGTGTTGTTGTTCTGTGTTGTTGTTCTGTGTTATTGATCTGTGTTATTGTTCTGTGTTGTTGTTCTGTGTTGTTGTTCTGTGTTATTGATCTGTGTTATTGTTCTGTGTTATTGATCTGTGTTGTTGTTCTGTGTTGTTGTTCTGTGTTATTGTTCTGTGTTGTTGTTCTGTGTTATTGATCTGTGTTGTTGTTCTGTGTTGTTGTTCTGTGTTATTGATCTGTGTTATTGTTCTGTGTTATTGTTCTGTGTTATTGATCTGTGTTATTGATCTGTGTTATTGTTCTGTGTTATTGATCTGTGTTATTGTTCTGTGTTGTTGTTCTGTGTTATTGATATGTGTTATTGATCTGTGTTGTTGTTCTGTGTTGTTGTTCTGTGTTGTTGTTCTGTGTTATTGATCTGTGTTATTGATCTGTGTTGTTGTTCTGTGTTGTTGTTCTGTGTTGTTGTTCTGTGTTGTTGTTCTGTGTTAGTGTTCTGTGTTATTGTTCTGTGTTATTGATCTGTGTTATTGTTCTGTGTTATTGTTCTGTGTTATTGTTCTGTGTTATTGATCTGTGTTATTGATCTGTGTTATTGTTCTGTGTTATTGATCTGTGTTATTGATCTGTGTTATTGTTCTGTGTTGTTGTTCTGTGTTGTTGTTCTGTGTTATTGATCTGTGTTATTGATCTGTGTTATTGTTCTGTGTTATTGATCTGTGTTATTGATCTGTGTTGTTGTTCTGTGTTGTTGTTCTGTGTTATTGATCTGTGTTGTTGTTCTGTGTTGTTGTTCTGTGTTATTGATCTGTGTTATTGTTCTGTGTTATTGTTCTGTGTTATTGATCTGTGTTATTGATCTGTGTTATTGTTCTGTGTTATTGATCTGTGTTATTGTTCTGTGTTGTTGTTCTGTGTTATTGATCTGTGTTATTGATCTGTGTTATTGATCTGTGTTGTTGTTCTGTGTTGTTGTTCTGTGTTGTTGTTCTGTGTTGTTGTTCTGTGTTATTGATCTGTGTTATTGATCTGTGTTATTGTTCTGTGTTGTTGTTCTGTGTTATTGTTCTGTGTTATTGATCTGTGTTATTGATCTGTGTTATTGATCTGTGTTAGTGTTCTGTGTTGTTGTTCTGTGTTATTGTTCTGTGTTATTGATCTGTGTTATTGATCTGTGTTGTTGTTCTGTGTTATTGATCTGTGTTAGTGTTCTGTGTTATTGTTCTGTGTTATTGATCTGTGTTATTGATCTGTGTTATTGATCTGTGTTATTGTTCTGTGTTATTGATCTGTGTTAGTGTTCTGTGTTGTTGTTCTGTGTTATTGTTCTGTGTTAGTGTTCTGTGTTAGTGTTCTGTGTTGTTGTTCTGTGTCATTGTTCTGTGTTATTGATCTGTGTTATTGTTCTGTGTCATTGTTCTGTGTTATTGATCTGTGTTATTGTTCTGTGTTATTGTTCTGTGTTATTGTTCTGTGTTATTGATCTGTGTTATTGATCTGTGTTATTGTTCTGTGTTATTGATCTGTGTTATTGTTCTGTGTTGTTGTTCTGTGTTATTGATATGTGTTATTGATCTGTGTTATTGATCTGTGTTATTGATCTGTGTTGTTGTTCTGTGTTGTTGTTCTGTGTTGTTGTTCTGTGTTATTGATCTGTGTTATTGATCTGTGTTATTGTTCTGTGTTGTTGTTCTGTGTTATTGTTCTGTGTTATTGATCTGTGTTATTGTTCTGTGTTATTGTTCTGTGTTATTGTTCTGTGTTATTGATCTGTGTTATTGATCTGTGTTATTGTTCTGTGTTATTGATCTGTGTTATTGTTCTGTGTTATTGTTCTGTGTTATTGATCTGTGTTATTGATCTGTGTTATTGTTCTGTGTTATTGATCTGTGTTATTGATCTGTGTTATTGTTCTGTGTTGTTGTTCTGTGTTGTTGTTCTGTGTTATTGATCTGTGTTATTGATCTGTGTTATTGTTCTGTGTTATTGATCTGTGTTATTGATCTGTGTTATTGATCTGTGTTGTTGTTCTGTGTTGTTGTTCTGTGTTATTGATCTGTGTTATTGTTCTGTGTTATTGTTCTGTGTTATTGATCTGTGTTATTGATCTGTGTTATTGTTCTGTGTTATTGATCTGTGTTATTGTTCTGTGTTGTTGTTCTGTGTTATTGATATGTGTTATTGATCTGTGTTATTGATCTGTGTTGTTGTTCTGTGTTGTTGTTCTGTGTTGTTGTTCTGTGTTATTGATCTGTGTTATTGATCTGTGTTATTGTTCTGTGTTGTTGTTCTGTGTTGTTGTTCTGTGTTGTTGTTCTGTGTTGTTGTTCTGTGTTATTGATCTGTGTTGTTGTTCTGTGTTGTTGTTCTGTGTTATTGATCTGTGTTATTGTTCTGTGTTATTGTTCTGTGTTATTGTTCTGTGTTATTGATCTGTGTTATTGTTCTGTGTTGTTGTTCTGTGTTATTGATATGTGTTATTGATCTGTGTTATTGATCTGTGTTATTGATCTGTGTTATTGATCTGTGTTGTTGTTCTGTGTTGTTGTTCTGTGTTGTTGTTCTGTGTTGTTGTTCTGTGTTATTGATCTGTGTTATTGATCTGTGTTATTGTTCTGTGTTGTTGTTCTGTGTTATTGTTCTGTGTTATTGATCTGTGTTATTGTTCTGTGTTATTGTTCTGTGTTATTGATCTGTGTTATTGTTCTGTGTTATTGATCTGTGTTATTGTTCTGTGTTATTGTTCTGTGTTATTGTTCTGTGTTATTGATCTGTGTTATTGATCTGTGTTATTGTTCTGTGTTATTGATCTGTGTTATTGATCTGTGTTATTGTTCTGTGTTGTTGTTCTGTGTTGTTGTTCTGTGTTATTGATCTGTGTTATTGATCTGTGTTATTGTTCTGTGTTATTGATCTGTGTTATTGATCTGTGTTGTTGTTCTGTGTTATTGATCTGTGTTGTTGTTCGGTGTTGTTGTTCTGTGTTATTGATCTGTGTTATTGTTCTGTGTTATTGATCTGTGTTATTGATCTGTGTTATTGTTCTGTGTTATTGATCTGTGTTATTGTTCTGTGTTGTTGTTCTGTGTTATTGATCTGTGTTGTTGATCTGTGTTGTTGTTCTGTGTTGTTGTTCTGTGTTGTTGTTCTGTGTTGTTGTTCTGTGTTATTGATCTGTGTTATTGATCTGTGTTATTGTTCTGTGTTGTTGTTCTGTGTTATTGTTCTGTGTTGTTGTTCTGTGTTATTGATATGTGTTATTGATCTGTGTTATTGATCTGTGTTATTGATCTGTGTTATTGATCTGTGTTGTTGTTCTGTGTTGTTGTTCTGTGTTGTTGTTCTGTGTTATTGATCTGTGTTATTGATCTGTGTTATTGATCTGTGTTATTGATCTGTGTTATTGTTCTGTGTTGTTGTTCTGTGTTGTTGTTCTGTGTTGTTGTTCTGTGTTGTTGTTCTGTGTTGTTGTTCTGTGTTATTGATCTGTGTTATTGATCTGTGTTATTGATCTGTGTTATTGTTCTGTGTTATTGTTCTGTGTTATTGATCTGTGTTATTGATCTGTGTTATTGATCTGTGTTATTGTTCTGTGTTATTGTTCTGTGTTATTGTTCTGTGTTATTGATCTGTGTTATTGATCTGTGTTATTGTTCTGTGTTATTGATCTGTGTTATTGATCTGTGTTATTGTTCTGTGTTGTTGTTCTGTGTTGTTGTTCTGTGTTGTTGTTCTGTGTTATTGATCTGTGTTATTGATCTGTGTTATTGTTCTGTGTTGTTGTTCTGTGTTATTGATCTGTGTTGTTGTTCTGTGTTGTTGTTCTGTGTTATTGTTCTGTGTTATTGTTCTGTGTTATTGATCTGTGTTATTGATCTGTGTTGTTGTTCTGTGTTATTGATCTGTGTTGTTGTTCTGTGTTGTTGTTCTGTGTTATTGTTCTGTGTTATTGTTCTGTGTTATTGATCTGTGTTATTGTTCTGTGTTATTGTTCTGTGTTATTGATCTGTGTTATTGTTCTGTGTTATTGTTCTGTGTTATTGATCTGTGTTATTGATCTGTGTTATTGTTCTGTGTTATTGATCTGTGTTATTGTTCTGTGTTGTTGTTCTGTGTTATTGATATGTGTTATTGATCTGTGTTATTGATCTGTGTTATTGATCTGTGTTATTGATCTGTGTTGTTGTTCTGTGTTGTTGTTCTGTGTTGTTGTTCTGTGTTGTTGTTCTGTGTTATTGATCTGTGTTATTGATCTGTGTTATTGTTCTGTGTTGTTGTTCTGTGTTATTGTTCTGTGTTATTGATCTGTGTTATTGTTCTGTGTTATTGTTCTGTGTTATTGATCTGTGTTATTGTTCTGTGTTATTGATCTGTGTTATTGTTCTGTGTTATTGTTCTGTGTTATTGTTCTGTGTTATTGATCTGTGTTATTGATCTGTGTTATTGTTCTGTGTTATTGATCTGTGTTATTGTTCTGTGTTGTTGTTCTGTGTTGTTGTTCTGTGTTATTGATCTGTGTTATTGATCTGTGTTATTGTTCTGTGTTATTGATCTGTGTTATTGATCTGTGTTATTGATCTGTGTTGTTGTTCTGTGTTGTTGTTCTGTGTTGTTGTTCTGTGTTGTTGTTCTGTGTTATTGATCTGTGTTATTGTTCTGTGTTATTGATCTGTGTTATTGATCTGTGTTATTGTTCTGTGTTATTGATCTGTGTTATTGTTCTGTGTTGTTGTTCTGTGTTATTGATATGTGTTATTGATCTGTGTTATTGATCTGTGTTATTGATCTGTGTTGTTGTTCTGTGTTGTTGTTCTGTGTTGTTGTTCTGTGTTGTTGTTCTGTGTTATTGATCTGTGTTATTGTTCTGTGTTGTTGTTCTGTGTTATTGTTCTGTGTTATTGATCTGTGTTATTGATCTGTGTTATTGATCTGTGTTAGTGTTCTGTGTTGTTGTTCTGTGTTATTGTTCTGTGTTGTTGTTCTGTGTTATTGATCTGTGTTGTTGTTCTGTGTTATTGATCTGTGTTAGTGTTCTGTGTTATTGTTCTGTGTTATTGATCTGTGTTATTGATCTGTGTTATTGATCTGTGTTATTGTTCTGTGTTATTGATCTGTGTTAGTGTTCTGTGTTGTTGTTCTGTGTTATTGTTCTGTGTTATTGATCTGTGTTAGTGTTCTGTGTTGTTGTTCTGTGTCATTGTTCTGTGTTATTGATCTGTGTTATTGTTCTGTGTTATTGTTCTGTGTTGTTGTTCTGTGTTATTGATCTGTGTTATTGATCTGTGTTATTGATCTGTGTTAGTGTTCTGTGTTATTGATCTGTGTTATTGTTCTGTGTTATTGATCTGTGTTAGTGTTCTGTGTTGTTGTTCTGTGTTATTGATCTGTGTTATTGTTCTGTGTTATTGATCTGTGTTATTGTTCTGTGTTATTGATCTGTGTTATTGATCTGTGTTATTGTTCTGTGTTATTGTTCTGTGTTATTGATCTGTGTTAGTGTTCTGTGTTATTGTTCTGTGTTATTGATCTGTGTTATTGTTCTGTGTTAGTGTTCTGTGTTATTGATCTGTGTTATTGATCTGTGTTGTTGTTCTGTGTTATTGATCTGTGTTGTTGTTCTGTGTTATTGATCTGTTATTGATCTGTGTTGTTGTTCTGTGTTATTGATATGTGTTATTGATCTGTGTTATTGTTCTGTTATTGTTCTGTGTTATTGATCTGTTATTGATATGTGTTATTGATCTGTGTTATTGATCTGTGTTATTGTTCTGTGTTGTTGTTCTGTGTTATTGTTCTGTGTTATTGATCTGTGTTATTGTTCTGTGTTATTGATCTGTGTTATTGATCTGTGTTATTGTTCTGTGTTGTTGTTCTGTGTTATTGTTCTGTGTTATTGATCTGTGTTATTGTTCTGTGTTGTTGTTCTGTGTTATTGATCTGTGTTATTGTTCTGTGTTATTGTTCTGTGTTATTGATCTGTGTTATTGATCTGTGTTATTGTTCTGTGTTATTGTTCTGTGTTGTTGTTCTGTGTTATTGATCTGTGTTATTGTTCTGTGTTATTGATCTGTGTTGTTGTTCTGTGTTGTTGTTCTGTGTTATTGTTCTGTGTTGTTGTTCTGTGTTATTGATCTGTGTTGTTGTTCTGTGTTGTTGTTCTGTGTTATTGATCTGTGTTATTGTTCTGTGTTATTGTTCTGTGTTATTGATCTGTGTTATTGATCTGTGTTATTGATCTGTGTAATTGTTCTGTGTTGTTGTTCTGTGTTGTTCTGTGTTATTGTTCTGTGTTATTGATCTGTGTTATTGATCTGTGTTGTTGTTCTGTGTTGTTGTTCTGTGTTGTTGTTCTGTGTTATTGATCTGTGTTATTGATCTGTGTTATTGTTCTGTGTTGTTGTTCTGTGTTATTGATCTGTGTTATTGATCTGTGTTAGTGTTCTGTGTTAGTGTTCTGTGTTGTTGTTCTGTGTTATTGTTCTGTGTTATTGATCTGTGTTATTGATCTGTGTTGTTGTTCTGTGTTATTGATCTGTGTTAGTGTTCTGTGTTATTGTTCTGTGTTATTGATCTGTGTTATTGATCTGTGTTATTGTTCTGTGTTATTGATCTGTGTTAGTGTTCTGTGTTATTGTTCTGTGTTATTGATCTGTGTTAGTGTTCTGTGTTGTTGTTCTGTGTCATTGTTCTGTGTTATTGATCTGTGTTATTGTTCTGTGTTATTGTTCTGTGTTATTGATCTGTGTTATTGATCTGTGTTATTGATCTGTGTTATTGTTCTGTGTTATTGATCTGTGTTAGTGTTCTGTGTTGTTGTTCTGTGTTATTGTTCTGTGTTATTGATCTGTGTTAGTGTTCTGTGTTGTTGTTCTGTGTCATTGTTCTGTGTTATTGATCTGTGTTATTGATCTGTGTTATTGTTATGTGTTGTTGTTCTGTGTTATTGATCTGTGTAATTGTTCTGTGTTATTGTTCTGTGTTGTTGTTCTGTGTTATTGATCTGTGTTATTGATCTGTGTTATTGTTCTGTGTTATTGATCTGTGTTATTGATCTGTGTTATTGATCTGTGTTAGTGTTCTGTGTTATTGATCTGTGTTATTGTTCTGTGTTATTGATCTGTGTTAGTGTTCTGTGTTGTTGTTCTGTGTTATTGATCTGTGTTATTGTTCTGTGTTATTGATCTGTGTTATTGTTCTGTGTTAGTGTTCTGTGTTATTGATCTGTGTTATTGTTCTGTGTTATTGATCTGTGTTAGTGTTCTGTGTTGTTGTTCTGTGTTATTGATCTGTGTTATTGTTCTGTGTTATTGATCTGTGTTATTGATCTGTGTTATTGTTCTGTGTTATTGATCTGTGTTAGTGTTCTGTGTTGTTGTTCTGTGTTAGTGTTCTGTGTTATTGATCTGTGTTATTGATCTGTGTTAGTGTTCTGTGTTATTGATCTGTGTTATTGATCTGTGTTAGTGTTCTGTGTTATTGATCTGTGTTATTGTTCTGTGTTAGTGTTCTGTGTTATTGATCTGTGTTATTGTTCTGTTATTGATCTGTGTTAGTGTTCTATGTTATTGATCTGTGTTATTGTTCTGTGTTATTGATCCGTTATTGTTGTTATTGTTCTGTGTTATTGTTGTTGTTCTGTGTTATTGATCTTTGTTATTGTTCTGTGTTGTTGTTCTGGTTCTGTGTTATTGATCTGTTATTGTTCCGTTATTGTTGTTATTGATCTGTTATTGTTCCTTGTGTTTTAAAATCGAGCAACAAGATGATTATCCAGCGAAGCTAACGTTAGCTACTTACGCTCAGCTAGCAGCTAGCTAGTAGCCTGTCCCGGTCACAGAATTAAGGGGTTAAATATTGTAACGCATATAATATAATAATAAATTAGACACGCTGCTCATTAAGCTGTTATTAACCTGTTATGCACATATTAAGCTGTTAATAACATGTTTTTGTTATGAGCCTGTTATTAACCTGTTAATTATTGACCTGTTGTTTCCTTTTCTCTAACTTGACAATTTTAGCAATAACTAATGGACATAAAATAATCATGTGTAGATTATAGCTTTAAATTAAAATATATTGAGGTATTATGAGAATAAAGGCACTTAAAGGAGTTTAACTGGAAACCATCAATAACGAGGATCAGTGATCAATATTCATCCTGAATGATGAAACATCAGTCCATGTCGAGATGTTTGAGCCCAACGAGATCAGACAACCATAAAGACTTTCATAAATAAAACCCTGAGTGTGTCTTCGTCTCTTCTGCTTTGAAGTCTTTTCGTTTGTTCTCCATCAGCTCACAGCAGCTTTAAAGCCTCCTGATTGGTTTAAAGGTGTTTGAACTCCTGAGAATAAAAAGCCAGAGCAGCTGATCAAAGCAGAGCAGACGACTGGGAGCTGATGGACAGACTCCAGCTGGAGGCGGAGCCTTCCAACACACATCTGATATTTTCAAGTTAATTGTTTTATTCTACCGACAAACAAATGTTTCATGAAGACAAACGTTGCCGTCGTCATTACATCATTCAGACCACGTTGAGTTAATTAGTGAATGCGTTAACGCAAAATCAACGCGTTAACTTGCCCAGCACAAATTTATACGAGTATTATATCTTAACTGCTGGACTATTAATACTCTGTCTGCTCATTATGCTTTAATATAACTGACTCATCGAATCAAGAAAAAGTTTAGATGAGTTATGTCTAAAGAAATGAGACATGAATAAATGTTGACAGGTTTAGCTTTAACTCAGACTGATTTCCATAAAGCATCCCCTGCTTTATGGTCTATTAGAGACCTGTCAATCACTGTGTAGCCCCGCCCTAAAGCATCCCCTGCTTTGTGGTCTATTAGAGACCTGTCAATCACTGTGTAGCCCCGCCCTAAAGCATCCCCTGCTTTGTGGTCTATTAGAGACCTGTCAATCAGTGTAGCCCCGCCCTAAAGCATCCCCTGCTTTGTGGTCTATTAGAGACCTGTCAATCAGTGTAGCCCCGCCCTAAAGCATCCCGCTTTATGGTCTGTTAGAGACCTGTCAATCAGCATGTAGCCCCGCCCTAAAGCATCCCCTGCTTTATGGTCTACTAGAGACCTGTCAATCACTGTGTAGCCCCGCCCTAAAGCGTCCCGCTTTATGGTCTGTTAGAGACCTGTCAATCAGCATGTAGCCCCGCCCTAAAGCATCCCCTGCTTTATGGTCTGTGTGACTCTAAATGGACCATAATGTACTAAATGAACATCATGCTGTATTGAAGAAGACTTGAAACTAGAGATTGAGACATGAACTTCCTTTGAAGCACAGTGTCCTGTCTTTACGATACCCTGAAGGCGCTTTTAAGGCCCGTTTACAAATCCCTTTGTTATCAGTTTGCCCCACAATAAACCATGGAGACACCCAGCCAGATGCTTCCTTTGATGTCACTGTGACCTGGTCAAAGAGTTCAGTCACAGTATTGCAGACGGAATGAACCTGTGAACCATCACACATCATATATGCCTAAAGAGGGTCATGCCCTTCAGCTGATGCTCATCAAGGAAATACCGCAATCATGACCTCTGTGTGTCTCCGTCTTTGAAGACAGAAACAATGCACAAGATAACAGATAACAAGACACCTGGATGAGAAATTTACTAGAATCATTTAGAAGAAACAAGGTTTGGTGCCTGCACTTCTAAAGACTTACATTCTTTAACCCTAAAGCATAAGACTACGACATATTTTCCCATAACAGGTTGAAGACACAATGAGTTGCGTGTGACGCCTCACGGCTGCAGCTGACGCCCCATCATCATGTGCAGAGACTCGTTCTTCTTGTGGTGGTTGCTGGAACTGTGCTTATGGATGCTGGATAACGTGAACCTCCTGGAACCTTTGATCAGACCTTTGGTGGAGTGGGACTTGTCCGAGTGGAGGAGGCAGATGCGGCACCACATCAGGTCCAGGGCCGGCGAGTAGCAGAGGAACCAGAACCTTTTCAGCCAGGCATTCTGGAAGCGAGGAGGCTGTCGAGGTTTAGGCTTGGACGCCTGGCCCCGCAGAGTCCGCTTGTCGGCTGAGTCCGGGTCCCGTTCGCCGTCTTTGAGAACCGCAGGAGGAGACGAGAGAGGAGGAGACGAGAGAGGAGGAGACGAGAGAGGAGGAGACGAGAGAGGAGGAGACGAGAGAGGAGACAGACGGCACTTTTAAACTCTACAGAGGCTCCAAAGTAACACACTTAGTAACACTTCCTGTTGAGGAGAAACCAAGTCTCTAGACTGGAGGTCTGAACAGGCTCCAAAGACGCTCGAAATGTGAAAGTTGATTTTTTAAAATCTTACATAACTGATAAGTTCTATAAACATGGGACACAGTTCATGATTTGTTCAAAACTGTTACAAAGGTAGTAGTTAGTAAACGAGACATGATTTTCTAAAAAATGTTAGAAGTGACCATTTGTCCAAAAATACACAATAATTGTTATAATTATTGGAAGGAATAATTAACATGTGATCAGTCTCTTCACATATGTTATTATTAAGGTGATCTGTGCAACTTTGTTCTTCATGAAGCTCGTATCAAACAAGTAGCCAAATGAGATCAAAATGAGTGACAGCACTGTCAGCCAATCAGAATCAGCAGAGCGCCGTCCGGTAGAAAGAGCAGGCTGCGATACACGGCCATTCTAATGCCCCCCCCCCCAGGGTCCTTGCTGGTGTTCATGTCTCGCTGATGCTCTGATGCATTATCTGATGCATCTGTGGCGTGTCGGCGGTCTTTGGAGACAGCGTGTGAGCCGGTCTACGGATGGGGGGGTGTGGTCATGTGTTCACCTGGAGCAGTGATGAGTGCGTTGTGTCACACTTCTCCTCTCGGGCTCATATGGATCATCAATGATCAACACCCATCTATCACTGAGATTCACCTGCAGGGTCCCGCTCCTCTACGTGGACCGTCTCAGGACCCGGCTGGTCCTGGTCTGGATGGAGGAGGGTCTCTGTGAAGACCTCCACGTCCTCCGGTCCTCCTGTGAGACGGCTCAGCTTCTCCTGCAGCTCCATGCTCCTCTTCATCAGCCGGACACAGTTTTCACAGGTCTGGTGAACCTCCTTCATGGAGGGACCCCCCGAGTCCAGCTCCACGGAGAGCCTGGACCTGCTGGAGGCCTCCAGAGAAGCTTCCAGAGCGTCTCGGATGAAATCCTGAAACAAAATAATAAAAACTGAATAAAGAAATGAACCCAACTTTGATCCAGATGTTTCTCATCTTCATCTCACTGACATGCAAACTAAAGGAGTCCTCTGGCAGTAAAGTCCTACTCTGAAGTCCAGCTGCGTCTCCCTCACAGCAGGAGCAGCTCGTCCCCGAGTCTCGTCTGCAGGCGGCTGGCCGAAGACGGTTCTCCGCTGCAGGACGGACTGCAGCAGAGGACGGACTTCTGTCCAGGGACGGACGGCCGGCCGCTCTGCACCTGAAACACCGCGGACTAAAGGAAGGAAATATTTTAACTTCACGGTGAAGATCTGCGATTCTCCAACGTCCTGGAGGAGCCGAGATGATGCTAACGTTAGCTTAGCTCGTTTCTCTGACAACTTAAAGTCACTACCAAAGTTCTTTTAGTGGTGATTCTGGTCCCGGTGGACTAAAGTGGTCGTGTCTCTGAGCACCAGACTCTTCAGTAAACCTCTCATGTTACTGCAGCAGGTCTGACAGTCTGCCCCTCTCAGTCCTGGTCCTCCTGAGCCCCCCTTCCTCTCCAGCGGGTCCAGCAACACGTCCTGGAGCTCCAGCAGATGACCGATGACATCATCAAGAATAGCTCTATAGAAACAGACCATCTTCTCTCTGATGGTCTCTGTACTGATGGAGGTCTGATAGAGCAGGGATTCCCAAAGTGTCTCAGTGTAGTCCTGATCCTATATGAACCAGTCTCAGTGTAGTCCTGATCCTCTATCACAGCGGTTCCCAAACTTTTTAGGCCGCGCACCCCCTTCTACATCCCGACCGGGTTCGCGCACCCCCCCCCCCCCCCTTAATAAAAACAAAACAAAAAAAGAAGCAACAGAGCCTTTTAAGCCTTCATAGCCGCATAAGAATCGGACCAATGAGAGAACAGTTTGCTCGCGCGTGGCATTTGTTTACAAGATTTAGTCCGCTGTTAAATGTTGCAGTGTGAACACAAACCGAACAAAGGAGCAACTGCAACAAAGCAAACGAACTGAAGGTGTGAAAACGCCCTGAAACACTGCAACAAAGTTTCAATAACTTTCAGTGACACAAGGCGTCACTTTTAAAGAGCAATACGGATGCGAGGACACACGCACAGGCTCAGAGGCAGATTATCACATTTAATTTACAATTAATGAGCGACTAATGTAGCCAGGATGTCTTCGGACAAAGCATCGATGCGGAGACACAGTGTTGTTGGACACCGGGATCATGTCCAACTTGTTTGCTTCTTTCCCCCCAATCATACATTCCACCATCTCTCTGGCAGCTGGCAAGCTCACGTCTTCAGTGATTGTGTGCGGTAGCCCCTTTCTCGCTATTCTGTAACCAGATATGAAGCCCGTAGTGCGTCATTTATAGACCAACACATGAATGAGACTCCAGTTGTTTTTGGCTGTTTTGTAACTCCTCCAATTTCAATATAAAGAATGTAAGGGGCTTTTGACTTGCACTGGCATGCTTGGTGTTCAGGTGGTGACGTAAATAAGAGCTTCAGACTGTTAGCCAGAACCTCACTGCACACCACGCACTGTGGCTTTGGGGAATCTGCGTTGCCAATCCAAGTGAAGCCCAGACACACATACTTTTCATCATATTTCCTCTTTTTTTCCCAGTCTGATGCTCTCTCGTTTCCTCTTTTTTCACCTTGACTCTGCGATGGGCCCCCGATGTGTCTGTGCTATCGCTTCCTCCTTTTCGGTCTCTCTCTCTCTCTCTCTCTCTCTCTCTCTCTCTCTCTCTCTCTCTCTCTCTCTCTCTCTCTCTCTCTCTCTCTCTCTCTCTCTCTCTCTCTCTCTCTCTCTCTCTCTCTCTCTCTCTCTCTCTCTCTCCCGATAGCTTCAGATGTCCCACCTGACAGTTTTTAAGTTAAAATTACATTTTTTTTTTTATATTTAATATATTAAATATAACATTACCATTACACTTTTCCTCTCGTGCACCCCCTAGAGGCAGCTCGCGCACCCCCAGGGGTGCGCACACCCCACTTTGGGAATCCCTGATATAGAGGATCAGGACTACACTGAGACTGGTTCATATAGGATCAGGACTACACTGAGACTGGTTCATATAGAGGATCAGGACTACACTGAGACTGGTTCATATAGAGGATCAGGACTACACTGAGACTGGTTCAGGACCAGTTAGAAGTTCCTCACCTCCTGCTGTCTCTGTCTCAGTTAAAGATCTGGTCTCTGTGGAGCGTCTCTGGTCCTGGTCTTGGTCCCTATGCACAGACTGGAGGAGACCCTTGGTGGGTCTGGTGGTTCCCTCACTGGGACCCATCAGCAGTGAAGGAACCCAGTCTGGATCCGACTCCAGTCCTTCATAAGAGGGTTTACCTTCATTCATAAACAGAAAGTCTTATGATGAAGATGTGGTCCACAGCTCTGGGATCAGCCTGTAAGTGGACCTTGAGTTTAGAGTATTTATGTCCTGAGAAAGAATTCATTTCAACACTGTGTATATGATTGATTTACTTTTATTTAATAGTTATTGCTTTACGGTGGTTTCATTCGTAAGAACGGAGCAACGGGTGGGCAGGTAAAGACCCAGCATGCACCTGGAGGGTTGTGTGTTTTGTAAGACCCAAAACATAAAGATAAATAAATCACTTCCTGTTCACAGTGGTTCTCCAGTCTGGTCTCTGTCTCTGAAGGTGGTCAAACTAAAACATCTCCTCTCAAACACTTTAGTAAACTTCAAACATTATACGAGGGAAGAACTTACTCGTGGAATCCAATAAAGTACATTTACTCAAGTACACGTTTGAGGTACTTGTACTTTGACTTGAGTAACATTTTCACTGGAGAACTTTGACTAAATACGTCTTCTACTGCTGGAAGGTTTACTGCTGTTTGATTAATGTTACTAACCTCTTTTAGTTTGAACTAACTTGTATTATTTGTTGCCAACTTGTACTAGTTAAACTAACTAACCCGAGTAGAAGTGTCTGGAGCAGACTCTGCTGGAGGAAGGGACCCGGTGAAAGGTGATGTCCTCGCGGCCCACGGCAGACACCCAGGCCGTCCTCCGGCTCCTCGTCAGCTCAGAGATGGTCTCTCCCTCGTGTCTCCTCCAGGCCGGGAACACGTGGAACGTGACCTCGTGACCCCCGCTGGGGTCGCGAGGCATGCGGGGGCAGTTTAACACGCAGCAGCTTCTCTCCTCCATTAGCACCTGCGATAGATCAATATATATATAAAAAGTTATTAATGTGATCATCACTTTATTGTTAGAGCTCATTTTAATGACTTTATATACTCCGGAGAGAGAGAGAGAGAGAGAGAGAGAGAGAGACACACACAGACAGACAGACAGACAGGACAGACAGACAGACAGACAGACAGATATGATGAGACCAGCCACTAAGACACATTCATCTGTTATGTGGGTCTTTTATTTCCCCGACTGCACTCTTGGAGTACAGCGTTAATTAGTCCAATTTAAAAAAAAAAGGTACAGAACAATTGACAGCAAAATTAAACAATTGCTTTTTACTCAATTTAGGATTACACTATAACAGGACTGACAACTGGAAACACCAGATTCTAAAGCTACATAGAGAACAACAGTAGTGGCTTCTTCCTGTTGAGCAGAACCAAAGAACAATAAATAAAATAATGAACTCACTCCCATACAGTGCTCTGCCTGTGTGCTCGGACCCACACACACGGAACTCACAGCTTCTGTCTCCCCTCTCAATGAGGCAGATGCAGATAACTCAACACCATGTCTCTAAACCGTTAGCAAGCCCAATTACCAGGTGATTCAGCATTCATTAGTAACTTCTCCGGCTACTTACGCTGACCCGTCGTTCAGTCTGGATGCTAAATGCTAACGCTCGGTCCTCAGCAGCCTCTGATTCCCGCTCTGTATTTCTACATCTCACGTGAACTCCGTGCTCTCGCGTAGCTCACGCTGTAGCTCTTCACTGTTCTTAAAGTGACAGTACTCCTAAAATAAAAGCAGCATCTGGCAATGGAGGACAGAAAGTGCCTTAAGTATAAATAAATAAATAAATGCATTCATATATGTATGAATAAATACAGGAATAAATAAATAAATGTGTAAATACAGAAATGAATGAATAAAAGAACAAATAAATGTTGAAATAAATACAGAAATATTTAAATGCTGAAATGAATAAATACAAGTTGATACCTAAACACGTAAACACGTAACCCTGCACGTAAGTCATATCTATCAGGGACAGTACAAAAACCTTCCTACCTCCACTTCGCCTGGCTACATTTATATATGTATATATAGTCATGGTATATATACATATATATAGTCATTAAAGTTGGTATTGATTTTCTTTCAAACAGCCATTCTACATTCATAAATTTCTTATGTTATCAACAGTATACAAGTACGTTTTATTGTATGAAGAACAAACTGTTCGTAGTTTACTGTAAAGATGAATAAGATGAGACTGTTTTGTTTTCCTCGTCAGTCATTAAAACAAAAAACAGAACTAGCAGAGGATGGTTTCGATCCATCGACCTCTGGGTTATGGGCCCAGCACGCTTCCGCTGCGCCACTCTGCTGCACGGATAGCTACGTCACACTTTCACTTATTTAATATGTTCACCACCGGAAATATGTAGCTGATGATGAGTATTTTCCTCGTTGATTATATCGACCGGAAGCGTTCCCTCAACATTCTTAAGATGGGCTGAAGGTCCATGTTTCTCATGAGGGGTGACTCAACACCGCAGCGATCCGGATTCGACTCCAACACTTTCCTCTTTCTGTGACTCGGTACATTTATTAAAGCTTCGTTTATCTTTGAGGACAGTCAGTGAAGAACCTCATGGAATTAAAAAAAAAAACCGATGACAATATTTCATCACCTAAAAGTCCTGCAGTGAAATTGGGAAAATGTAATCAAAAAGCAGCAAAATGCTCCCTAACTGTTATTATATTTATTTATATATTACGTATTATTGTATCAAAAATGTTTCATGCGCTGTAAATTATTTTAATCACGTCAGAAGGTTTTAAAGGAACATTTACGAGGATCTATTATCAGAAATGTAAAATAATATTCACATATGTTCATCAGTGACTAGGCTACTTGTGAGTCATTCATATTAATGTTAAAGTTGTTAAAACCTATAGAACAATGGAGACGCGCTGCTTTTCACAATTTATTAACAAAATGATAAAATAAATAAATACAAATTGATCAAATGCTCCTAATATCAACTCGTCCCATGTTGCCAGTATTTCCTAAACACTGCATACAAAGAATTCATCACAGAAGAGGCTCAATACAGAGGTAAGAATCCCACCAGTCACAATGTCAGGCCAACAGAAGACACATCTGGAACACAAGTCAAAAAATAAACACATTCCTTTCAAAATCATTATGAAAAAATACAAACAATTATACAAATATTCAGATTGTGTAATTACCAATTTACACATGTATTCAGCACACCAGGTGAACGTTTTATTCATATCGCTACAATGCATCTCACCAAATGGAAGATTAGAAAAAGACTTCTTCTCTTTTTTATTTATCTTGTTTGTTGTTGTTTTGTTGCCCCCCCCATGGGATCATCTGTGGATGAGGTAAAGAAGCTTCAGGTGAACAGTTGGATCGGACACGATGGGATGATGATGCCATGATGATGTCATGAACCGACAGAATACTAGAAGGCCACAATCATGACTCATCGTTTTTTAAAAGAAGAAGAAAAACACCGGAGGAGTCATTTTTTATGGGACGCGACCATGTTGTTGTTGTTTTTTGTTTAAAATGCAGACAAGAGTTCGTCAAACACAAACTGAACACACGCTCCTCCTCTTCTTCCTCCAGCTGGACGAACGAACACGATGCTGATGTAGAACTTTTGTATTTAATGATATGACGACACACGATGCTTCCAAACACAAACGTTCTGCACGTGTTCTTTGGGTTAATTCACTTTTAGACGAAATAGAGACAGAGGACCCCCCCCCCCCTCCGCATGGTGCATTAGTTCAAATCTAAAAACACGATGTCAGCAACAAGATGACCACTTCTGAATGTTCACATACAAACTATAAAAGAATAAAAAGCATATTTTAAAAAATAAAGAAGTTTGACAACAGTTGTATAAAAATTTGCATAAGAAGGCAATGCGGCCACATGTGTGGACAGATGTTGCTAACGGGGGTCAAAGGTCAAAGGTCGGCCCGTGGGGGGGGGGGGGGGGGGGAGTTTGTTCACATGACTTATTATGATTTAGCAAAAGTGTAGTAACCCTCCGAAAAACACACGAAGAACCACAGCACAGAGGGAACAGAGTCCGGACTAACACAACCCCATGTTTACACTCCGATATTTATAATAATAATAATACTGGTCAAACCAAAAGTGCATCACAAAACAACTGGCTGTCGCACCAAAGATCTCATCATCATCATCATCATCATCATCATCAATCCCTCTTTGGGCCATTTCATTGACGACCTCTGACCTCCAGTGATTCTTTTATTTTTTTAAATAAAATCACATTTAAGGCAACTCCTATAATAATAAACAACAACAGAAACACTATCCGGTCGATCTAAACGGCGTAATATGAAATGTAGTTTCCACTTGCATTGACTACCTGGCAGCCTGAGGTGAAAGGGGGACGGGGGGGTCCGGGTCTCGGTTGGGTCTGGATGGACCAGAGGGGGGGTTTGTAAGGTTTCTACAAGTCACAGTGCAAGTCAAGAGACAAAATATTATCTGCTGTTTGAAGAAAAGGCACTCAAGGTACCTACTGTACAGAGGGGGGGGGGGGGGGGGGGGTCCAGCTGGTCTGGAACACGAGGTCGGGCTCGATCAACGAAAAGAGAGGAAGAAGAAGAAGAAGACGAGAACAAAACACTCAACGAATGGGATTGATGAGGACGACGCTGTGGCCTCAAACAGGAGATGTTGCAGATTTAATCTCTTTGTCTGATGACAAGAAAGAATTAGGGTCTCGAGTCAAGATATGCAGATTCGGTTCCAGAGTCCGTATGATATGAAAAACAGAGACGGAGTTTACTTTAAAAGTTAGCCAACGACGTATTCACCCTCACGGTTAATGAGCACGTAAAGGACCAGAGTCTACAGCCATGCTAACAGCTCAGATAGATGCTAACAGCAGCATGCTAACACGCTCACAATGACGTCATGCTAACATGCTGACGTTTACCACATTCACCATCTTAGTTTAGCATGTTAGCATGCTAACATTAGCTAATTGGAGGATCAACAAAGTTAATAGGATTTTGTAACAAACTGGTTGCCAACCAGGAGATGTTGTGATGTTTCACAGGATAAATTAAAACAATGATATCTGTAGTAAATTACATTAAAGTCCATCCAATAGTTGAGATATTTCAGTCTAAAGTGGTGGAGGGACTCTGCTAGCATGGCTAAAAACACATAACAGATAAAAGTATTTTGAGATCTTCTTCTCCATCTTCAGAGGCTCCTCAGGTGAATCCATTTTTGGACGACAACGATTAAAGCAAACGCGCTCCAATATTGCGAAAAGTAAAAAAAGAAAGAAAGAAAGCACAACCGGAGGCACCGTTAAAGAACAGACCAGCGTTTGTTGAATGCCCCGAACCCAACGAGAAGCCAGAAGTCATGATCAGTTCACCAGACAAAGACCGACAGCCAACGAGTACCAGCATCACATCTCAGCCCAGACGTGCTCCATGAACCAGTCCAACTGTGAGGGGTTCAACAGCCCCTCCCCCCAAAAATATGAACTAGCCTCAATGTCAGAGGTTTGGGTCTCCTCCTAGAAAAATATTGGCAATGTGGGGATAAGTCACATCACAACAAATAGATGCATACTCTGTTTAATTCCATATTAACATACAAAAAGCTCTTCAGCACTTCTTTGTAATGCAGCAAGCTTGTGCTTTAATGTCAGGATTTGTGGTATTGTCCTTTGAGATCCGTCTGAAGGAGCAGGTTCATACAACAAATCCCTCCAGTTTCAAGGACAAAAAGTTCCTTTTCATATTGTTGTTTTCATAACTTCCTCCTGTCTAAATCTGGGGACTTCCAATTTCTGAAATGGTAGCATCTATATCTTACAACGCCAATGATTTGATCTTTCAATACAGTAACAGTGGACTCATCCCCGCTGAATTTGGATAAATCATTTTGGCAGTTCAGGATTCAACAGAAATGTACAATAATGCAAAGACCACCACTTCAAAAAGAGGATTCCTTTCTGTGTTGGTAATGCCAGGACAGCAGGTTCAGGAACAGAAAGCACTTATTCTGAAGACTAGGAAGACCTGAATATCTTTTCCTATACAAAAGAAACACAGCCCAGATACAGTGTGTGTGTGTGTGTGTATTGACATTGCAATATTGCAATTTCACATTTAGTGCTCACAGTTGACACACTTGACTCACGAATGAAAAAACTCAATCACTACACTTAACCGACACCACTGAACACATCTGTTAAGACTACCGCGCCTGGTCCACCTCGTCCTCCAGGTATCTGTTCTGCCTGAGGGGTACAGGTGGGGAAGAGGGGGGGGGGGTGGTTAACTGGGGTTGTTGGGACATTTGGTGTCGTATAGGGTGAGGGTTGGTTCCAGGAGGTCAGATTGGATCGTTGACGAACTGGGGACTGTACGTTTGGCTTATAATCACGGGGGAAGGTTGACGCCGGTTGGTCGAATGAAGGTGGTTTATAGTCGTAGAATGATATGAAAGTTAGTTTGTGAAAACTTTCCTAAAACTAACTCAACAAGGTGGTGAGACTGACAACCGGGCAACACCATGAATGTCTTAGATGAGAGACTGTCCCAAAGTGTGCTCTGTTATCTCCATCTCTTTGAGTTTGGCTTATTAACCCGGGGGCTCTATTATATTTTAACCATACTGAGTCGTTGAGAACGAGGTCGCGTTGGACCATCGGTGGACTGGAGCAAGGCAAGTTTGGGATTCGTCACTATTGATCAATGGGAAAGGTTGTCTTTTTTGTTGACTAAAGATGGCGTAACTCGTAGGTTAAAAAGAGTGGATACGCACTTTTTACAAACTGGTTTCAATGAAGGGGAGGCAAGGTAAACTGGGCTTGTTGGTTGGTAGGTCGTTGGTCCATTGGGTTATTGGCATTAAAAAGGGATGCTACGGTAGATTGTCGGTGGACTGGGGGAAGCTCAGTCCAGGTTTCACATTTACCAGGACTCATCGTATCTCGTCATCTAGTTAGTGAAGTCGATTTAAAAGCCTCGGTATGCTTCGTGTTTGAAGCATACCGTCATTTTACCGTAACACACATTTCTAAGGTTGTATTTTTTGATTCGAACAATTTTTGTCTTTTTGAAACCAACGATCCAAAATCTCTCTCTTTATTTGTTTGGTGTGTACAAACACGTGCAACACCATGAATTCCTCCGAGGACCAACATGTGTGCTATAATCCCATTTGAATTGAATTCATCGCATTTTGCCTTTAGATGTGTTCATGCGTCACCCGGTATGAACCAGTTTGTTTGAAGTGTACGGATTACAGAGGGAGGTCACATTGGATTGTTGGTGAACTGGTTGGGAAAGGTGTAAGTTTTTCATGGACTGGAAATGGTGAAAGATGTTGGTTAATAGGGAAGTCTAGGGGTAGGGGTTATGGATAAGACTTATTGGTTTAGGGCTATTCAAAGGAAGGGGAGAGCAGGGACGAAGGATTGCAGAATATAAAGGTTGTTCACATTCAGTCCGTTGGGACAAGGGGATGAACAGGCTCTCTTTTCAGTACTCGTACTCTATCACAACACTGCTTTTTAGACCAGTAACCCCTGACAGATGTTTGGTTCAATGTTCTCCGTTTTCGCCGAACCCATGTGAACCCATCTTCCCACCCCACCAGAGAACACAGGGGCCACTATAACAGGCACACACTGGTGTGATGAACTAAATCTCCCTTTGAGCATTCCCACCACTGACGTCTATCACTAATTGGCAACGATGACACTGGTGCGTAAGCCTTCCTGTACCCCAGCTCTGTGGGGAGGGGGGGCAGCCTACGTCTTCCCAGAGTCATGTGACTTGGGCTGTATATCTACCATTGACACAGTCTGACAATACAATGCAAACAAACAACATTTATACAGATTGGCAACTTCAGGACACCTTCTGGTGCAAGCAAACGTCTTTTTTTTAATATATATATATGTTTGAATTCCCGCAACTCAAGAGAAGGAGCATTACTTTTTGTTGTCCAAATTGCTGACAAGAGCTGGCAAAGAATGCTGGGAGGGTTCTGAGGTTTTGCTGTTGTTGTTGTTGTTGTTGTTGCTGCTGCTGCCATCACTGTCAGTGATCTCCTCCTGCTTCTTCTCCCCCGCTGTCTCTGGAGGGTTGACGGCAGCCATCTTGTTCTCAGAGTCGGTGGTGGCGTTGGTGGTGCAGGCTCCTGCGGGGCTGACGTCAGGGCAGGCCGGCTCGGCCGTACCGTTGGTGGTGGCCTCAGTCGCAACCACCGAGGGAGCGGGAATGTCAACCACCGGAGCGGCCTCAGTCTCAGGCTTGGCCAAAACCTCCACCTGGACACTAGTCCCTGTGTCTCCGCCTCCCCCGTCACCAGGCCCTGCCTTACCCCCTGCCCCTCCATCGGGGCTGTTTTCTGCCGTTAGGACTGCGCTGTCTTTTAGGACAACCTGGCTGTCGGTGTCTCCTGCTGCTGCTCCCGTCGTCTGGTTGTTCGTGGCGGCTCTGTGCTCCTCTTGTTTGTCATTTCCATCGGTGTTGCTGCTGGTTGAGGGGCTTCCAGCCTTCACTTTCTCTACAGAGTTGGCTTCTGGTGAGGCTTCAGAGCCGACTGCACCTTCAGCACTGTCCTGGACTCTGGCAGTGACGTCCTTACCCCCTGTCTCCGCCAGAGCTTGGTTGAAATTGAAGGCTTGGATGAGGCGAATCAGGTGTTTGACTTTCTCCAGGGAAAGATGCATGTCTTTCTGACGAGCCAGGATGGTGTTTTTGGTCTCCATGCATTTCTGAAGAAAGAACAACAGGGTCGGATTTGCCACCAGTTCTCAGTTAGAGAACAACAAATTCGAATCTATCGCCTCAACTTCCTGTGCTTCTAAATTTAGGATCAATCTGTATTTCTACGAGCAGTGTGTCTCATCACTCCTATCACTCTCAAACATCTCTTCTTATAGTGGCAATGATTGAAGTTTGATAGCTTTTCATTGAAGAGTGAAGAATCCAAATTTAGAGATTCCGGGGAGATTTAAATGGAACATGTCCTTTTGTTGACTGTTTCTTATTGTTAGACTTGTGGAGCTGTTTGACTGTTTCTTATTGTTATAGAGATGTAGAGCTGTTTGACTGTTTCTTATTGTTATAGAGATGTAGAGCTGTTTGATTGTTTCTTATTGTTACAGAGTTGTAGAGCTGTTTGACTGTTTCTTATTGTTATAGAGTTGTAGAGCTGTTTGATTGTGTTTCTTATTGTTAGACTTGTGGAGCTGTTTGACTGTTTCTTATTGTTATAGAGATGTAGAGCTGTTGACTGTTTCTTATTGTTATTGAGATGTAGAGCTGTTTGACTGTTTCTTATTGTTATAGAGATGTAGAGCTGTTTGACTGTTTCTTATTGTTATAGAGTTGTAGAGCTGTTTGACTGTTTGTTATTGTTATAGAGATGTAGAGCTGTTTGACTGTTTCTTATTGTTATAGAGATGTAGAGCTGTTTGACTGTTTGTTATTGTTATAGAGTTGTAGAGCTGTTTGACTGTTTGTTATTGTTATAGAGATGTAGAGCTGTTTGACTGTTTCTTATTGTTATAGAGATGTAGAGCTGTTTGACTGTTTGTTATTGTTATAGAGTTGTAGAGCTGTTTGACTGTTTGTTATTGTTATAGAGATGTAGAGCTGTTGACTGTTTCTTATTGTTATAGAGATGTAGAGCTGTTTGACTGTTTCTTATTGTTATAGAGTTGTAGAGCTGTTTGACTGTTTGTTATTGTTGTAGAGATGTAGAGCTGTTTGACTGTTTCTTATTGTTATTGAGATGTAGAGCTGTTGACTGTTTCTTATTGTTATAGAGATGTAGAGCTGTTTGACTGTTTGTTATTGTTATAGAGTTGTAGAGCTGTTTGACTGTTTGTTATTGTTATAGAGATGTAGAGCTGTTTGACTGTTTCTTATTGTTATAGAGATGTAGAGCTGTTGACTGTTTGTTATTGTTATTGAGATGTAGAGCTGTTTGACTATTTCTTATTGTTATAGACATAGAGCTGTTTGACTGTTTGTTATTGTTATAGAGATGTAGAGCTGTTTGACTGTTTGTTATTGTTATAGAGATGTAGAGCTGTTTGACTGTTTCTTATTGTTATAGAGCTGTAGAGCTGTTTGACTGTTTCTTATTGTTGTAGAGATGTAGAGCTGTTTGACTGTTTCTTATTGTTATAGAGATGTAGAGCTGTTGACTGTTTCTTATTGTTATTGAGATGTAGAGCTGTTTGACTGTTTCTTATTGTTATAGAGATGTAGAGCTGTTTGATTGTGTTTCTTATTGTTATAGAGTTGTAGAGCTGTTTGATTGTGTTTCTTATTGTTAGAGTTGTAGAGCTGTTTGACTGTTTCTTATTGTTATGGAGGTGTCGAGCTGTTTGACTGTTTCTTATTGTTAGAGTTGTAGAGCTGTTTGACTGTTTCTTATTGTTATTGAGATGTGGAGCTGTTTGACTGTTTCTTATTGTTACAGAGATGTAGAGCTGTTTGACTGTTTCTTATTGTTGTCGAGATGCAGAGCCGTTTGATTGTGTTTCTTATTGTTGTAGAGTTGTAGAGCTGTTTGACTGTTTCTTATTGTTGTAGAGTTGTAGAGCTGTTTGACTGTTTCTTATTGTTACAGAGTTGTAGAGCTGTTTGACTGTTTCTTATTGTTACAGAGATGTAGAGCTGTTTGACTGTTTCTTATTGTTATAGAGATGTAGAGCTGTTTGATTGTTTCTTATTGTTACAGAGTTGTAGAGCTGTTTGACTGTGTCGTATTGTTATAGAGATGTTTGATTGTGTTTCTTCTTGTTAGAGTTGTAGAGCTGTTTGACTGTTTCTTACCGTTATGGAGTTGCTGAGCTGTTTGACTCTCTGTTCCAGCTGTTCTCGCTCCAGTTTCAGTTCAGCGCTCCATTTCATCAGCTTCTGCTTCTCCTCTTCTTTAGCTGCAGCAAAGAACAATCAAGTTAAACTGTTTATTTCACTGTTGAACTGTTCACATTCAGATGTTTCAGGAAACAAAACAAATCTAACATCACCTTCTTTGTAGGCGATGTAGGAATGAACAATAGCCAGAGTACCAGGCCAGGGAATGGCTTCTTCTTTCTTCAGGATCTGGAGAGAGAAGCTCAGAGTTGTCACAGAGGCAGAGACTTAAAAAAAGATTTGAGGGACACAAGTTGAGCCGCCACCCTGTGGTGAGGCTGAGAAGGGACAAGCAATGGAGTGGATGGATGTGAGATGCCAATCATTACTGACACAATGAATGGGACAAAGGCACAAAAAACAATACTGCATCATGTATATGCTTACAAAGGATTGAACAGTCCTAAAGTTCAGGACAGTGTGGCAGAAGGCCGGTCAGCAGAAGCAGATTTTACAGTCAACCATCTACTGGCTCTGATTGGCCCTTCTCCGGGCTGCGGTACCCCCTTCCCCCTGACTCAGGATCAGTCACGGCTGCTGTGGTTACCTGATCTTGACATTTTGGACAGATCCACATGCCTTTAGGAATGGTTTTCAGGGGTGGATCCAGGCAGTCCAGGTGATAAACACGAGAACATGTGTCGCACATGAGCAACTGGCCACTGCGTCTGCACACAGTGCAGAAATCCTCATGGATGTCTCCCTGTGAGGAAGAATTGGACCAATCAGTTTCCCTGCCCAACTGAGCCCCATCAACCATCCGTGGAGAGGCAGGGGGAGGCACCATGATCTGGCTTGGTTTAGTTTACAGTTGGCCTTGTTTTAATACCTAATGGACATGGTGTGTTAAGTTACATCTGGGAGTTAGAATGTGCTGTAGTAGTTCTTAATGGATGCTCTGGGCTACAGGACACTGTTCACTTTGTAAGGCTGAAAGTAAAAAAATCAACTGATGACTGATGGTTAACCACATGAGGACGACAAACTAATGGAAGTGTTGGTGGAGGTCTTGGGGTGTAAATGAGTGACAGAGCTACTGGGCCAATAAGGACTGTGTGTGACGGGGTTTTCTGTCCGTCTCCCCCATCGTTACTTACATCCCCAGAGCTGGGGCTGGGCAGGGGGAGGGGACGGACGGGGCTGGAGGGGGAGGTCGGGGTGAGGCTGCCCAGCTCCGGGACGCTGCTGTATTTGGGTGGGCGACCTGGGTGAAATGAGACAGACAACAAAGACGGAAAACAAAGAAAAAAAGAAAGATGGAGAGGGGGGAAGAAAACAAAAAACAAAACAGTCTGTATGACATACCTTGGAAAGGGAGTCTTCGTTGGCTAGCATGAGACAGGGGAGCGGTAAGGGAGGAAGAGGAGTCAGAAGCACAGACAGCAGTGTTAGTGCAGGAGAGCCGAGCACTAGTACAACGTACTGCAGTCTATGGAGCGTTGTGTCAGATGTTAACACGCCTCAGTCACATGTCCAGGTTATGATAGGCTGTGACCAGGGCTGCAGCCAGGACGTTACAGACACCGAGGTCCATGACAGCCCCCTCATGAACCCCCTCATGAACCTCCCTATGAACCCCCTCATGAACCTCCCTATGAACCTCCCTATGAACCCCCTCATGAACCTCCCTATGAACCCCCTCATGAACCTCCCTATGAACCTCCTTATGAACCCCCTCATTAACCCCCTCATGAACCTCCCTATGAACCTCCCTATGAACCCCCTCATGAACCTCCCTATGAACCTCCTTATGAACCCCCTCATTAACCCCCTGATGAACCTCCCTATGAACCTCCTTATGAACCCCCTCATGAACCCCCTGAT
>NC_136634.1:743231-750731 GCF_949748355.1 Melanostigma gelatinosum
CAGAGACACTCGGAGACATTCAGGGACACTCGGAGACATTCAGAGACACTCAGGGACACTCTGAGACATTCAGAGACATTCAGAGACACTCGGAGACACTGAGACATTCAGGGACACTCTGAGACATTCAGAGACACTCGGAGACACTCGGAGACACTCGGAGACATTCAGGGACACTGAGACATTCAGAGATACTCGGAGACACTCAGAGACATTTAGGGACACTCTGAGAGATTCAGAGACACTCGGGGACACTCGGAGACATTCAGAGACACTCTGAGACATTCGGAGACACTCGGAGACATTCGGAGACACTCTGAGACACTCAGAGACATTCGGGGACACTGAGACACTCGGAGACATTCAGGGACACTGAGACATTCAGAGACACTCTGAGACATTCAGAGACACTCAGAGACTCGGAGACACTCTGAGACATTCAGGGACACTCTGAGACATTCAGGGACACTCGGAGACACTCGGAGACACTCGGAGACATTCTGAGACATTCCGGGACACTCGGAGACATTCTGAGACATTCCGGGACACTCTGAGAAACTCTGAGACATTCAGGGACACTCTGAGACATTCAGAGACACTCAGTGACACTCAGGGACACTCTGAGACACTCTGAGACATTCAGGGACACTCAGGGACACTCAGATATATTCAGAGACACTCGGAGACATTCAGGAACACTCAGAGACACTCGGAGACATTGAGGGACACTCTGAGACATTCAGAGACACTCTGAGACACTGAGACATTCAGAGACACTCTGAGACACTGAGACACTCAGAGACATTGAGGGACACTCTGAGACATTCAGAGACACTCTGAGACATTCTGAGACATTCAGAGACACTCTGAGACACTCTGAGACACTCTGAGACATTCAGAGACACTCGGAGACATTCAGGGACACTCGGAGACATTCAGGGACACTGAGACATTCAGAGACACTCGGAGACACCCGGAGACACTCAGAGACACTACAAACTAAGCTTTAGTCACCAGTACAGACCTCTGGGTTCTCCTCCTTCTTGGGTCTGGGAGGAGGATGAGACAGCGGAGTGGAGGAGGAGGAGGAGATGCTAACGACAACCTTCTGCTCTGCTCCTCCTGATTTAACAGTCTGCTGAGAGGAGAAGAAGAAACATAAAGTGACGTTAACTCACAAAGGGCATTGTTTTTTCTTCTGTGGTCTTGATTTTCAAAATAAAAGTCCTGCTCCTCGAACAGAACCATCATGACTAGAAGTAGAGAGAACTAGAACATGTCTTTAGTGCAGAACAACAGTTATGATGACATCAATCATTAAAAATATGATCCTCTCCTCTCCTCCCCCCTCTCCCCTCCTCTCTCCTCCCCTCTGCTCTCCTCTCCTCTCTCACTTAATCACCACCAAACACCTGATTGGATGTAAAGTGCTGTAAAAAGAGGATTCCTGTCAGAACCAGAGCAGCTTCACCTGCTACCTCTTTGATTGGTCAGTTGGTCCCTGTGATCCTACCTTGGGCTCGGCGATCAGGCTGCTGATCTGGATGGGCTTGGCGGTAGTCGGGGTGAGGATGGGGGTGAGGCCGAGCGTCCCGGCGGCGGTGCTGGTGAGGCGGGCGGCGTTGGCGGACACCGGCGTGGTGATGACGATGCCCGTCAGCGGGGCGGACCCGGTCTTGCCGGTTAACGACTGGCCGTTAACGATGCGGACCTGGTGGATCGGGGCTGCCGAGGGCAGCGAGGACGACAGCTTGGTGGCCAACATGACGGGCCTCTGGAGCAGCTGGGGGGCCGCCATCATGGGCGGGGGGGGGGCCGGGGCGATGTGGACGTTGGTGGGTGTGGCCGGCTTTGGCCTGACCTGGAGACAACAGACAGCCAATCAGAAAGGGACACCTAGAATGAGCCGACACTGCTGGGTAACGCCACTGTGGAGCTCTGCTGTACAAGTAATACTACTACTATCACTGATTATACTACTACTATCACTGATTATACTACTACTACTACGATCACTGATTATACTACTACTATCACTGATTATACTAGTACTACTACTATCACTGATTATACTACTACTACTACTGTCACTGATTATACTACTACTATCACTGATTATACTACTACTATCACTGATTATACGACTACTATCACTGATTATACTACTACTACTACTATCACTGATTACACTAGTACTACTACTATCACTGATTATACTAGTACTACTACTATCACTGATTATACCAGTACTACTACTATCACTGATTATACTAGTACTACTACTGTCACTGATTATACTAGTACTACTACTGTCACTGATTATACTAGTACTACTACTATCACTGATTATACTAGTACTACTACTATCACTGATTATACTAGTACTACTACTATCACTGATTATACTAGTACTACTATCACTGATTATACTAGTACTACTACTATCACTGATTATACTACTACTATCACTGATTATACTACTACTATCACTGATTATACTACTACTACTATCACTGATTATACTACTACTACTATCACTGATTATACTACTACTACTATCACTGATTATACTACTACTACTACTATCACTGATTATACTAGTACTACTACTATCACTGATTATACTGGTACTACTACTATCACTGATTATACCAGTACTACTACTATTATACTAGTACTACTACTGTCACTGATTATACTAGTACTACTACTATCACTGATTATACTACTACTACTATCACTGATTATACTACTACTACTATCACTGATTATACTACTACTACTACTATCACTGATTATACTAGTACTACTACTATCACTGATTATACCAGTACTACTACTATTATACTAGTACTACTACTATCACTGATTATACTGGTACTACTACTATCACTGATTATACCAGTACTACTACTATTATACTAGTACTACTACTGTCACTGATTATACTAGTACTACTACTATCACTGATTATACTAGTACTACTACTATCACTGATTATACTAGTTATACTACTATCACTGATTATACGAGTACTACTACTATCACTGATTATACTAGTATTACTACTATCACTGATTATACTACTACTGTCACTGATTATACTACTACTACTACTATCACTGATTATACTACTACTGTCACTGATTATACTAGTACTATTACTATCACTGATTATACTACTACTGTCACTGATTATACTACTACTACTACTATCACTGATTATACTACTACTGTCACTGATTATACTAGTACTATTACTATCACGGATTATACTACAAGGCAGAGATCTTTTCCAGACGTGGTTTGTGTGCGAGTAATTGCAGAATTGCGGCAGTGTATGGTTGATTGCGTGCAGCGTAATGTCTCAGGGAGACATCGATTATTCTTTCAATGTATGTTTTAAATTTCCTTTACTTTTGCCTTCATGCTTTTAATGGTTTCATGTGAAGCACTTTGAATTACCTTGTTGTTGAAATGTGCTATACAAATAAACTTGCCTTGCCTTGCCTTACGACTATCACTGATTATACTACTACTATCACTGATTATACTACTACTATCACTGATTATACTACTACTATCACTGATTATACTACAACTACTACTATCACTGATTATACTACAACTACTACTATCACTAATTATACTACAACTACTACTATCACTAATTATACTACAACTACTACTATCACTAATTATACTAGTACTACTACTATCACTGATTATACTACTGCTACTGTCACTGATGATACTACTACTATCACTGATGATACTACTACTATCACTGATTATACTACTACTATCACTGATGATACTACTACTATCACTGATTATACTACTACTATCACTGATTATACTACTACTACTACTATCACTGATTATACTAGTACTACTACTTTCACTGATTATACTAGTACTACTACTATCACTGATTATACTATTACTACTACTGGCACTGATTTTACCAGTTATACTACTATCACTGATTATACTACTACTATCACTGATTATACTTCTTCTCAGTCGGCTGGTGGAACATGTTCTCTGTAGGGCTGTACACATCAATCAATGTCAGCAAACATCCCAGAATGATTTAATGCAGAAACATGAAGGTATCAAACACATATTACTACTTTACAGTTAAATATAAAAAATGTATTCCAACATGAAAAAAGCAGAAATAACACTTTGATAAACACGTCAGGACATCTTATTATAGTCTCAGTATAATATAATAATATATATATATCATATAATAATATTCACGATAATATAAAACACACACGTATATATGATGATGTATTTATAACTATTTAGCATGACGTCATGCAGCTAGCTAGCTAACCTGTCTGGTGTTCAGCTAGTGGAGAAGCTTCATGTGCTGCTTCCCTTTCCTGCTAGTCTGCTGTCTGATTGTGAGGCTGATCTGATATCAGCTCTTTGGCCTGAAGGTTCTCCTCAAAGTTCTCCTCTCAAACGGGTCTTGGGGGAGGATCACGAGGATCGCTTCCGGTTGAAACCGGTTGAACCGGAATCGAGGAAATGACAGACAGGTGCTGAAGACACGCCCCCTCTGAGAGAGTCACTCAGACAGGTGCTGTAGACACGCCCCCACTGAGAGTCACACAGACAGGTGCTGTAGACACGCCCCCACTGAGAGTCACACAGACAGGTGCTGTAGACACGCCCCCTCTGAGAGAGTCACACAGACAGGTGCTGTAGACACGCCCCCTCTGAGAGTCACACAGACAGGTGCTGGAGACACGCCCCCTCTGAGAGAGTCACACAGACAGGTGCTGTAGACACGCCCCCTCTGAGAGTCACACAGACAGGTGCTGTAGACACGCCCCCTCTGAGAGAGTCACACAGACACACACCTGGAGCAGGTGCTGACAGAAGCAGCAGAGTGAAGCTAGACGGGCCCAATAGCAACATCACCACAGAAAGGTCGACCCTCTCCCCAGACTGTGGAGATATTCTCATCTTTTTGAAAACAAATGTAAAGTTGTAGACCATTTCACAGTCATGTAACATTATTGTGTATTTGAAAGACATAACCTGACAGTCAACATTGATCAGAGAACGAGGGCATCAACATACCTCATGTTGCCTTAAACTTAACAGAATTGAGGATTCTTGAATGTTTTATTTTTATTTAATTTTGTTTCAAATTGGACATCTTCAATATCTTTGTTTTTATGTAAGACTATAGCCCAAAGTTCTTTTCTTTAAGTGTTCTTGAAGTTCTTTAATTAATAAATGGAAAGCAAAGTTATATTTGACTGATCGGAACCGTGACTCAAGAACAGTGATCGGAACCGAACCATAAGGTTTGTGATCTGTTACGCCCCTAACACACACACACACACACACACACACACACACACACACACACACACACACACACACACACACACACACACACACACACACACACACACACACACACACACACACACACACACACACACACACACACACTATATATATATGAGAGAGATCAGGTCGACAGAACTGATTCTTACTCGTACTATTGCTTCTAACCGTCCTGATGATGATGAACAATATGCTGGAATACATCTGATTTATTGCTGTTACATAAATGTAATTAATGGTGCTGTTAGAGCTGCTTGACCTATCCATTAACACGGTGAATGCAGGAGCGCAAACTGTTTCTGAAAGGCTAAACGCCAACAAATACAGATTGAAGCAGAATATTTAGTCAGATAAAAACATGTGAATTCTGGAAATGATAACATCTATCTTTTTTAAATTTAATGTTGACTTTTGGACTGGACTGGGCATGATCTAAAAATGGTAAAATAGAGCTTCCTCCCTTTATATTTGTGGTCACTTATGAACCACAACATATGTTTCTGTATCGCATTAGTATTTACATCTCAGGGCATCTCTCTCTACTAACAGTATTAGACGACTACAGGTGCTCACAGTGACATTACTCACCACAGGTAAACAACATGTTTCCATTTAAAGGGTTAAAACACAACAACAGCCAGGAACACACAATACCAAGAAGCTGCAGGAAAAACAAGCTCTCACCACAAAAGGTAAAAACACACTCACACACAGCCACAGGCAGGAAACCTTCAAAACATCCCGTTCACAGGTCAGTTGGAAAATTATAAAAGCACAAAGAGAGGAGAAGAGTAGAGGCAGCACAGAGCAAACAATGTTTTAGTGCCACGGAGCAAGGCACGAGTGTTTGCTTTGCTGCCCTCTGCTGGAGAGTGAGCAAGTCACCTCAGGTGGGCCACACACACTGATCTGAGGATGTTAGGGTTGGAGGCGGGTCTTTTAGGGACGCACCTGTGGCTGAAAGGTGGGTCGAGGCGTCAGTCTAGGAGGAGGGACAAACTGAGGAACTTTGATTGGCTGGGCTGTGGTGGTGGTGGTGGCCTGCACCTGAGACAAAACCACAGCAGATGTGGATCTGTGGTACTGTTACACCGACACGACTGCAGCTGTTACACCGACACGACTGCTGTTACACCGACACGACTGCAGCCGTTACACCGACACGACTGCAGCCGTTACACCGACACGACTGCAGCCGTTACACAGACACGACTGCAGCCGTTACACCGACACGACTGCAGCTGTTACACCGACACGACTGCTGTTACACCGACACGACTGCAGCCGTTACACCGACACGACTGCAGCCGTTACACCGACACGACTGCAGCCGTTACACCGACACGACTGCAGCTGTTACACCGACACGACTGCTGTTACACCGACACGACTGCTGTTGTTGTTACACCGACACGACTGCAGCCGTTACACCGACACGACTGCAGCCGTTACACAGACACGACTGCAGCCGTTACACAGACACGACTGCAGCCGTTACACCGACACGACTGCAGCCGTTACACAGACACGACTGCAGCCGTTACACAGACACGACTGCAGCCGTTACACCGACACGACTGCTGCCGTTACACCGACACGACTGCTGCCGTTACACCGACACGACTGCTGCCGTTACACCGACACGACTGCTGCCGTTACACCGACACGACTGCTGCCGTTACACCGACACGACTGCTGCCGTTACACCGACACGACTGCTGCCGTTACACCGACACGTCTGCTGCCGTTACACCGACACGTCTGCTGTTACACCGACACGACTGCTGTTGTTACACCGACACGACTGCTGTTACACCGACACGACTGCTGTTGTTACAGCGACACGACTGCTGTTGTTACACTGACACGACTGCTGTTTTTACACCGACACGTTTGCTGCTGTTACACCGAGACGTCTGCTGTTGTTACACCGAGACGTCTGCTGTTGTTACACCCACACGACTGCTGTTGTTACACCGACACGTTTGCTGTTGTTACACTGAGACGTCTGCTGTTGTTACACCGACATGTTTGCTGCTGTTACACTGAGACGTCTGCTGTTGTTACACTGAGACGTCTGCTGTTGTTACACCGACACGATTGCTGTTGTTACACCGACAC
>NC_136634.1:755731-798472 GCF_949748355.1 Melanostigma gelatinosum
TGTTCTCCCACAGCCAGCAGCACCTCCTCTACTGACACGCTGCTGTCCGGTGGAACTACCCGGACTCCGTGCCGGATTGACGGGCGCGGCGTCTCGGAGGACGCCATCCTCCCGAACAACGCCAAACAACACCACTAACCACACGTTCTACCGATAAACACACCGCTTATATCTCACCTGATCATGTGCAGAGACAGAGGAACAAATCCCAAAGCAGTGAAACAAGAATCAAACCTCCGCGCCGCTCACACTCACGTCCACCACTCACACGCAACCGGAAACGGAAACAGAGGAGAGGAGAGGAGAGAGGAGAGGAGAGGGGAGGAGAGGAGAGGAGAGAGGAAACAGGAGAGGAGAGGAAACAGGAGAGGAGAGGAAACAGGAGATGAGAGGAGAGGAAACAGGAGAGGAGAGGAGAGGAAACAGGAGAGGAGAGGAAACAGGAGATGAGAGGAGAGGAAACAGGAGAGGAGAGGAGAGGAAACAGGAGAGGAGAGGAAACAGGAGAGGAGAGGAAACAGGAGAGGAGAGGAGAGGAAACAGGAGAGGAGAGGAGAGGAAACAGGAGAGGAGAGGAGAAAGGAGAGGAGAGAGAGAAAACAGGAGAGAGGAAACAGGAGAGGAGAGGAAACAGGAGAGGAGAGAGGAAACAGGAGAGAGGAGAGGAAACAGGAGAGGAGAGAGGAAACAGGAGAGGAGAGAGGAAATTAGCAGCTCGTAGTTAAGCCTTAAAGTAACTTTGAATAACTTCACTGTCAAACCTCAGAGGTTGAATGATATCTGACTGAGTTTGTGATATTTTACAGATGATTTATGTTTCATATCATGTACATAAACGGACCAACGTGAGCTCAGGTAGACGGGTTGTGAACCTGAAATATCACTTTAAGTCCGGTAACGTTTCAAACGTTGAGATGAATCACACGAATACACTGAGTTTGAGTATTTTGCTGATTCTGTTCTTGTTTTGTTACAGAGAGCAGGAGCTGAGGAGAGAACGATGGACAAACATTCAGCAGCCGCAGCTTTGAATGAAGACATGAGTCCGTCTGTGATATCTCCATTTGACCATCCTGTGCTTAAGTTAGTTACATGAGCTCTCATCCTGCACAAAGCCTTCACCAACAACACAACCAGCAGATCCTTCATGTGTTCATGCTGTCACAGAGATGACCGTTGTGATGTCACCTTTTTATTTTATTGATTTAAATTGACAGAAGTTATTTATACAACTTATTTAAAAAATATAAAGTATATGCACATGTGTTACTGCAAGTTAATAAACACGTTGGCTGACGTTTGTTTTCCTGCTGTTAATGTTAACTCTTGATTGATTTCCTCTGCTTTAGGATTGCTATATATATATATATATATATATATATATATATATATATATATATATATATATATTCATCATTCATATAGTTCTGTCTATCTGTCCAGGATCTCCAGGAGGAACCCGGAGATCCTGGACAGATAGAAGACCCGTCCAGGCCGGGAATCAAAACCGGACCCACTATGGTGTGCGGTGACAGTGCTAGCCACAACACCACCATGCAGAAACACGTACCTGCTTCTCACTGAGCGCCGTGATCTTGGCTTGAAGTTCGTGGAGCTGCTTCTTCAGATCTGCGTTCTGAAAACAGGAATCAGTTAAAGTCCAAAGTTTAAAGAGCAGCTGCAGTCATCAATACACATGAGACTAAAGGAAACACCTGAGACTGAAGGAAACACCTGAGACTGAAGGAAACACCTGAGACTGAAGGAAACACCTGAGACTAAAGGAAACACCTGAGACTAAAGGAAACACCTGAGACTGAAGGAAACACCTGAGACGAAAGGAAACACCTGAGACTAAAGGAAACACCTGAGACTGAAGGAAACACCTGAGACTGAAGGAAACACCTGAGACTAAAGGAAACACCTGAGACTAAAGGAAACACCTGAGACTGAAGGAAACACCTGAGACGAAAGGAAACACCTGAGACTAAAGGAAACACCTGAGACTGAAGGAAACACGTGAGACTAAAGGAAACACCTGAGACTAAAGGAAACACCTGAGACTAAAGGAAACACCTGAGACTGAAGGAAACACGTGAGACTAAAGGAAACACCTGAGACTAAACACCTGAGACTGAAGGAAACACCTGAGACTGAAGGAAACACCTGAGACTAAAGGAAACACCTGAGACTGAAGGAAACACCTGAGACTGAAGGAAACACCTGAGACTAAAGGAAACACCTGAGACTGAAGGAAACACCTGAGACTAAAGGAAACACCTGAGACTAAAGGAAACACCTGAGACTGAAGGAAACACGTGAGACTAAAGGAAACACCTGAGACTAAACACCTGAGACTGAAGGAAACACCTGAGACTAAAGGAAACACCTGAGACTAAAGGAAACACCTGAGACTGAAGGAAACACCTGAGACTGAAGGAAACACCTGAGACTAAACACCTGAGACTGAAGGAAACACCTGAGACTAAAGGAAACACCTGAGACTGAAGGAAACACCTGAGACTAAACACCTGAGACTGAAGGAAATACCTGAGACTAAAGGAAACACCTGAGACTAAAGGAAACACCTGAGACTGAAGGAAACACCTGAGACTGAAGGAAACACCTGAGACGAAAGGAAACACCTGAGACTGAACACCTGAGACTGAAGGAAACACCTGAGACTGAAGGAAACACCTGAGACTAAAGGAAACACCTGAGACTGAAGGAAACACCTGAGACTGAAGGAAACACCTGAGACTAAACACCTGAGACTGAAGGAAACACCTGAGACTAAAGGAAACACCTGAGACTAAAGGAAACACCTGAGACTGAAGGAAACACCTGAGACTAAACACCTGAGACTGAAGGAAACACCTGAGACTAAAGGAAACACCTGAGACTAAACACCTGAGACTGAAGGAAACACCTGAGACTGAAGGAAACACCTGAGACTGAAGGAAACACCTGAGACTAAAGGAAACACCTGAGACTAAAGGAAACACCTGAGACTGAAGGAAACACCTGAGACGAAAGGAAACACCTGAGACTAAAGGAAACACCTGAGACTGAAGGAAACACCTGAGACTGAAGGAAACACCTGAGACTAAAGGAAACACCTGAGACTAAAGGAAACACCTGAGACTGAAGGAAACACCTGAGACGAAAGGAAACACCTGAGACTAAAGGAAACACCTGAGACTGAAGGAAACACGTGAGACTAAAGGAAACACCTGAGACTAAAGGAAACACCTGAGACTAAAGGAAACACCTGAGACTGAAGGAAACACGTGAGACTAAAGGAAACACCTGAGACTAAACACCTGAGACTGAAGGAAACACCTGAGACTGAAGGAAACACCTGAGACTAAAGGAAACACCTGAGACTGAAGGAAACACCTGAGACTGAAGGAAACACCTGAGACTAAAGGAAACACCTGAGACTGAAGGAAACACCTGAGACTAAAGGAAACACCTGAGACTAAAGGAAACACCTGAGACTGAAGGAAACACGTGAGACTAAAGGAAACACCTGAGACTAAACACCTGAGACTGAAGGAAACACCTGAGACTAAAGGAAACACCTGAGACTAAAGGAAACACCTGAGACTGAAGGAAACACCTGAGACTGAAGGAAACACCTGAGACTAAACACCTGAGACTGAAGGAAACACCTGAGACTAAAGGAAACACCTGAGACTGAAGGAAACACCTGAGACTAAACACCTGAGACTGAAGGAAATACCTGAGACTAAAGGAAACACCTGAGACTAAAGGAAACACCTGAGACTGAAGGAAACACCTGAGACTGAAGGAAACACCTGAGACGAAAGGAAACACCTGAGACTGAACACCTGAGACTGAAGGAAACACCTGAGACTGAAGGAAACACCTGAGACTAAAGGAAACACCTGAGACTGAAGGAAACACCTGAGACTGAAGGAAACACCTGAGACTAAACACCTGAGACTGAAGGAAACACCTGAGACTAAAGGAAACACCTGAGACTGAAGGAAACACCTGAGACTAAACACCTGAGACTGAAGGAAACACCTGAGACTAAAGGAAACACCTGAGACTAAACACCTGAGACTGAAGGAAACACCTGAGACAAAAGGAAACACCTGAGACTGAAGGAAACACCTGAGACTAAAGGAAACACCTGAGACTAAAGGAAACACCTGAGACTAAACACCTGAGACTGAAGGAAACACCTGAGACGAAAGGAAACACCTGAGACTGATCACCTGAGACTGAAGGAAACACCTGAGACTAAACACCTGAGACTGAAGGAAACACCTGAGACTAAAGGAAACACCTGAGACTGAAGGAAACACCTGAGACTGAAGGAAACACCTGAGACTAAACACCTGAGACTGAAGGAAACACCTGAGACTAAAGGAAACACCTGAGACTAAAGGAAACACCTGAGACTAAACACCTGAGACTGAAGGAAACACCTGAGACAAAAGGAAACACCTGAGACTGAAGGAAACACCTGAGACTAAAGGAAACACCTGAGACTAAAGGAAACACCTGAGACTAAACACCTGAGACTGAAGGAAACACCTGAGACGAAAGGAAACACCTGAGACTGAACACCTGAGACTGAAGGAAACACCTGAGACTAAAGGAAATACATGAGACTAAAGGAAACACCTGAGACTAAAGGAAACACCTGAGACTAAAGGAAACACCTGAGACTAAAGGAAACACCTGAGACTGAACACCTGAGACTAAAGGAAACACCTGAGACTCAACACCTGGCACTAAAGGAAACACCTGAGACTGAAGGAAACACCTGAGACTGAAGGAAACACGTGAGACTAAAGGAAACACCTGAGACTAAAGGAAACACCCGAGACTAAACACCTGAGACTAAAGGAAACACCTGAGACTAAAGGAAACACCTGAGACTAAACACCTGAGACTGAAGGAAACACCTGAGACTAAAGGAAACACCTGAGACTAAACACCTGAGACTGAAGGAAACACCTGAGACGAAAGGAAACACCTGAGACTGAACACCTGAGACTGAAGGAAACACCTGAGACTAAAGGAAACACCTGAGACTGAACACCTGAGACTGAAGGAAACACCTGAGACTAAAGGAAATACCTGAGACTAAAGGAAACACCTGAGACTGAAGGAAACACCTGAGACTGAAGGAAACACCTGAGACTAAACACCTGAGACTGAAGGAAACACCTGAGACGAAAGGAAACACCTGAGACTGAACACCTGAGACTGAAGGAAACACCTGAGACTGAAGGAAACACCTGAGACTAAACACCTGAGACTGAAGGAAACACCTGAGACTAAAGGAAACACCTGAGACTGAACACCTGAGACTGAAGGAAACACCTGAGACTAAAGGAAACACCTGAGACTGAAGGAAACACCTGAGACTGAAGGAAACACCTGAGACTGAAGGAAACACCTGAGACTGAAGGAAATACCTGAGATTAAACACCTGAGACTAAAGGAAACACCTGAGACTGAAGGAAACACCTGAGACTAAACACCTGAGACTAAAGGAAACACCTGAGACTGAAGGAAACACCTGAGACTGAACACCTGAGACTAAAGGAAACACCTGAGACTAAAGGAAACACCTGAGACTGAAGGAAACACCTGAGACTAAAGGAAACACCTGAGACTAAAGGAAACACCTGAGACTGAAGAAAACACCTGAGACAAAAGGAAACACCTGAGACTGAAGGAAACACCTGAGACTAAAGGAAACACCTGAGACTAAAGGAAACACCTGAGTCACTTCTTACCTGAGGGTCCTGCTTCATCTGGGCAACCAGTTTCTGTAGAAGAAGACCAGAGACAGTCAGAGAGCAGAGAGACACCTGCTGGTCACAGCCAAGAACTACAACATAGCAGCTCGTTATAAACCTTTCTGTAAGGCAGCTTTCTGCAGCCTGAGGGAATTACCCACAATTCATAGCAATATGTAAACATGTTAAACACCAGGGGTACATCCCAAGTCTCTTAACTGCATCCGTTTCCCTCACTTGGGTCCTTTCCTTGCGTCTTAGTCCCTCCCACCAGGGATGCATGGAGGAAACCATGCGAGGAGAGCGGAACGAGGAGATATGTGTTAGGAGACATGAGACGTCCTTTCCTCTGAAGCATCACGTGACGCGAAGTCTGTTTCTGATGACGGAGGATCAGCTGATCACAGCTGGATCAGCTGATCCTCTGCTTCAACAGCTGGAGAGACTTTAGATAAGTGTGTGTTCACATGATCACTGTACTTAATAACAGCAACTAATAATACAAATAACTAATAGACACACAGTGATCACCACTGTACTTAATAACAGTAACTAATCATATAATACTAACTATATTACAGTAACTATATTATTAGTTATTGTACTTAATAACAGTAACTAATAATATAATAACTAATAAAGACACACAGTGATCACCACTGTACTTAATAACAGTAACTAATAATATAATAACTAATAAAGACACACAGTGATCATCACTGTACTTAATAACAGTAACTAATAATATAATAACTAATAAAGACACACAGTGATCACCACTGTACTTAATAACAGTTACTAATAATATAATAACTAATAAAGACACACAGTGATCATCACTGTACTTAATAACAGTTACTAATAATATAATAACTAATAAAGACACACAGTGATCACCACTGTACTTAATAACAGTAACTAATAATATAATAACTAATAAAGACACACAGTGATCACCACTGTACTTAATAACAGTAACTAATAATATAATAACTAATAAAGACACACAGTGATCACCACTGTACTTAATAACAGTAACTAATAATATAATAACTAATAAAGACACACAGTGATCACCACTGTACTTAATAACAGTAACTAATAATATAATAACTAATAAAGACACACAGTGATCACCACTGTACTTAATAACAGTAACTAATAATATAATAACTAATAAAGACACACAGTGATCACCACTGTACTTAATAACAGTAACTAATAATATAATAACTAATAAAGACACACAGTGATCACCACTGTACTTAATAACAGCAACTAATAATGTAATAACTAATAAAGACACACAGTGATCACCACTGTACTTAATAACAGTAACTAATAATATAATAACTAATAAAGACACACAGTGATCACCACTGTACTTAATAACAGCAACTAATAATATAATAACTAATAAAGACACACAGTGATCACCACTGTACTTAATAACAACAACTAATAATATAATAACTAATAAAGACACACAGTGATCATCACTGTACTTAATAACAGTAACTAATAATATAATAACTAATAAAGACACACAGTGATCATCACTGTACTTAATAACAGTAACTAATAATATAATAACTAATAAAGACACACAGTGATCATCACTGTACTTAATAACAGTAACTAATAATATAATAACTAATAAAGACACAGTGATCACCACTGTACTTAATAACAGTAACTAATAATATAATAACTAATAAAGACACAGTGATCACCACTGTACTTAATAACAGTAACTAATAATATAATAACTAATAAAGACACACAGTGATCACCACTGTACTTAATAACAGTAACTAATAATATAATAACTAATAAAGACACACAGTGATCACCACTGTACTTAATAACAGTAACTAATAATATAATAACTAATAAAGACACACAGTGATCATCACTGTACTTAATAACAGTAACTAATAATATAATAACTAATAAAGACACACAGTGATCATCACTGTACTTAATAACAACAACTAATAATATAATAACTAATAAAGACACACAGTGATCACCACTGTACTTAATAACAGTAACTAATAATATAATAACTAATAAAGACACACAGTGATCATCACTGTACTTAATAACAGTAACTAATAATATAATAACTAATAAAGACACACAGTGATCATCACTGTACTTAATAACAACAACTAATAATATAATAACTAATAAAGACACACAGTGATCACCACTGTACTTAATAACAGTAACTAATAATATAATAACTAATAAAGACACACAGTGATCACCACTGTACTTAATAACAGTAACTAATAATATAATAACTAATAAAGACACACAGTGATCACCACTGTACTTAATAACAGTAACTAATAATATAATAACTAATAAAGACACACAGTGATCATCACTGTACTTAATAACAACAACTAATAATATAATAACTAATAAAGACACACAGTGATCACCACTGTACTTAATAACAGCAACTAATAATATAATAACTAATAAAGACACACAGTGATCACCACTGTACTTAATAACAGTAACTAATAATATAATAACTAATAAAGACACACAGTGATCACCACTGTACTTAATAACAGCAACTAATAATATAATAACTAATAAAGACACACAGTGATCACCACTGTACTTAATAACAGTAACTAATAATGTAATAACTAATAAAGACACACAGTGATCACCACTGTACTTAATAACAGTAACTAATAATATAATAACTAATAAAGACACACAGTGATCACCACTGTACTTAATAACAGTAACTAATAATATAATAACTAATAAAGACACACAGTGATCACCACTGTACTTAATAACAGTAACTAATAATATAATAACTAATAAAGACACACAGTGATCACCACTGTACTTAATAACAGCAACTAATAATATAATAACTAATAAAGACACACAGTGATCACCACTGTACTTAATAACAGTAACTAATAATGTAATAACTAATAAAGACACACAGTGATCACCACTGTACTTAATAACAGCAACTAATAATATAATAACTAATAAAGACACACAGTGATCACCACTGTACTTAATAACAACAACTAATAATATAATAACTAATAAAGACACACAGTGATCATCACTGTACTTAATAACAGTAACTAATAATATAATAACTAATAAAGACACACAGTGATCATCACTGTACTTAATAACAGTAACTAATAATATAATAACTAATAAAGACACAGTGATCACCACTGTACTTAATAACAGTAACTAATAATATAATAACTAATAAAGACACAGTGATCACCACTGTACTTAATAACAGTAACTAATAATATAATAACTAATAAAGACACACAGTGATCATCACTGTACTTAATAACAGTAACTAATAATATAATAACTAATAAAGACACACAGTGATCACCACTGTACTTAATAACAGCAACTAATAATATAATAACTAATAAAGACACACAGTGATCACCACTGTACTTAATAACAGTAACTAATAATATAAAAACTAATAAAGACACACAGTGATCACCACTGTACTTAATAACAGTTACTAATAATATAATAACTAATAAAGACACACAGTGATCACCACTGTACTTAATAACAGTTACTAATAATATAATAACTAATAAAGACACACAGTGATCACCACTGTACTTAATAACAGTTACTAATAATATAATAACTAATAAAGACACACAGTGATCACCACTGTACTTAATAACAGTAACTAATAATATAATAACTGATAAAGACACACAGTGATCATCACTGTACTTAATAACAGTAACTAATAATATAATAACTGATAAAGACACACAGTGATCACCACTGTACTTAATAACAGTAACTAATAATATAATAACTAATAAAGACACACAGTGATCACCACTGTACTTAATAACAGTAACTAATAATATAATAACTGATAAAGACACACAGTGATCACCACTGTACTTAATAACAGTAACTAATAATATAATAACTGATAAAGACACACAGTGATCACCACTGTACTTAATAACAGTAACTAATAATATAATAACTGATAAAGACACACAGTGATCACCACTGTACTTAATAACAGTTACTAATAATATAATAACTAATAAAGACACACAGTGATCACCACTGTACTTAATAACAGTTACTAATAATATAATAACTAATAAAGACACACAGTGATCACCACTGTACTTAATAACAGTAACTAATAATATAATAACTAATAAAGACACACAGTGATCATCACTGTACTTAATAACAGTAACTAATAATATAATAACTGATAAAGACACACAGTGATCACCACTGTACTTAATAACAGTAACTAATAATATAATAACTGATAAAGACACACAGTGATCACCACTGTACTTAATAACAGTTACTAATAATATAATAACTAATAAAGACACACAGTGATCACCACTGTACTTAATAACAGTAACTAATAATATAATAACTAATAAAGACACACAGTGATCACCACTGTACTTAATAACAGTAACTAATAATATAATAACTAATAAAGACACACAGTGATCACCACTGTACTTAATAACAGTAACTAATAATATAATAACTAATAAAGACACACAGTGATCACCACTGTACTTAATAACAGTAACTAATAATATAATAACTAATAAAGACACACAGTGATCACCACTGTACTTAATAACAGTAACTAATAATATAATAACTAATAAAGACACAGTGATCACCACTGTACTTAATAACAGTAACTAATAATATAATAACTAATAAAGACACACAGTGATCACCACTGTACTTAATAACAGTAACTAATAATATAATAACTAATAAAGACACACAGTGATCATCACTGTACTTAATAACAGTAACTAATAATATAATAACTAATAAAGACACACAGTGATCACCACTGTACTTAATAACAGTAACTAATAATATAATAACTAATAAAGACACACAGTGATCACCACTGTACTTAATAACAGTAACTAATAATATAATAACTAATAAAGACACACAGTGATCACCACTGTACTTAATAACAGCAACTAATAATATAATAACTAATAAAGACACAGTGATCACCACTGTACTTAATAACAGTAACTAATAATATAAAAACTAATAAAGACACACAGTGATCATCACTGTACTTAATAACAGTTACTAATAATATAATAACTAATAAAGACACACAGTGATCACCACTGTACTTAATAACAGTTACTAATAATATAATAACTAATAAAGACACACAGTGATCACCACTGTACTTAATAACAGTTACTAATAATATAATAACTAATAAAGACACACAGTGATCACCACTGTACTTAATAACAGTTACTAATAATATAATAACTAATAAAGACACACAGTGATCACCACTGTACTTAATAACAGTTACTAATAATATAATAACTAATAAAGACACACAGTGATCACCACTGTACTTAATAACAGTTACTAATAATATAATAACTAATAAAGACACACAGTGATCACCACTGTACTTAATAACAGTAACTAATAATATAATAACTAATAAAGACACACAGTGATCATCACTGTACTTAATAACAGTAACTAATAATATAATAACTGATAAAGACACACAGTGATCACCACTGTACTTAATAACAGTAACTAATAATATAATAACTGATAAAGACACACAGTGATCACCACTGTACTTAATAACAGTAACTAATAATATAATAACTAATAAAGACAGTGATCATCACTGTACTTAATAACAGCAACTAATAATATAATAACTAATAAAGACACACAGTGATCACCACTGTACTTAATAACAGTAACTAATAATATAATAACTGATAAAGACACACAGTGATCACCACTGTACTTAATAACAGTAACTAATAATATAATAACTAATAAAGACACACAGTGATCACCACTGTACTTAATAACAGTAACTAATAATATAATAACTAATAAAGACACACAGTGATCATCACTGTACTTAATAACAGTAACTAATAATATAATAACTGATAAAGACACACAGTGATCACCACTGTACTTAATAACAGTAACTAATAATATAATAACTGATAAAGACACACAGTGATCACCACTGTACTTAATAACAGTAACTAATAATATAATAACTAATAAAGACACACAGTGATCATCACTGTACTTAATAACAGCAACTAATAATATAATAACTAATAAAGACACACAGTGATCACCACTGTACTTAATAACAGTAACTAATAACATAATAACTAATAAAGACACACAGTGATCACCACTGTACTTAATAACAGTAACTAATAATATAATAACTGATAAAGACACACAGTGATCACCACTGTACTTAATAACAGTAACTAATAATATAATAACTAATAAAGACACACAGTGATCACCACTGTACTTAATAACAGTAACTAATAATATAATAACTAATAAAGACACACAGTGATCACCACTGTACTTAATAACAGTAACTAATAATATAATAACTAATAAAGACACACAGTGATCATCACTGTACTTAATAACAGTAACTAATAATATAATAACTAATAAAGACACACAGTGATCACCACTGTACTTAATAACAGTTACTAATAATATAATAACTAATAAAGACACACAGTGATCACCACTGTACTTAATAACAGTAACTAATAATATAATAACTAATAAAGACACACAGTGATCACCACTGTACTTAATAACAGTAACTAATAATATAATAACTAATAAAGACACACAGTGATCACCACTGTACTTAATAACAGTAACTAATAATATAATAACTAATAACGACACACAGTGATCACCACTGTACTTAATAACAGTAACTAATAATATAATAACTAATAAAGACACACAGTGATCACCACTGTACTTAATAACAGTAACTAATAATATAATAACTAATAAAGACACAGTGATCACCACTGTACTTAATAACAGTAACTAATAATATAATAACTAATAAAGACACACAGTGATCATCACTGTACTTAATAACAGTAACTAATAATATAATAACTAATAAAGACACACAGTGATCACCACTGTACTTAATAACAGTAACTAATAATATAATAACTAATAAAGACACACAGTGATCACCACTGTACTTAATAACAGTAACTAATAATATAATAACTAATAACGACACACAGTGATCACCACTGTACTTAATAACAGTAACTAATAATATAATAACTAATAAAGACACACAGTGATCACCACTGTACTTAATAACAGTAACTAATAATATAATAACTAATAAAGACACACAGTGATCACCACTGTACTTAATAACAGTAACTAATAATATAATAACTAATAAAGACACACAGTGATCACCACTGTACTTAATAACAGTAACTAATAATATAATAACTAATAAAGACACACAGTGATCACCACTGTACTTAATAACAGCAACTAATAATATAATAACTAATAAAGACACACAGTGATCACCACTGTACTTAATAACAGTAACTAATAATATAATAACTAATAAAGACACAGTGATCACCACTGTACTTAATAACAGTAACTAATAATATAATAACTAATAACGACACACAGTGATCACCACTGTACTTAATAACAGTAACTAATAATATAATAACTAATAAAGACACACAGTGATCACCACTGTACTTAATAACAGTAACTAATAATATAATAACTAATAAAGACACAGTGATCACCACTGTACTTAATAACAGTTACTAATAATATAATAACTAATAAAGACACACAGTGATCACCACTGTACTTAATAACAGTAACTAATAATATAATAACTAATAAAGACACACAGTGATCACCACTGTACTTAATAACAGTAACTAATAATATAATAACTAATAAAGACACAGTGATCACCACTGTACTTAATAACAGTAACTAATAATATAATAACTAATAAAGACACACAGTGATCACCACTGTACTTAATAACAACAACTAATAATATAATAACTAATAAAGACACACAGTGATCACCACTGTACTTAATAACAGTAACTAATAATATAATAACTAATAAAGACACAGTGATCACCACTGTACTTAATAACAGTAACTAATAATATAATAACTAATAACGACACACAGTGATCACCACTGTACTTAATAACAGTAACTAATAATATAATAACTAATAAAGACACACAGTGATCACCACTGTACTTAATAACAGTAACTAATAATATAATAACTAATAAAGACACACAGTGATCACCACTGTACTTAATAACAGTAACTAATAATATAATAACTAATAAAGACACAGTGATCACCACTGTACTTAATAACAGTAACTAATAATATAATAACTAATAACGACACACAGTGATCACCACTGTACTTAATAACAGTAACTAATAATATAATAACTAATAAAGACACACAGTGATCACCACTGTACTTAATAACAGTAACTAATAATATAATAACTAATAAAGACACACAGTGATCACCACTGTACTTAATAACAGTAACTAATAATATAATAACTAATAAAGACACACAGTGATCACCACTGTACTTAATAACAGTAACTAATAATATAATAACTAATAAAGACACAGTGATCATCACTGTAGAGTGTTTCTCTCTGTAGTCTGTTAAACTGTGTTCTGTGTTCTGTTTAGAAGCTCAGGATCCATTTCTGCCGGCAGAATGCGATCGTCTTATTTATGAATTATTTGTGTCTGTACGTTTGGAAATTGTGATTGTGGCGTCATTATTAAATAACCCAGAATATGATTGTTGTTTCTCTTAAAGGATAAAACTCAAACACTCAGGAATGATCAGCCTCACGTGACTGAATGACATGATGATGATCTATATATATATATATATATATATATATATATATATATATATATATATATATATATATATAACCATAGAACAAAAAGTTTGTAAATGAGTGTTTGGTAGATTATTTCTCTGTTGTAACGATGCTTCTTGGTAATGAATGTTAAAATGTTGGAAAGCCTGTTTATTTACCTTTCAAACGGTGACACATTCATAAGGAACATGCATTTATGGGATGAGCAGCACAGCTGAGTATGTGGGTTATTTGCCAAATCTTCTCTGCCAAACAGCTTATTCTGCTGTTGACTCTTGTTTGGTTGTTTGGTGGATTGGATGATTGAAGTCCATCAGTAACAAGGAAGGAACACGACTTATTGGCAATTTCACAATTGATTCATTTAAACAGGAGCCTCAGTAGCGTGCGGAAGAACCACACACAGCCACACCAGCCTGGCTCCTCCTCCTCATGCTGCTCACACACTGCAGTGAAATGGCATTGCAACTGGTGGCAATCCCATTTCTCCACAGTCTGGGACTGAACTCCATCCTCTAAGATGAAGACGCTCGCCCCCACAGAGCGGTCCATCAGAGACGACCTCCAGAATGTGGGAGTGAGAGGATGGAATGTCCGCCAGCAGTCCTGACCTCAACCCAAGTGAACACTTGTGACCAGCTGTTCCTGCCAGAGTGACCAACACAACCACGCTGGCTGAGTTACCACAAATCCTGCTTGAGGAGTGGAATGCATCCCACAGCAGTGTGTGACCAGCATGAGGAGGAGGAGCCAGGCTGGTGACCAGCGTGAGGAGGAGGAGCCAGGCTGCTGACCAGCATGAGGAGGAGGAGCCAGGCTGCTGACCAGCATGAGGAGGAGGAGCCAGGCTGGTGACCAGCGTGAGGAGGAGGAGCCAGGCTGGTGACCAGCGTGAGGAGGAGGAGCCAGGCTGCTGACCAGCATGAGGAGGAGGAGCCAGGCTGGTGACCAGCGTGAGGAGGAGGAGCCAGGCTGGTGACCAGCGTGAGGAGGAGGATTTGTGCTGGGCAACGATGACAATGTTTAATCGTGATTGATCTCATTGTTATGCACAAAGTTCAACAGTGAATTATAAAGTAGTGTATTGTGCACTTTTATTTTAAAGTGCTGCTCTATGAACTAAAGGTCAATAACATTGTGTGTGAACACTTTAAACACATCAGGTTGTTTGCAGCAGTATTCCCTTCACACAGCAGCAGTTATAACACAGTTATAATGATTCTGATCATAGATATTCAGTTCATAACTTTATCTTGATGTGTGGAAGAGATGATATTTAAATATACATCTTGAGAACTGCAAACCTATCTACGTCATGTTTTTATGTTGATAGATTCTCAGTAGTGATACTAAATGATGCTTATTATACATATTACACACACAACACTTTAAAAACTCAAACAATCATTTAATGAATCATTTATTTTTTGCTTTCTTTGGTATTTAGGTCAGACACATAATAACGCTGATTACCGTAATATGTGGTATTTGTTATGAATGTACGTTGGTACATAGAGGGTGATAAGAAGCTGTACATGGAGGGACTTAGGACCCAGGGGAGTGCAGGTGAAGAGACGGAAGAGACGCCACACAAACAGCTGTTCACCGCTCGCTGCTGGTTCTTGTGTTAAAAATGTCCGCTTAATAATATTTTTTAAGTAAACTGCATTTACGTGCGATAAAATAATTGTCAGCGTGAATGAATGAATGCGTTAACGCGATATTAACGCGTTAACTTGACCAGCACTGATATGTATAAAACTTCAAGTGTTCATAACGTGAGCCCACATTGTGTGTAAACACAAGCTTCAGTAGAGCTTCTTCATTCTGAACGAAACATTCTTCTACATGTGTTTTAAGTTCTTTAAATACTAAGTATAAAGTGTATATCAACTCAGAGACCTACGGTGTTAATTTAGTCAATAAAAACTATAAATAAATGTGTTTTCAAATAACACGCAGCAATATTGATGAAAAATGAGCAGAATAAAAACAATCTCTGTCTATGTTCTTTCAGTAAAAAGATGTGAAATATAAAACAAGAGGAAGAAGCAAAAGTAAACAACAGAAAGCAGCTGACTGAGCTGTGACACTGACGGAGGACTTCAGGAGTACCTGATGGATCTGGATCTCCACCTTCAGGGCCTCCTGTAACGTCTGGAGCTCCATCATTGATCCAGTCAGTCTGTCAGCTGATCGATCAGCCTACACACACACACACACACACACACAGAGACGCACACACACACACACACACACACAGACACATGCACACACACACACGCACACACAGACACATGCACACACACACACACACACACACAGAGACGCACACACACACACACACACACACACACACACACACACACAGACACATGCACACACACACACGCACACACAGACACATGCACACACACACACACACACACACACAGACACATGCACACACACACAGAGACACACACACACAGAGAGACACATGCACACACACACACACACACAGAGACGCACACACACAGACACATGCACACACACACACGCACACACAGACACATGCACACACACACACACACAGACACATGCACACACACACAGAGACACACACACACAGAGAGACACATGCACACACACACACACACAGAGAGACACACACACAGAGAGACACATGCACACACACGCACAGAGACGCACACACACACACAGACACATGCACACACACAGAGAGACACATGCACACACACACACACACAGAGAGACACACACACACAGAGAGACACATGCACACACACACACAGAGACGCACACACACACACAGACACATGCACACACACAGAGAGACACATGCACATACACACACACACAGAGAGACACACACACACAGAGAGACACATGCACACACACACACAGAGACGCACACACACACACACACACAGAGACGCACACACACAGAGACGCACACACACACACACACAGACACATGCACACACACACACACACACACACACACAGACACATGCACACACACACAGAGACACACACACAGAGAGACACATGCACACACACACACACACAGAGAGACACACGCACAGAGAGACACACACAGAGAGACACATGCACACACGCACAGAGACGCACACACACACACACACACACACACACATGCACACACACACAGAGACACATGCACACACACACACACACACACACACAGAGAGACACACACAGAGACACACGCACACAGAGACACACACACACACACACACAGAGAGACACACACGCACAGAGACACACACATAGAGACACACATGCACACAGAGACACACGCACACAGAGACACACACACACACACACACACACAGAGAGACACACACAGAGACACACACACACGCACAGAAACACACACAGAGAGACACACACACACAGAGACACATGCACAGAGATATACACACGTTATTAATACGTCATGATAGGACGTTTATTACAGATTAATTATTGATTATTAATGAGTCATAAAGAGATGTTTACCTGAACACCGTCTCCAGTAGGAAAACCATCCAACTGAAGCATTAAAGTGCCGCTGAAAGAAAAACACTAAAACACTATAGACTTAGACTAAAACACTCTAGACTTCGACTAAAACACTCTAGACTTCGACTAAAACACTCTAGACTTCGACTAATACACTCTAGACTTCGACTAAAACACTCTAGACTTCAACTAAAACACTCTAGACTTCGACTAATACACTCTAGACTTCGACTAAAACACTCTAGACTTCAACTAAAACACTCTAGACTTCAACTAAAACACTCTAGACTTCGACTAATACACTCTAGACTTCGACTAAAACACTCTAGACTTCGACTAAAACACTCTAGACTTCAACTAAAACAATCTAGACTTCGACTAAACACTCTAGACTTCGACTACAACACTCTAAAAGTAGAGCTGCATCATAGTGATGAAGAAACGCTCCTTTAAAAGTTTAATATTACATTAGTCTGTTTACATCACTAACAAATACATATTAGAGCATTTTAATGTCACAGCTCATCAACATGGAGCCAATTACAGATACTTTGTGTACTAATACATAGATTAGTAGTGAAGTACTGCTTCATATATCATATGAGATGTGCAATACTTAAACAAATACACTTACACTGATTATTATTTTCATCATTAATATTTGCACATTTTATCTTTAAAAGTTGTCAAAGAAGAAGAAATGTAACTTTATTCTTATATTAAAATAAAGGATGTGTCAGGATTATATCTCATATTATTATCACTTTATTACATGTAATTCTAGTTTCTTGCTGTTATTACATAATTAATGATAATGTTAATGAGTTGACTCACCACCTGGCTGTGGGACTGACTCCACCCCTCTGTGCTGCCCTGTCAAACACAACAAACACACATCGTTACAAACTCATTCTGTGATTAATAACAAATGTAACAACTAATGTAACAAGTCATGTAACAAGTCATGTAACAAGTCATGTAACAACTCATACAACAACTCATGTAACATCTAATGTAACAACAAATGTAATATCTATTGTAACAACTAATGTAACAACTAATGTAACAACTAATGGGACAACTCATGTAACAACTCATGTAACAACTCATGTAACAACTCATGTAACAACTCATGTAACAACTCATGTAACAACTCATGTAACAACTCATGGAATATCTAATGTGACAACAAATGTAATATCTAATGTAACAACTCATGTAACAACTAATGTAACAACTAATGTAATAACAAATGTAATAACTAATGTAATAACTAATGTAACAACAAATGTAATAACTAATGTAACAACTAATGTAATAACAAATGTAACAACTAATGTAACAACTCATGTAACAACTAATGTAACAACTAATGTAACAACTCATGCAACAACTCATGCAACAACTCATGCAACAACTCATGTAATATCAAATGTAACAACAAATGTAACAACTCATGTAACAACTCATGTAACAACAAATGTAACAACTCATGTAACAACTAATGTAACAACTAATGTAATAACAAATGTAATAACAAATGTAACAACTAATATAACAACTAATGTAACAACTAATGTAACAACAAATGTAACAACTAATGTAACAACTAATGTACCAACTAATGTAATAACAAATGTAACAACTAATGTAACAACTAATGTAACAAGAGATGTAATAACTAATGTAACAACAAATGTAATATCTAATGTAACAACAAATGTAATATCTAATGTAACAACTAATGTAACAACAAATGTAATATCTAATGTAACAACAAATGTAACAACTCATGGAACAACAAATGTAATAACTAATGTAACAACAAATGTAATATCTAATATAACAACTAATGTAATAACAAATGTAACAACTAATGTAACAACTAATGTAACAACTAATGTAACAACTAATGTAAAACTAATGTAACAACAAATGTAATAACAAATGTAACAACTAATGTAACAACTAATGTAACAACTCATGGAACAACAAATGTAACAACTAATGTAACAACTAATGGAAAACTAATGTAACAACTAATGTAACAACAAATGTAATAACAAATGTAACAACTAATGTAACAAGAAATGTAACAACTCATGTAACAACTCATGTAATAACTCATGTAATAACTCATGTAATAACTCATGTAATAACTCATGTAATAACTAATGTAATAACTCATGTAACAACTCATGTAATAACTCATGTAATAACTCATGTAATAACTCATGTAATAACTCATGTAATAACTCATGTAATAACTCATGTTAAAGATGACAAACATGAACTCATCTCCAGCTTTTCTTCACATTGAGTCGGTTTCTGTACTAAACATTAATAACACCAAACAGACTATAAATCACAACTTTATGATGAAGAAAATAGAACAAAGTCTCCTTTCAACTCACTCAGTCTTCTTAGTTAAACTGTTATTTATTCATTCTATATATTTTAGGGATATTTATTTCTATGTGGCTCCTGAATCTAATGTGAAGCGTTCATCAGGGGCCACGTTTGGCCCACGGGCCGCTGTTTGATCCCACCTGACTTATAGGTGGAAAGCAACGAAGTATCTTTACTCAAGTACTACATCTTACTCATCTCTCAAGACAGTAGTACTTCAATTAAGTATTTTCTACTTTTACTTCACTTCACTTTAATGTTTAATTGTTGTACTTTTTAATCCAATATTAGTAATGGAAATATTAGTACTTTGCTCATTTCAAAGTATCAAGTGCTCAGACTTTAAACTACCAATGTTATTCTTTTTAATGACTACTTTTTTGTTTAAATTATAGTGCAAGCAGTTAAAGTACAGAAGTATTATCATCTGTGTGTAGTTATACTATCTACAGTTAAAGTACAGAAGTATTATCATCTGTGTGTAGTTATACTATCTACAGTTAAAGCATAGAAGTATTATCATCTGTGTGTAGTTATACTATCAACAGTTAAAGTACAGAAGTATTATCATCTGTGTGTAGTTATACTATCAACAGTTAAAGTACAGAAGTATTATCATCTGTGTGTAGTTATACTATCAACAGTTAAAGTACAGAAGTATTATCATCTGTGTGTAGTTATACTATCAACAGTTAAAGTACAGAAGTATTATCATCTGTGTGTAGTTATACTATCAACAGTTAAAGTACAGAAGTATTATCATCTGTGTGTAGTTATACTATCAACAGTTAAAGTACAGAAGTATTATCATCTGTGTGTAGTTATACTATCAACAGTTAAAGTACAGAAGTATTATCATCTGTGTGTAGTTATACTATCTACAGTTAAAGTACAGAAGTATTATCATCTGTGTGTAGTTATACTATCAACAGTTAAAGTACAGAAGTATTATCATATGTGTGTAGTTATACTATCAACAGTTAAAGTACAGAAGTATTATCATCTGTGTGTAGTTATACTATCAACAGTTAAAGTACAGAAGTATTATCATCTGTGTGTAGTTATACTATCTACAGTTAAAGTACAGAAGTATTATCATCTGTGTGTAGTTATACTATCAACAGTTAAAGTACAGAAGTATTATCATATGTGTGTAGTTATACTATCAACAGTTAAAGTACAGAAGTATTATCATCTGTGTGTAGTTATACTATCAACAGTTAAAGTACAGAAGTATTATCATCTGTGTGTAGTTATATTATCAACAGTTAAAGTACAGAAGTATTATCATCTGTGTGTAGTTATACTATCAACAGTTAAAGTACAGAAGTATTATCATCTGTGTGTAGTTATACTATCTACAGTTAAAGTACAGAAGTATTATCATCTGTGTGTAGTTATACTATCAACAGTTAAAGTACAGAAGTATTATCATCTGTGTGTAGTTATACTATCAACAGTTAAAGTACAGAAGTATTATCATCTGTGTGTAGTTATACTATCAACAGTTAAAGTACAGAAGTATTATCATCTGTGTGTAGTTATACTATCAACAGTTAAAGTACAGAAGTATTATCATCTGTGTGTAGTTATACTATCAACAGTTAAAGTACAGAAGTATTATCATCTGTGTGTAGTTATACTATCTACAGTTAAAGTACAGAAGTATTATCATCTGTGTGTAGTTATACTATCAACAGTTAAAGTACAGAAGTATTATCATATGTGTGTAGTTATACTATCAACAGTTAAAGTACAGAAGTATTATCATATGTGTGTAGTTATACTATAAACAGTTAAAGTACAGAAGTATTATCATCTGTGTGTAGTTATACTATCTACAGTTAAAGTACAGAAGTATTATCATCTGTGTGTAGTTATACTATAAACAGTTAAAGTACAGAAGTATTATCATCTGTGTGTAGTTATACTATCAACAGTTAAAGTACAGAAGTATTATAATCTGTGTTTAGTTATACTATCAACAGTTAAAGTACAGAAGTATTATCATATGTGTGTAGTTATACTATCTACAGTTAAAGTACAGAAGTATTATCATATGTGTGTAGTTATACTATCTACAGTTAAAGTACAGAAGTATTATCATCTGTGTGTAGTTATACTATCAACAGTTAAAGTACAGAAGTATTATCATCTGTGTGTAGTTATACTATCAACAGTTAAAGTACAGAAGTATTATCATCTGTGTGTAGTTATACTATCTACAGTTAAAGTACAGAAGTATTATCATCTGTGTGTAGTTATACTATCAACAGTTAAAGTACAGAAGTATTATCATCTGTGTGTAGTTATACTATCTACAGTTAAAGTACAGAAGTATTATCATCTGTGTGTAGTTATACTATCAACAGTTAAAGTACAGAAGTATTATCATCTGTGTGTAGTTATACTATCAACAGTTAAAGTACAGAAGTATTATCATCTGTGTGTAGTTATACTATAAACAGTTAAAGTATAGAAGTATTATCATCTGTGTGTAGTTATACTATCAACAGTTAAAGTACAGAAGTATTATCATCTGTGTGTAGTTATACTATCAACAGTTAAAGTACAGAAGTATTATCATCTGTGTGTAGTTATACTATCAACAGTTAAAGTACAGAAGTATTATCATCTGTGTGTAGTTATACTATAAACAGTTAAAGTACAGAAGTATTATCATCTGTGTGTAGTTATACTATAAACAGTTAAAGTACAGAAGTATTATCATCTGTGTGTAGTTATACTATCAACAGTTAAAGTATAGAAGTATTATCATCTGTGTGTAGTTATACTATAAGCAGTTAAAGTACAGAAGTATTATCATATGTGTGTAGTTATACTATCTACAGTTAAAGTACAGAAGTATTATCATATGTGTGTAGTTATACTATCTACAGTTAAAGTACAGAAGTATTATCATCTGTGTGTAGTTATACTATCAACAGTTAAAGTACAGAAGTATTATCATATGTGTGTAGTTATACTATCTACAGTTAAAGTACAGAAGTATTATCATCTGTGTGTAGTTATACTATCAACAGTTAAAGTATAGAAGTATTATCATCTGTGTGTAGTTATACTATAAACAGTTAAAGTACAGAAGTATTATCATCTGTGTGTAGTTATACTATAAACAGTTAAAGTACAGAAGTATTATCATCTGTGTGTAGTTATACTATAAACAGTTAAAGTACAGAAGTATTATCATCTGTGTGTAGTTATACTATAAGCAGTTAAAGTACAGAAGTATTATCATCTGTGTGTAGTTATACTATAAACAGTTAAAGTACAGAAGTATTATCATCTGTGTGTAGTTATACTATAAACAGTTAAAGTACAGAAGTATTATCATCTGTGTGTAGTTATACTATAAGCAGTTAAAGTACAGAAGTATTATCATCTGTGTGTAGTTATACTATAAACAGTTAAAGTACAGAAGTATTATCATCTGTGTGTAGTTATACTATAAACAGTTAAAGTACAGAAGTATTATCATCTGTGTGTAGTTATACTATAAGCAGTTAAAGTACAGAAGTATTATCATATGTGTGTAGTTATACTATCAACAGTTAAAGTACAGAAGTATTATCATCTGTGTGTAGTTATACTATAAACAGTTAAAGTACAGAAGTATTATCATCTGTGTGTAGTTATACTATAAACAGTTAAAGTACAGAAGTATTATCATCTGTGTGTAGTTATACTATAAACAGTTAAAGTACAGAAGTATTATCATCTGTGTGTAGTTATACTATAAGCAGTTAAAGTACAGAAGTATTATCATATGTGTGTAGTTATACTATCAACAGTTAAAGTACAGAAGTATTATCATCTGTGTGTAGTTATACTATAAGCAGTTAAAGTACAGAAGTATTATCATATGTGTGTAGTTATACTATCTACAGTTAAAGTACAGAAGTATTATCATCTGTGTGTAGTTATACTATAAGCAGTTAAAGTACAGAAGTATTATCATATGTGTGTAGTTATACTATAAGCAGTTAAAGTACAGAAGTATTATCATATGTGTGTAGTTATACTATCTACAGTTAAAGTACAGAAGTATTATCATCTGTGTGTAGTTATACTATAAGCAGTTAAAGTACAGAAGTATTATCATCTGTGTGTAGTTATACTATAAACAGTTAAAGTACAGAAGTATTATCATCTGTGTGTAGTTATACTATCAACAGTTAAAGTACAGAAGTATTATCATCTGTGTGTAGTTATACTATAAGCAGTTAAAGTACAGAAGTATTATCATATGTGTGTAGTTATACTATCTACAGTTAAAGTACAGAAGTATTATCATCTGTGTGTAGTTATACTATCAACAGTTAAAGTACAGAAGTATTATCATCTGTGTGTAGTTATACTATCTACAGTTAAAGTACAGAAGTATTATCATCTGTGTGTAGTTATACTATAAACAGTTAAAGTACAGAAGTATTATCATCTGTGTGTAGTTATACTATCAACAGTTAAAGTACAGAAGTATTATCATCTGTGTGTAGTTATACTATAAGCAGTTAAAGTACAGAAGTATTATCATATGTGTGTAGTTATACTATCAACAGTTAAAGTACAGAAGTATTATCATCTGTGTGTAGTTATACTATAAGCAGTTAAAGTACAGAAGTATTATCATATGTGTGTAGTTATACTATCAACAGTTAAAGTACAGAAGTATTATCATCTGTGTGTAGTTATACTATAAGCAGTTAAAGTACAGAAGTATTATCATATGTGTGTAGTTATACTATAAGCAGTTAAAGTACAGAAGTATTATCATATGTGTGTAGTTATACTATAAGCAGTTAAAGTACAGAAGTATTATCTGTGTGTAGTTATACTATCTGCAGTTAAAGTACAGAAGTATTATCATCTGTGTGTAGTTATACTATCAACAGTTAAAGTACAGAAGTATTATCATCTGTGTGTAGTTATACTATCTACAGTTAAAGTACAGAAGTATTATCATCTGTGTGTAGTTATACTATCTACAGTTAAAGTACAGAAGTATTATCATCTGTGTGTAGTTATACTATCAACAGTTAAAGTACAGAAGTATTATCATCTGTGTGTAGTTATACTATCTACAGTTAAAGTACAGAAGTATTATCATATGTGTGTAGTTATACTATCAACAGTTAAAGTACAGAAGTATTATCATCTGTGTGTAGTTATACTATCAACAGTTAAAGTACAGAAGTATTATCATCTGTGTGTAGTTATACTATCTACAGTTAAAGTACAGAAGTATTATCATCTGTGTGTAGTTATACTATAAACAGTTAAAGTACAGAAGTATTATCATCTGTGTGTAGTTATACTATCTGCAGTTAAAGTACAGAAGTATTATCATCTGTGTGTAGTTATACTATCTACAGTTAAAGTACAGAAGTATTATCATATGTGTGTAGTTATACTATCAACAGTTAAAGTACAGAAGTATTATCATATGTGTGTAGTTATACTATCAACAGTTAAAGTACAGAAGTATTATCATATGTGTGTAGTTATACTATCAACAGTTAAAGTACAGAAGTATTATCATATGTGTGTAGTTATACTATCTACAGTTAAAGTACAGAAGTATTATCATATGTGTGTAGTTATACTATCAACAGTTAAAGTACAGAAGTATTATCATATGTGTGTAGTTATACTATCAACAGTTAAAGTACAGAAGTATTATCATCTGTGTGTAGTTATACTATAAGCAGTTAAAGTACAGAAGTATTATCATCTGTGTGTAGTTATACTATCAACAGTTAAAGTACAGAAGTATTATCATCTGTGTGTAGTTATACTATAAACAGTTAAAGTACAGAAGTATTATCATATGTGTGTAGTTATACTATAAACAGTTAAAGTACAGAAGTATTATCATCTGTGTGTAGTTATACTATAAACAGTTAAAGTACAGAAGTATTATCATCTGTGTGTAGTTATACTATCAACAGTTAAAGTACAGAAGTATTATCATCTGTGTGTAGTTATACTATAAACAGTTAAAGTACAGAAGTATTATCATCTGTGTGTAGTTATACTATCTACAGTTAAAGTATAGAAGTATTATCATCTGTGTGTAGTTATACTATCAACAGTTAAAGTACAGAAGTATTATCATATGTGTGTAGTTATACTATCAACAGTTAAAGTACAGAAGTATTATCATATGTGTGTAGTTATACTATCAACAGTTAAAGTACAGAAGTATTATCATATGTGTGTAGTTATACTATCAACAGTTAAAGTACAGAAGTATTATCATCTGTGTGTAGTTATACTATAAACAGTTAAAGTACAGAAGTATTATCATCTGTGTGTAGTTATACTATCAACAGTTAAAGTACAGAAGTATTATCATCTGTGTGTAGTTATACTATCTGCAGTTAAAGTACAGAAGTATTATCATCTGTGTGTAGTTATACTATCTACAGTTAAAGTACAGAAGTATTATCATCTGTGTGTAGTTATACTATAAACAGTTAAAGTACAGAAGTATTATCATCTGTGTGTAGTTATACTATCAACAGTTAAAGTACAGAAGTATTATCATCTGTGTGTAGTTATACTATCTGCAGTTAAAGTACAGAAGTATTATCATCTGTGTGTAGTTATACTATCTACAGTTAAAGTACAGAAGTATTATCATCTGTGTGTAGTTATACTATCTACAGTTAAAGTACAGAAGTATTATCATATGTGTGTAGTTATACTATCAACAGTTAAAGTACAGAAGTATTATCATCTGTGTGTAGTTATACTATCTACAGTTAAAGTACAGAAGTATTATCATATGTGTGTAGTTATACTATCAACAGTTAAAGTACAGAAGTATTATCATATGTGTGTAGTTATACTATAAGCAGTTAAAGTACAGAAGTATTATCATCTGTGTGTAGTTATACTATCTACAGTTAAAGTACAGAAGTATTATCATATGTGTGTAGTTATACTATCAACAGTTAAAGTACAGAAGTATTATCATCTGTGTGTAGTTATACTATAAGCAGTTAAAGTACAGAAGTATTATCATCTGTGTGTAGTTATACTATCAACAGTTAACGTACAGAAGTATTATCATCTGTGTGTAGTTATACTATAAACAGTTAAAGTACAGAAGTATTATCATCTGTGTGTAGTTATACTATCTACAGTTAAAGTACAGAAGTATTATCATCTGTGTGTAGTTATACTATCAACAGTTAAAGTACAGAAGTATTATCATCTGTGTGTAGTTATACTATAAGCAGTTAAAGTACAGAAGTATTATCATCTGTGTGTAGTTATACTATAAACAGTTAAAGTACAGAAGTATTATCATATGTGTGTAGTTATACTATAAACAGTTAAAGTACAGAAGTATTATCATCTGTGTGTAGTTATACTATAAGCAGTTAAAGTACAGAAGTATTATCATCTGTGTGTAGTTATACTATCTGTAGTTAAAGTACAGAAGTATTATCATCTGTGTGTAGTTATACTATCTGTAGTTAAAGTACAGAAGTATTATCATCTGTGTGTAGTTATACTATTAACAGTTAAAGTACAGAAGTATTATCATCTGTGTGTAGTTATACTATCAACAGTTAAAGTACAGAAGTATTATCATCTGTGTGTAGTTATACTATAAACAGTTAAAGTACAGAAGTATTATCATCTGTGTGTAGTTATACTATCTACAGTTAAAGTACAGAAGTATTATCATCTGTGTGTAGTTATACTATCAACAGTTAAAGTACAGAAGTATTATCATCTGTGTGTAGTTATACTATCTACAGTTAAAGTACAGAAGTATTATCATATGTGTGTAGTTATACTATCAACAGTTAAAGTACAGAAGTATTATCATCTGTGTGTAGTTATACTATAAGCAGTTAAAGTACAGAAGTATTATCATCTGTGTGTAGTTATACTATCAACAGTTAACGTACAGAAGTATTATCATCTGTGTGTAGTTATACTATCTACAGTTAAAGTACAGAAGTATTATCATCTGTGTGTAGTTATACTATCAACAGTTAAAGTACAGAAGTATTATCATCTGTGTGTAGTTATACTATAAGCAGTTAAAGTACAGAAGTATTATCATCTGTGTGTAGTTATACTATAAACAGTTAAAGTACAGAAGTATTATCATATGTGTGTAGTTATACTATAAACAGTTAAAGTACAGAAGTATTATCATCTGTGTGTAGTTATACTATAAGCAGTTAAAGTACAGAAGTATTATCATCTGTGTGTAGTTATACTATAAACAGTTAACGTACAGAAGTATTATCATCTGTGTGTAGTTATACTATCAACAGTTAAAGTACAGAAGTATTATCATCTGTGTGTAGTTATACTATCTACAGTTAAAGTACAGAAGTATTATCATCTGTGTGTAGTTATACTATCAACAGTTAAAGTACAGAAGTATTATCATCTGTGTGTAGTTATACTATAAGCAGTTAAAGTACAGAAGTATTATCATCTGTGTGTAGTTATACTATCTGTAGTTAAAGTACAGAAGTATTATCATCTGTGTGTAGTTATACTATCAACAGTTAACGTACAGAAGTATTATCATCTGTGTGTAGTTATACTATCAACAGTTAAAGTACAGAAGTATTATCATCTGTGTGTAGTTATACTATCTACAGTTAAAGTACAGAAGTATTATCATCTGTGTGTAGTTATACTATCAACAGTTAAAGTACAGAAGTATTATCATCTGTGTGTAGTTATACTATAAGCAGTTAAAGTACAGAAGTATTATCATCTGTGTGTAGTTATACTATCTGTAGTTAAAGTACAGAAGTATTATCATCTGTGTGTAGTTATACTATCTGTAGTTAAAGTACAGAAGTATTATCATCTGTGTGTAGTTATACTATTAACAGTTAAAGTACAGAAGTATTATCATCTGTGTGTAGTTATACTATCAACAGTTAAAGTACAGAAGTATTATCATCTGTGTGTAGTTATACTATCAACAGTTAAAGTACAGAAGTATTATCATCTGTGTGTAGTTATACTATCAACAGTTAAAGTACAGAAGTATTATCATCTGTGTGTAGTTATACTATAAGCAGTTAAAGTACAGAAGTATTATCATCTGTGTGTAGTTATACTATCAACAGTTAAAGTACAGAAGTATTATCATCTGTTTGTAGTTATACTATCAACAGTTAAAGTACAGAAGTATTATCATCTGTGTGTAGTTATACTATCTACAGTTAAAGTACAGAAGTATTATCATCTGTGTGTAGTTATACTATCAACAGTTAAAGTACAGAAGTATTATCTGTGTGTAGTTATACTATAAACAGTTAAAGTACAGAAGTATTATCATCTGTGTGTAGTTATACTATCAACAGTTAAAGTACAGAAGTATTATCATCTGTGTGTAGTTATACTATCAACAGTTAAAGTACAGAAGTATTATCATCTGTGTGTAGTTATACTATCAACAGTTAAAGTACAGAAGTATTATCATCTGTGTGTAGTTATACTATCAACAGTTAAAGTACAGAAGTATTATCATCTGTGTGTAGTTATACTATCAACAGTTAAAGTACAGAAGTATTATCATATGTGTGTAGTTATACTATCAACAGTTAAAGTATAGAAGTATTATCATCTGTGTGTAGTTATACTATCAACAGTTAAAGTATAGAAGTATTATCATCTGTGTGTAGTTATACTATCAACAGTTAAAGTACAGAAGTATTATCATATGTGTGTAGTTATACTATCAACAGTTAAAGTATAGAAGTATTATCATCTGTGTGTAGTTATACTATCAACAGTTAAAGTACAGAAGTATTATCATCTGTGTGTAGTTATACTATCAACAGTTAAAGTACAGAAGTATTATCATCTGTGTGTAGTTATACTATCAACAGTTAAAGTACAGAAGTATTATCATCTGTGTGTAGTTATACTATCAACAGTTAAAGTACAGAAGTATTATCATATGTGTGTAGTTATACTATCAACAGTTAAAGTATAGAAGTATTATCATCTGTGTGTAGTTATACTATCAACAGTTAAAGTATAGAAGTATTATCATCTGTGTGTAGTTATACTATCAACAGTTAAAGTATAGAAGTATTATCATCTGTGTGTAGTTATACTATCAACAGTTAAAGTACAGAAGTATTATCATCTGTGTGTAGTTATACTATCAACAGTTAAAGTACAGAAGTATTATCATCTGTGTGTAGTTATACTATCTACAGTTAAAGTACAGAAGTATTATCATATGTGTGTAGTTATACTATCTACAGTTAAAGTACAGAAGTATTATCATCTGTGTGTAGTTATACTATCTACAGTTAAAGTACAGAAGTATTATCATCTGTGTGTAGTTATACTATCTACAGTTAAAGTACAGAAGTATTATCATATGTGTGTAGTTATACTATCAACAGTTAAAGTACAGAAGTATTATCATCTGTGTGTAGTTATACTATCAACAGTTAAAGTACAGAAGTATTATCATCTGTGTGTAGTTATACTATCAACAGTTAAAGTACAGAAGTATTATCATATGTGTGTAGTTATACTATCAACAGTTAAAGTATAGAAGTATTATCATCTGTGTGTAGTTATACTATCAACAGTTAAAGTATAGAAGTATTATCATCTGTGTGTAGTTATACTATCAACAGTTAAAGTACAGAAGTATTATCATATGTGTGTAGTTATACTATCAACAGTTAAAGTATAGAAGTATTATCATCTGTGTGTAGTTATACTATCAACAGTTAAAGTACAGAAGTATTATCATCTGTGTGTAGTTATACTATCAACAGTTAAAGTACAGAAGTATTATCATCTGTGTGTAGTTATACTATCAACAGTTAAAGTACAGAAGTATTATCATCTGTGTGTAGTTATACTATCAACAGTTAAAGTACAGAAGTATTATCATATGTGTGTAGTTATACTATCAACAGTTAAAGTATAGAAGTATTATCATCTGTGTGTAGTTATACTATCAACAGTTAAAGTATAGAAGTATTATCATCTGTGTGTAGTTATACTATCAACAGTTAAAGTATAGAAGTATTATCATCTGTGTGTAGTTATACTATCAACAGTTAAAGTATAGAAGTATTATCATCTGTGTGTAGTTATACTATCAACAGTTAAAGTACAGAAGTATTATCATCTGTGTGTAGTTATACTATCAACAGTTAAAGTACAGAAGTATTATCATCTGTGTGTAGTTATACTATCTACAGTTAAAGTACAGAAGTATTATCATATGTGTGTAGTTATACTATCTACAGTTAAAGTACAGAAGTATTATCATCTGTGTGTAGTTATACTATCTACAGTTAAAGTACAGAAGTATTATCATCTGTGTGTAGTTATACTATCTACAGTTAAAGTACAGAAGTATTATCATATGTGTGTAGTTATACTATCAACAGTTAAAGTACAGAAGTATTATCATCTGTGTGTAGTTATACTATCAACAGTTAAAGTATAGAAGTATTATCATCTGTGTGTAGTTATACTATCAACAGTTAAAGTATAGAAGTATTATCATCTGTGTGTAGTTATACTATCAACAGTTAAAGTACAGAAGTATTATCATCTGTGTGTAGTTATACTATCAACAGTTAAAGTACAGAAGTATTATCATATGTGTGTAGTTATACTATCAACAGTTAAAGTACAGAAGTATTATCATCTGTGTGTAGTTATACTATCTACAGTTAAAGTATAGAAGTATTATCATCTGTGTTTAGTTATACTATCTACAGTTAAAGTATAGAAGTATTATCATCTGTGTGTAGTTATACTATCAACAGTTAAAGTACAGAAGTATTATCATATGTGTGTAGTTATACTATCAGCAGTTAAAGTACAGAAGTATTATCATCTGTGTGTAGTTATACTATCAGCAGTTAAAGTACAGAAGTATTATCATCTGTGTGTAGTTATACTATAAACAGTTAACGTACAGAAGTATTATCATCTGTGTGTAGTTATACTATCAACAGTTAAAGTACAGAAGTATTATTATATGTGTGTAGTTATACTATCAACAGTTAAAGTACAGAAGTATTATCTGTGTGTAGTTATACTATAAACAGTTAACGTACAGAAGTATTATCATCTGTGTGTAGTTATACTATCAACAGTTAAAGTACAGAAGTATTATTATATGTGTGTAGTTATACTATCAGCAGTTAAAGTACAGAAGTATTATCATCTGTGTGTAGTTATACTATAAACAGTTAAAGTACAGAAGTATTATCTGTGTGTAGTTATACTATCAACAGTTAACGTACAGAAGTATTATCATCTGTGTGTAGTTATACTATCAACAGTTAAAGTACAGAAGTATTATCATCTGTGTGTAGTTATACTATAAACAGTTAAAGTACAGAAGTATTATCATCTGTGTGTAGTTATACTATAAACAGTTAAAGTACAGAAGTATTATCATCTGTGTGTAGTTATACTATAAGCAGTTAAAGTACAGAAGTATTATCATCTGTGTGTAGTTATACTATAAGCAGTTAAAGTACAGAAGTATTATCATCTGTGTGTAGTTATACTATCTGCAGTTAAAGTACAGAAGTATTATCATCTGTGTGTAGTTATACTATCAACAGTTAAAGTACAGAAGTATTATCATCTGTGTGTAGTTATACTATCTACAGTTAAAGTACAGAAGTATTATCATCTGTGTGTAGTTATACTATCTACAGTTAAAGTACAGAAGTATTATCATCTGTGTGTAGTTATACTATCAACAGTTAAAGTACAGAAGTATTATCATCTGTGTGTAGTTATACTATCTACAGTTAAAGTACAGAAGTATTATCATATGTGTGTAGTTATACTATCAACAGTTAAAGTACAGAAGTATTATCATCTGTGTGTAGTTATACTATCAACAGTTAAAGTACAGAAGTATTATCATCTGTGTGTAGTTATACTATCTACAGTTAAAGTACAGAAGTATTATCATCTGTGTGTAGTTATACTATAAACAGTTAAAGTACAGAAGTATTATCATCTGTGTGTAGTTATACTATCTGCAGTTAAAGTACAGAAGTATTATCATCTGTGTGTAGTTATACTATCTACAGTTAAAGTACAGAAGTATTATCATATGTGTGTAGTTATACTATCAACAGTTAAAGTACAGAAGTATTATCATATGTGTGTAGTTATACTATCAACAGTTAAAGTACAGAAGTATTATCATATGTGTGTAGTTATACTATCAACAGTTAAAGTACAGAAGTATTATCATATGTGTGTAGTTATACTATCTACAGTTAAAGTACAGAAGTATTATCATATGTGTGTAGTTATACTATCAACAGTTAAAGTACAGAAGTATTATCATATGTGTGTAGTTATACTATCAACAGTTAAAGTACAGAAGTATTATCATCTGTGTGTAGTTATACTATAAGCAGTTAAAGTACAGAAGTATTATCATCTGTGTGTAGTTATACTATCAACAGTTAAAGTACAGAAGTATTATCATCTGTGTGTAGTTATACTATAAACAGTTAAAGTACAGAAGTATTATCATATGTGTGTAGTTATACTATAAACAGTTAAAGTACAGAAGTATTATCATCTGTGTGTAGTTATACTATAAACAGTTAAAGTACAGAAGTATTATCATCTGTGTGTAGTTATACTATCAACAGTTAAAGTACAGAAGTATTATCATCTGTGTGTAGTTATACTATAAACAGTTAAAGTACAGAAGTATTATCATCTGTGTGTAGTTATACTATCTACAGTTAAAGTATAGAAGTATTATCATCTGTGTGTAGTTATACTATCAACAGTTAAAGTACAGAAGTATTATCATATGTGTGTAGTTATACTATCAACAGTTAAAGTACAGAAGTATTATCATATGTGTGTAGTTATACTATCAACAGTTAAAGTACAGAAGTATTATCATATGTGTGTAGTTATACTATCAACAGTTAAAGTACAGAAGTATTATCATCTGTGTGTAGTTATACTATAAACAGTTAAAGTACAGAAGTATTATCATCTGTGTGTAGTTATACTATCAACAGTTAAAGTACAGAAGTATTATCATCTGTGTGTAGTTATACTATCTGCAGTTAAAGTACAGAAGTATTATCATCTGTGTGTAGTTATACTATCTACAGTTAAAGTACAGAAGTATTATCATCTGTGTGTAGTTATACTATAAACAGTTAAAGTACAGAAGTATTATCATCTGTGTGTAGTTATACTATCAACAGTTAAAGTACAGAAGTATTATCATCTGTGTGTAGTTATACTATCTGCAGTTAAAGTACAGAAGTATTATCATCTGTGTGTAGTTATACTATCTACAGTTAAAGTACAGAAGTATTATCATCTGTGTGTAGTTATACTATCTACAGTTAAAGTACAGAAGTATTATCATATGTGTGTAGTTATACTATCAACAGTTAAAGTACAGAAGTATTATCATCTGTGTGTAGTTATACTATCTACAGTTAAAGTACAGAAGTATTATCATATGTGTGTAGTTATACTATCAACAGTTAAAGTACAGAAGTATTATCATATGTGTGTAGTTATACTATAAGCAGTTAAAGTACAGAAGTATTATCATCTGTGTGTAGTTATACTATCTACAGTTAAAGTACAGAAGTATTATCATATGTGTGTAGTTATACTATCAACAGTTAAAGTACAGAAGTATTATCATCTGTGTGTAGTTATACTATAAGCAGTTAAAGTACAGAAGTATTATCATCTGTGTGTAGTTATACTATCAACAGTTAACGTACAGAAGTATTATCATCTGTGTGTAGTTATACTATAAACAGTTAAAGTACAGAAGTATTATCATCTGTGTGTAGTTATACTATCTACAGTTAAAGTACAGAAGTATTATCATCTGTGTGTAGTTATACTATCAACAGTTAAAGTACAGAAGTATTATCATCTGTGTGTAGTTATACTATAAGCAGTTAAAGTACAGAAGTATTATCATCTGTGTGTAGTTATACTATAAACAGTTAAAGTACAGAAGTATTATCATATGTGTGTAGTTATACTATAAACAGTTAAAGTACAGAAGTATTATCATCTGTGTGTAGTTATACTATAAGCAGTTAAAGTACAGAAGTATTATCATCTGTGTGTAGTTATACTATCTGTAGTTAAAGTACAGAAGTATTATCATCTGTGTGTAGTTATACTATTAACAGTTAAAGTACAGAAGTATTATCATCTGTGTGTAGTTATACTATCAACAGTTAAAGTACAGAAGTATTATCATCTGTGTGTAGTTATACTATAAACAGTTAAAGTACAGAAGTATTATCATCTGTGTGTAGTTATACTATCTACAGTTAAAGTACAGAAGTATTATCATCTGTGTGTAGTTATACTATCAACAGTTAAAGTACAGAAGTATTATCATCTGTGTGTAGTTATACTATCTACAGTTAAAGTACAGAAGTATTATCATATGTGTGTAGTTATACTATCAACAGTTAAAGTACAGAAGTATTATCATCTGTGTGTAGTTATACTATAAGCAGTTAAAGTACAGAAGTATTATCATCTGTGTGTAGTTATACTATCAACAGTTAACGTACAGAAGTATTATCATCTGTGTGTAGTTATACTATCTACAGTTAAAGTACAGAAGTATTATCATCTGTGTGTAGTTATACTATCAACAGTTAAAGTACAGAAGTATTATCATCTGTGTGTAGTTATACTATAAGCAGTTAAAGTACAGAAGTATTATCATCTGTGTGTAGTTATACTATAAACAGTTAAAGTACAGAAGTATTATCATATGTGTGTAGTTATACTATAAACAGTTAAAGTACAGAAGTATTATCATCTGTGTGTAGTTATACTATAAGCAGTTAAAGTACAGAAGTATTATCATCTGTGTGTAGTTATACTATAAACAGTTAACGTACAGAAGTATTATCATCTGTGTGTAGTTATACTATCAACAGTTAAAGTACAGAAGTATTATCATCTGTGTGTAGTTATACTATCTACAGTTAAAGTACAGAAGTATTATCATCTGTGTGTAGTTATACTATCAACAGTTAAAGTACAGAAGTATTATCATCTGTGTGTAGTTATACTATAAGCAGTTAAAGTACAGAAGTATTATCATCTGTGTGTAGTTATACTATCTGTAGTTAAAGTACAGAAGTATTATCATCTGTGTGTAGTTATACTATCTGTAGTTAAAGTACAGAAGTATTATCATCTGTGTGTAGTTATACTATTAACAGTTAAAGTACAGAAGTATTATCATCTGTGTGTAGTTATACTATCAACAGTTAAAGTACAGAAGTATTATCATCTGTGTGTAGTTATACTATCAACAGTTAAAGTACAGAAGTATTATCATCTGTGTGTAGTTATACTATCAACAGTTAAAGTACAGAAGTATTATCATCTGTGTGTAGTTATACTATAAGCAGTTAAAGTACAGAAGTATTATCATCTGTGTGTAGTTATACTATCAACAGTTAAAGTACAGAAGTATTATCATCTGTTTGTAGTTATACTATCAACAGTTAAAGTACAGAAGTATTATCATCTGTGTGTAGTTATACTATCTACAGTTAAAGTACAGAAGTATTATCATCTGTGTGTAGTTATACTATCAACAGTTAAAGTACAGAAGTATTATCTGTGTGTAGTTATACTATAAACAGTTAAAGTACAGAAGTATTATCATCTGTGTGTAGTTATACTATCAACAGTTAAAGTACAGAAGTATTATCATCTGTGTGTAGTTATACTATCAACAGTTAAAGTACAGAAGTATTATCATCTGTGTGTAGTTATACTATCAACAGTTAAAGTACAGAAGTATTATCATCTGTGTGTAGTTATACTATCAACAGTTAAAGTACAGAAGTATTATCATCTGTGTGTAGTTATACTATCAACAGTTAAAGTACAGAAGTATTATCATATGTGTGTAGTTATACTATCAACAGTTAAAGTATAGAAGTATTATCATCTGTGTGTAGTTATACTATCAACAGTTAAAGTACTAGAAGTATTATCATCTGTGTGTAGTTATACTATCAACAGTTAAAGTACAGAAGTATTATCATATGTGTGTAGTTATACTATCAACAGTTAAAGTACTAGAAGTATTATCATCTGTGTGTAGTTATACTATCAACAGTTAAAGTACAGAAGTATTATCATCTGTGTAGTAGTTATACTATCAACAGTTAAAGTACAGAAGTATTATCATCTGTGTGTAGTTATACTATCAACAGTTAAAGTACAGAAGTATTATCATCTGTGTGTAGTTATACTATCAACAGTTAAAGTACAGAAGTATTATCATATGTGTGTAGTTATACTATCAACAGTTAAAGTACTAGAAGTATTATCATCTGTGTGTAGTTATACTATCAACAGTTAAAGTATAGAAGTATTATCATCTGTGTGTAGTTATACTATCAACAGTTAAAGTATAGAAGTATTATCATCTGTGTGTAGTTATACTATCAACAGTTAAAGTACAGAAGTATTATCATCTGTGTGTAGTTATACTATCAACAGTTAAAGTACAGAAGTATTATCATCTGTGTGTAGTTATACTATCTACAGTTAAAGTACAGAAGTATTATCATATGTGTGTAGTTATACTATCTACAGTTAAAGTACAGAAGTATTATCATCTGTGTGTAGTTATACTATCTACAGTTAAAGTACAGAAGTATTATCATCTGTGTGTAGTTATTACTATCTACAGTTAAAGTACAGAAGTATTATCATATGTGTGTAGTTATACTATCAACAGTTAAAGTACAGAAGTATTATCATCTGTGTGTAGTTATACTATCACAGTTAAAGTACAGAAGTATTATCATCTGTGTGTAGTTATACTATCAACAGTTAAAGTACAGAAGTATTATCATATGTGTGTAGTTATACTATCAACAGTTAAAGTATAGAAGTATTATCATCTGTGTGTAGTTATACTATCAACAGTTAAAGTATAGAAGTATTATCATCTGTGTGTAGTTATACTATCAACAGTTAAAGTACAGAAGTATTATCATATGTGTGTAGTTATACTATCAACAGTTAAAGTATAGAAGTATTATCATCTGTGTGTAGTTATACTATCAACAGTTAAAGTACAGAAGTATTATCATCTGTGTGTAGTTATACTATCAACAGTTAAAGTACAGAAGTATTATCATCTGTGTGTAGTTATACTATCAACAGTTAAAGTACAGAAGTATTATCATCTGTGTGTAGTTATACTATCAACAGTTAAAGTACAGAAGTATTATCATATGTGTGTAGTTATACTATCAACAGTTAAAGTATAGAAGTATTATCATCTGTGTGTAGTTATACTATCAACAGTTAAAGTATAGAAGTATTATCATCTGTGTGTAGTTATACTATCAACAGTTAAAGTATAGAAGTATTATCATCTGTGTGTAGTTATACTATCAACAGTTAAAGTATAGAAGTATTATCATCTGTGTGTAGTTATACTATCAACAGTTAAAGTACAGAAGTATTATCATATGTGTGTAGTTATACTATCTACAGTTAAAGTACAGAAGTATTATCATCTGTGTGTAGTTATACTATCTACAGTTAAAGTACAGAAGTATTATCATCTGTGTGTAGTTATACTATCTACAGTTAAAGTACAGAAGTATTATCATATGTGTGTAGTTATACTATCAACAGTTAAAGTACAGAAGTATTATCATCTGTGTGTAGTTATACTATCAACAGTTAAAGTATAGAAGTATTATCATCTGTGTGTAGTTATACTATCAACAGTTAAAGTATAGAAGTATTATCATCTGTGTGTAGTTATACTATCAACAGTTAAAGTACAGAAGTATTATCATCTGTGTGTAGTTATACTATCAACAGTTAAAGTACAGAAGTATTATCATATGTGTGTAGTTATACTATCAACAGTTAAAGTACAGAAGTATTATCATCTGTGTGTAGTTATACTATCTACAGTTAAAGTATAGAAGTATTATCATCTGTGTTTAGTTATACTATCTACAGTTAAAGTATAGAAGTATTATCATCTGTGTGTAGTTATACTATCAACAGTTAAAGTACAGAAGTATTATCATATGTGTGTAGTTATACTATCAGCAGTTAAAGTACAGAAGTATTATCATCTGTGTGTAGTTATACTATCAGCAGTTAAAGTACAGAAGTATTATCATCTGTGTGTAGTTATACTATAAACAGTTAACGTACAGAAGTATTATCATCTGTGTGTAGTTATACTATCAACAGTTAAAGTACAGAAGTATTATTATATGTGTGTAGTTATACTATCAACAGTAAAGTACAGAAGTATTATCTCTGTGTGTAGTTATACTATAAACAGTTAACGTACAGAAGTATTATCATCTGTGATGTAGTTATACTATCAACAGTTAAAGTACAGAAGTATTATCTTATGTGTGTAGTTATACTATCAGCAGTTAAAGTACAGAAGTATTATCATCTGTGTGTAGTTATACTATAAACAGTTAAAGTACAGAAGTATTCATCTGTGTGTAGTTTATGACTATCAACAGTTAACGTACAGAAGTATTATCATCTGTGTGTAGTTATACTATCAACAGTTAAAGTACAGAAGTATTATCATCTGTGTGTAGTTATACTATAAACAGTTAAAGTACAGAAGTTATTATCATCTGTGTGTAGTTATACTATCAACAGTTAAAGTACAGAAGTATTATCATCTGTGTGTAGTTATACTATAAACAGTTAAAGTACAGAAGTATTATCATATGTGTGTAGTTATACTATCAACAGTTAAAGTACAGAAGTATATTATCTGTGTGTAGTTTATACTATCAAACAGTTAAAGTACAGAAGTATTATCATCTGTGTGTAGTTATACTATAAACAGTTAAAGTACAGAAGTATTATCATATGTGTGTAGTTATACTATCAACAGTTAACGTACAGAAGTATTATCATCTGTGTGTAGTTATACTATAAACAGTTAAAGTACAGAAGTATTATCATCTGTGTGTAGTTTATACTATAAACAGTTAAAGTACAGAAGTATTATCATCTGTGTGTAGTTATACTATAAACAGTTAAAGTACAGAAGTATTATCATCTGTGTGTAGTTTATACTATAAACAGTTAAAGTACAGAAGTATTATCATCTGTGTGTAGTTATACTATCAACAGTTAAAGTACAGAAGTATTATCATCTGTGTGTAGTTATACTATCAACAGTTAAAGTACAGAAGTATTATCATATGTGTGTAGTTATACTATCTAACAGTTAAAGTACAGAAGTATTATCATCTGTGTGTAGTTATACTATCAACAGTTAAAGTACAGAAGTATTATCATCTGTTTGTAGTTATACTATCAACAGTTAAAGTACAGAAGTATTATCATCTGTGTGTAGTTATACTATCAACAGTTAAAGTACAGAAGTATTTATCTGTGTGTAGTTTATACTATAAACAGTTAAAGTACAGAAGTATTATCATCTGTGTGTAGTTTATACTATCAACAGTTAAAGTACAGAAGTATTATCATCTGTGTGTAGTTTATACTATCAACAGTTAAAGTACAGAAGTATTATCATATGTGTGTAGTTATACTATCAACAGTTAAAGTACAGAAGTATTATCATCTGTGTGTAGTTATACTATCAACAGTTAAAGTACAGAAGTATTATCATCTGTGTGTGTAGTTATACTATCAACAGTTAAAGTACATAAGTATTATCATCTGTGTGTAGTTATACTATAAACAGTTAAAGTACAGAAGTATTATCATCTGTGTGTAGTTATACTATCAACAGTTAAAGTACAGAAGTATTATCATCTGTGTGTAGTTATACTATAAACAGTTAAAGTACAGAAGTATTATCATCTGTGTGTAGTTATACTATCAACAGTTAAAGTACAGAAGTATTATCATCTGTGTGTAGTTATTACTATCAACAGTTAAAGTACAGAAGTATTATCATCTGTGTGTAGTTATACTATAAACAGTTAAAGTACAGAAGTATTATCATCTGTGTGTAAGTTATACTATAAAACAGTTAAAGTACAGAAGTATTATCATCTGTTTGTAGTTATACTATCAACAGTTAAAGTACAGAAGTATTATCATCTGTGTGTAGTTATACTATATCTACAGTTAAAGTACAGAAGTATTATCATCTGTGTGTAGTTATACTATAAACAGTTAAAGTACAGAAGTATTATCATCTGTGTGTAGTTATACTATAAACAGTTAAAGTACAGAAGTATTTATCATCTGTGTTGTAGTTATACTATCAGCAGTTAAAGTACAGAAGTATTATCATCTGTGTGTAGTTTATACTATCAACAGTTAAAGTACAGAAGTATTATCATCTGTGTGTAGTTATACTATAAACAGTTAAAGTACAGAAGTATTATCATCTGTGTGTAGTTATACTATCAAACAGTTTAAAGTACAGAAGTATTATCATCTGTGTGTAGTTATACTATCAACAGTTAAAGTACAGAAGTATTATCATCTGTGTGTAGTTTATACTATCAACAGTTAAAGTACAGAAGTATTATCATCTGTGTGTAGTTATACTATCATACAGTTAAAGTACAGAAGTATTATCATCTGTGTGTAGTTATACTATCAACAGTTAAAGTACAGAAGTATTATCATCTGTGTGTAGTTATACTATCAACAGTTAAAGTACAGAAGTATTATCTCTGTGTGTAGTTATACTATAAACAGTTAAAGTACAGAAGTATTATCATCTGTGTGTAGTTATACTATAAACAGTTAAAGTACAGAAGTATTATCATCTGTGTGTAGTTATACTATCAACAGTTAAAGTACAGAAGTATTATCATCTGTGTGTAGTTATACTATCAACAGTTAAAAGTACAGAAGTATTATCATCTGTGTGTAGTTATACTTATCAACAGTTAAAGTACAGAAGTATTATCATCTGTGTGTAGTTATACTATAAACAGTTAAAGTACAGAAGTATTATCATCTGTGTGTAGTTTATACTATAAACAGTTAAAGTACAGAAGTATTATCATCTGTGTGTAGTTATACTATCAACAGTTAAAGTACAGAAGTATTATCATCTGTGTGTAGTTATACTAT
>NC_136634.1:798672-856172 GCF_949748355.1 Melanostigma gelatinosum
AAGTACAGAAGTATTATCATCTGTGTGTAGTTATACTATCAACAGTTAAAGTACAGAAGTATTATCATCTGTGTGTAGTTATACTATAAACAGTTAAAGTACAGAAGTATATCATCTGTGTGTAGTTATACTATAAACAGTTAAAGTACAGAAGTATTATCATCTGTGTGTAGTTATACTATAAACAGTTAAAGTACAGAAGTATTATCATCTGTGTGTAGTTATACTATAAACAGTTAAAGTACAGAAGTATTATCATCTGTGTGTAGTTATACTATCAACAGTTAAAGTACAGAAGTATTATCATCTGTGTGTAGTTATACTATCAACAGTTAAAGTACAGAAGTATTATCATCTGTGTGTAGTTATACTATAACAGTTAAAGTACAGAAGTATTATCATCTGTGTGTAGTTATACTATCAACAGTTAAAGTACAGAAGTATTATCATCTGTGTGTAGTTATACTATCTACAGTTAAAGTACAGAAGTATTATCATCTGTGTGTAGTTATACTATCAACAGTTAAAGTACAGAAGTATTATCATCTGTGTGTAGTTATACTATCAACAGTTAAAGTACAGAAGTATTATCTGTGTGTAGTTATACTATCAACAGTTAAGTACAGAAGTATTATCATCTGTGTGTAGTTATACTATCAACAGTTAAAGTACAGAAGTATTATCATCTGTGTGTAGTTATACTATCAACAGTTAAAGTACAGAAGTATTATCATCTGTGTGTAGTTATACTATCAACAGTTAAAGTACAGAAGTATTATCATATGTGTGTAGTTATACTATCAACAGTTAAAGTACAGCAGTATTATCATCTGTGTGTAGTTATACTATAAACAGTTAAAGTACAGAAGTATTATCATCTGTGTGTAGTTATACTATAAACAGTTAAAGTACAGAAGTATTATCATCTGTGTGTAGTTATACTATAAACAGTTAAAGTACAGAAGTATTATCATCTGTGTGTAGTTATACTATCAACAGTTAAAGTACAGAAGTATTATCATCTGTGTGTAGTTATACTATCTACAGTTAAAGTACAGAAGTATTATCATCTGTGTGTAGTTATACTATAAACAGTTAAAGTACAGAAGTATTATCATCTGTGTGTAGTTATACTATAAACAGTAAAGTACAGAAGTATTATCATCTGTGTGTAGTTATACTATCAACAGTTAAAGTACAGAAGTATTATCATCTGTGTGTAGTTATACTATAAACAGTTAAAGTACAGAAGTATTATCATCTGTGTGTAGTTATACTATCAACAGTTAAAGTACAGAAGTATTATCATCTGTGTGTAGTTATACTATAAACAGTTAAAGTACAGAAGTATTATCATCTGTGTGTAGTTATACTATCAACAGTTAAAGTACAGAAGTATTATCATCTGTGTGTAGTTTATACTATCAACAGTTAAAGTACAGAAGTATTATCATCTGTTGTAGTTATACTATCAACAGTTAAAGTACAGAAGTATTATCATCTGTGTGTAGTTATACTATCAACAGTTAAAGTACAGAAGTATTATCTGTGTGTAGTTATACTATAAACAGTTAAAGTACAGAAGTATTATCATCTGTGTGTAGTTATACTATCAACAGTTAAAGTACAGAAGTATTATCATCTGTGTGTAGTTATACTATCAACAGTTAAAGTACAGAAGTATTATCATCTGTGTGTAGTTATACTATCAACAGTTAAAGTACAGAAGTATTATCATCTGTGTGTAGTTATACTATAAACAGTTAAAGTACAGAAGTATTATCATCTGTGTGTAGTTATACTATAAACAGTTAAAGTACAGAAGTATTATCATCTGTGTGTAGTTATACTATCAACAGTTAAAGTACAGAAGTATTATCATCTGTGTGTAGTTATACTATCAACAGTTAAAGTACAGAAGTATTATCATCTGTGTGTAGTTATACTATCAACAGTTAAAGTACAGAAGTATTATCATCTGTGTGTAGTTATACTATCAACAGTTAAAGTACAGAAGTATTATCATCTGTGTGTAGTTATACTATCAACAGTTAAAGTACAGAAGTATTATCATCTGTGTGTAGTTATACTATAAACAGTTAAAGTACAGAAGTATTATCATCTGTGTGTAGTTATACTATCAACAGTTAAAGTACAGAAGTATTATCATCTGTGTGTAGTTATACTATCAACAGTTAAAGTACAGAAGTATTATCATCTGTGTGTAGTTATACTATCAACAGTTAAAGTACAGAAGTATTATCATCTGTGTGTAGTTATACTATCAACAGTTAAAGTACAGAAGTATTATCATCTGTGTGTAGTTATACTATAAACAGTTAAAGTACAGAAGTATTATCATCTGTGTGTAGTTATACTATCAACAGTTAAAGTACAGAAGTATTATCATCTGTGTGTAGTTATACTATCAACAGTTAAAGTACAGAAGTATTATCATCTGTGTGTAGTTATACTATAAACAGTTAAAGTACAGAAGTATTATCATCTGTGTGTAGTTATACTATCAACAGTTAAAGTACAGAAGTATTATCATCTGTGTGTAGTTATACTATCAACAGTTAAAGTACAGAAGTATTATCATCTGTGTGTAGTTATACTATCAACAGTTAAAGTACAGAAGTATTATCATCTGTGTGTAGTTATACTATAAACAGTTAAAGTACAGAAGTATTATCATCTGTGTGTAGTTATACTATCAACGTTAAAGTACAGAAGTATTATCATCTGTGTGTAGTTATACTATCAACAGTTAAAGTACAGAAGTATTATCTGTGTGTAGTTATACTATAAACAGTTAAAGTACAGAAGTATTATCATCTGTGTGTAGTTATACTATCAACAGTTAAAGTACAGAAGTATTATCTGTGTGTAGTTATACTATCAACAGTTAAAGTACAGAAGTATTATATCTGTGTGTAGTTATACTATCAACAGTTAAAGTACAGAAGTATTATCATCTGTGTGTAGTTATACTATCAACAGTTAAAGTACAGAAGTATTATCATCTGTGTGTAGTTATACTATCAACAGTTAAAGTACAGAAGTATTATCATCTGTGTGTAGTTATACTATCAACAGTTAAAGTACAGAAGTATTATCATCTGTGTGTAGTTATACTATCAACAGTTAAAGTACAGAAGTATTATCATCTGTGTGTAGTTATACTATCAACAGTTAAAGTACAGAAGTATTATCATCTGTGTGTAGTTATACTATCAACAGTTAAAGTACAGAAGTATTATCATCTGTGTGTAGTTATACTATCAACAGTTAAAGTACAGAAGTATTATCATCTGTGTGTAGTTATACTATCAACAGTTAAAGTACAGAAGTATTATCATCTGTGTGTAGTTATACTATCAACAGTTAAAGTACAGAAGTATTATCATATGTGTGTAGTTTATACTATAAACAGTTAAAGTACAGAAGTATTATCATCTGTGTGTAGTTATACTATCAACAGTTAAAGTACAGAAGTATTATCATCTGTGTGTAGTTATACTATCAACAGTTAAAGTACAGAAGTATTATCATCTGTGTGTAGTTATACTATCAACAGTTAAAGTACAGAAGTATTATCATATGTGTGTAGTTATACTATCAACAGTTAAAGTACAGCAGTATTATCATCTGTGTGTAGTTATACTATCAACAGTTAAAGTACAGAAGTATTATCATCTGTGTGTAGTTATACTATCAACAGTTAAAGTACAGAAGTATTATCATCTGTGTGTAGTTATACTATCAACAGTTAAAGTACAGAAGTATTATCATCTGTGTGTAGTTATACTATCAACAGTTAAAGTACAGAAGTATTATCATCTGTGTGTAGTTATACTATCAACAGTTAAAGTACAGAAGTATTATCATCTGTGTGTAGTTATACTATCAACAGTTAAAGTACAGAAGTATTATCATCTGTGTGTAGTTATACTATCAACAGTTAAAGTACAGAAGTATTATCATCTGTGTGTAGTTATACTATCAACAGTTAAAGTACAGAAGTATTATCATCTGTGTGTAGTTATACTATCAACAGTTAAAGTACAGAAGTATTATCATCTGTGTGTAGTTATACTATCAACAGTTAAAGTATAGAAGTATTATCATCTGTGTGTAGTTATACTATCAACAGTTAAAGTACAGAAGTATTATCATCTGTGTGTAGTTATACTATCAACAGTTAAAGTACAGAAGTATTATCATCTGTGTGTAGTTATACTATCAACAGTAAAGTACAGAAGTATTATCATATGTGTGTAGTTATACTATCAACAGTTAAAGTACAGCAGTATTATCATCTGTGTGTAGTTATACTATCAACAGTTAAAGTACAGAAGTATTATCATCTGTGTGTAGTTATACTATCAACAGTTAAAGTACAGAAGTATTATCATCTGTGTGTAGTTATACTATCTACAGTTAAAGTACAGAAGTATTATCATCTGTGTGTAGTTATACTATCAACAGTTAAAGTACAGAAGTATTATCATCTGTGTGTAGTTATACTATCAACAGTTAAAGTACAGAAGTATTATCATCTGTGTGTAGTTATACTATCAACAGTTAAAGTACAGAAGTATTATCATCTGTGTGTAGTTATACTATCTACAGTTAAAGTACAGAAGTATTATCATCTGTGTGTAGTTATACTATCAACAGTTAAAGTACAGAAGTATTATCATCTGTGTGTAGTTATACTATCAACAGTTAAAGTATAGAAGTATTATCATCTGTGTGTAGTTATACTATCAACAGTTAAAGTACAGAAGTATTATCATCTGTGTGTAGTTATACTATCAACAGTTAAAGTATAGAAGTATTATCATCTGTGTGTAGTTATACTATCAACAGTTAAAGTACAGAAGTATTATCATCTGTGTGTAGTTATACTATCAACAGTTAAAGTATAGAAGTATTATCATCTGTGTGTAGTTATACTATCAACAGTTAAAGTATAGAAGTATTATCATCTGTGTGTAGTTATACTATCAACAGTTAAAGTACAGAAGTATTATCATCTGTGTGTAGTTATACTATCAACAGTTAAAGTACAGAAGTATTATCATCTGTGTGTAGTTATACTATCAACAGTTAAAGTATAGAAGTATTATCATCTGTGTGTAGTTATACTATCAACAGTTAAAGTACAGAAGTATTATCATCTGTGTGTAGTTATACTATCAACAGTTAAAGTACAGAAGTATTATCATCTGTGTGTAGTTATACTATCAACAGTTAAAGTACAGAAGTATTATCATCTGTGTGTAGTTATACTATCAACAGTTAAAGTATAGAAGTATTATCATCTGTGTGTAGTTATACTATCAACAGTTAAAGTACAGAAGTATTATCATCTGTGTGTAGTTATACTATCAACAGTTAAAGTACAGAAGTATTATCATCTGTGTGTAGTTATACTATCAACAGTTAAAGTATAGAAGTATTATCATCTGTGTGTAGTTATACTATCAACAGTTAAAGTACAGAAGTATTATCATCTGTGTGTAGTTATACTATCAACAGTTAAAGTATAGAAGTATTATCATCTGTGTGTAGTTATACTATCAACAGTTAAAGTACAGAAGTATTATCATCTGTGTGTAGTTATACTATCAACAGTTAAAGTACAGAAGTATTATCATCTGTGTGTAGTTATACTATCAACAGTTAAAGTACAGAAGTATTATCATCTGTGTGTAGTTATACTATCAACAGTTAAAGTATAGAAGTATTATCATCTGTGTGTAGTTATACTATCAACAGTTAAAGTACAGAATTATTATCATCTGTGTGTAGTTATACTATCAACAGTTAAAGTACAGAAGTATTATCATCTGTGTGTAGTTATACTATCAACAGTTAAAGTATAGAAGTATTATCATATGTGTGTAGTTATACTATCAACAGTTAAGTATAGAAGTATTATCATCTGTGTGTAGTTATACTATCAACAGTTAAAGTACAGAAGTATTATCATCTGTGTGTAGTTATACTATCAACAGTTAAGTATAGAAGTATTATCATCTGTGTGTAGTTATACTATCAACAGTTAAAGTATAGAAGTATTATCATCTGTGTGTAGTTATACTATCAACAGTTAAAGTACAGAAGTATTATCATCTGTGTGTAGTTATACTATCAACAGTTAAAGTACAGAAGTATTATCATATGTGTGTAGTTATACTATCAACAGTTAAAGTACAGAAGTATTATCATCTGTGTGTAGTTATACTATCAACAGTTAAAGTACAGAAGTATTATCATCTGTGTGTAGTTATACTATCAACAGTTAAAGTATAGAAGTATTATCATATGTGTGTAGTTATACTATCAACAGTTAAAGTACAGAAGTATTATCATCTGTGTGTAGTTATACTATCAACAGTTAAAGTATAGAAGTATTATCATATGTGTGTAGTTATACTATCAACAGTTAAAGTACAGAAGTATTATCATCTGTGTGTAGTTATACTATCAACAGTTAAAGTATAGAAGTATTATCATCTGTGTGTAGTTATACTATCAACAGTTAAAGTACAGAAGTATTATCATCTGTGTGTAGTTATACTATCAACAGTTAAAGTACAGAAGTATTATCATCTGTGTGTAGTTATACTATCAACAGTTAAAGTACAGAAGTATTATCATATGTGTGTAGTTATACTATCAACAGTTAAAGTACAGAAGTATTATCTGTGTGTAGTTATACTATCAACAGTTAAAGTACAGAAGTATTATCTGTGTGTAGTTATACTATCACAGTTAAAGTACAGAAGTATTATCATATGTGTGTAGTTATATATAAACAGTTAAAGTACAGAAGTATTATCATCTGTGTGTAGTTATACTATCAACAGTTAAAGTACAGAAGTATTATCATCTGTGTGTAGTTATACTATCAACAGTTAAAGTACAGAAGTATTATCATCTGTGTGTAGTTATACTAATAAACAGTTAAAGTACAGAAGTATTATCTGTGTGTAGTTATACTATCAACAGTTAAAGTACAGAAGTATTATCATCTGTGTGTAGTTATACTATCAACAGTTAAAGTACAGAAGTATTATCATCTGTGTGTAGTTATACTATCAACAGTTAAAGTACAGAAGTATTATCATCTGTGTGTAGTTATACTATAAACAGTTAAAGTACAGAAGTATTATCATATGTGTGTAGTTATACTATCAACAGTTAAAGTACAGAAGTATTATCATCTGTGTGTAGTTATACTATCAACAGTTAAAGTACAGAAGTATTATCATCTGTGTGTAGTTATACTATAAACAGTTAAAGTACAGAAGTATATCATCTGTGTGTAGTTATACTATCAACAGTTAAAGTACAGAAGTATTATCATCTGTGTGTAGTTATACTATAAACAGTTAAAGTACAGAAGTATTATCTGTGTGTAGTTATACTATCAACAGTTAAAGTACAGAAGTATTATCATCTGTGTGTAGTTATACTATAAACAGTTAAAGTACAGAAGTATTATCATCTGTGTGTAGTTATACTATCAACAGTTAAAGTACAGAAGTATTATCATCTGTGTGTAGTTTTACTATAAACAGTTAAAGTACAGAAGTATTATCATATGTGTGTAGTTATACTATCAACAGTTAAAGTACAGAAGTATTATCATCTGTGTGTAGTTATACTATCAACAGTTAAAGTACAGAAGTATTATCATCTGTGTGTAGTTATACTATCAACAGTTAAAGTACAGAAGTATTATCATCTGTGTGTAGTTATACTATAAACAGTTAAAGTATAGAAGTATTATCATCTGTGTGTAGTTATACTATAAACAGTTAAAGTACAGAAGTATTATCATATGTGTGTAGTTATACTATAAACAGTTAAAGTACAGAAGTATTATCATCTGTGTGTAGTTATACTATAAACAGTTAAAGTACAGAAGTATTATCATATGTGTAGTTATACTATCAACAGTTAAAGTACAGAAGTATTATCATCTGTGTGTAGTTATACTATCAACAGTTAAAGTACAGAAGTATTATCATCTGTGTGTAGTTATACTATCAACAGTTAAAGTACAGAAGTATTATCATCTGTGTGTAGTTATACTATCAACAGTTAAAGTACAGAAGTATTATCATCTGTGTGTAGTTATACTATAAACAGTTAAAGTATAGAAGTATTATCATCTGTGTGTAGTTATACTATCAACAGTTAAAGTATAGAAGTATTATCATCTGTGTGTAGTTATACTATCAACAGTTAAAGTACAGAAGTATTATCATCTGTGTGTAGTTATACTATAAACAGTTAAAGTACAGAAGTATTATCATCTGTGTGTAGTTATACTATCAACAGTTAAAGTACAGAAGTATTATCATCTGTGTGTAGTTATACTATAAACAGTTAAAGTATAGAAGTATTATCATCTGTGTGTAGTTATACTATCTACAGTTAAAGTACAGAAGTATTATCATCTGTGTGTAGTTATACTATAAACAGTTAAAGTACAGAAGTATTATCATCTGTGTGTAGTTATACTATCAACAGTTAAAGTACAGAAGTATTATCATCTGTGTGTAGTTATACTATAAACAGTTAAAGTACAGAAGTATTATCATCTGTGTGTAGTTATACTATCTACAGTTAAAGTACAGAAGTATTATCATATGTGTGTAGTTATACTATCTACAGTTAAAGTATAGAAGTATTATCATCTGTGTGTAGTTATACTATCAACAGTTAAAGTACAGAAGTATTATCATCTGTGTGTAGTTATACTATAAACAGTTAAAGTACAGAAGTATTATCATATGTGTGTAGTTATACTATCAACAGTTAAAGTACAGAAGTATTATCATCTGTGTGTAGTTATACTATAAACAGTTAAAGTACAGAAGTATTATCATATGTGTGTAGTTATACTATCAACAGTTAAAGTATAGAAGTATTATCATCTGTGTGTAGTTATACTATAAACAGTTAAAGTACAGAAGTATTATCATCTGTGTGTAGTTATACTATCAACAGTTAAAGTACAGAAGTATTATCATATGTGTGTAGTTATACTATCAACAGTTAAAGTACAGAAGTATTATCATCTGTGTGTAGTTATACTATCAACAGTTAAAGTACAGAAGTATTATCATATGTGTGTAGTTATACTATCTACAGTTAAAGTATAGAAGTATTATCATCTGTGTGTAGTTATACTATAAACAGTTAAAGTACAGAAGTATTATCATATGTGTGTAGTTATACTATCTACAGTTAAAGTATAGAAGTATTATCATCTGTGTGTAGTTATACTATAAACAGTTAAAGTACAGAAGTATTATCATCTGTGTGTAGTTATACTATCTACAGTTAAAGTACAGAAGTATTATCATCTGTGTGTAGTTATACTATAAACAGTTAAAGTACAGAAGTATTATCATCTGTGTGTAGTTATACTATCTACAGTTAAAGTACAGAAGTATTATCATCTGTGTGTAGTTATACTATCAACAGTTAAAGTACAGAAGTATTATCATCTGTGTGTAGTTATACTATAAACAGTTAAAGTACAGAAGTATTATCATCTGTGTGTAGTTATACTATAAACAGTTAAAGTACAGAAGTATTATCATCTGTGTGTAGTTATACTATCAACAGTTAAAGTACAGAAGTATTATCATCTGTGTGTAGTTATACTATCTACAGTTAAAGTACAGAAGTATTATCATCTGTGTGTAGTTATACTATAAACAGTTAAAGTACAGAAGTATTATCATCTGTGTGTAGTTATACTATCTACAGTTAAAGTACAGAGTATTATCATATGTGTGTAGTATACTATCTACAGTTAAAGTATAGAAGTATTATCATCTGTGTGTAGTTATACTATAAACAGTTAAAGTACAGAAGTATTATCATATGTGTGTAGTTATACTATCTACAGTTAAAGTATAGAAGTATTATCATCTGTGTGTAGTTATACTATAAACAGTTAAAGTACAGAAGTATTATCATCTGTGTGTAGTTATACTATAAACAGTTAAAGTACAGAAGTATTATCATATGTGTGTAGTTATACTATCAACAGTTAAAGTACAGAAGTATTATCATCTGTGTGTAGTTATACTATAAACAGTTAAAGTACAGAAGTATTATCATCTGTGTGTAGTTATACTATCAACAGTTAAAGTACAGAAGTATTATCATCTGTGTGTAGTTATACTATCAACAGTTAAAGTACAGAAGTATTATCATCTGTGTGTAGTTATACTATCAACAGTTAAAGTACAGAAGTATTATCATCTGTGTGTAGTTATACTATAAACAGTTAAAGTATAGAAGTATTATCATCTGTGTGTAGTTATACTATCTACAGTTAAAGTACAGAAGTATTATCATCTGTGTGTAGTTATACTATCTACAATTAAAGTACAGAAGTATTATCATATGTGTGTAGTTATACTATCTACAGTTAAAGTACAGAAGTATTATCATCTGTGTGTAGTTATACTATAAACAGTTAAAGTATAGAAGTATTATCATCTGTGTGTAGTTATACTATCTACAGTTAAAGTACAGAAGTATTATCATCTGTGTGTAGTTATACTATCTACAATTAAAGTACAGAAGTATTATCATATGTGTGTAGTTATACTATCTACAGTTAAAGTACAGAAGTATTATCATCTGTGTGTAGTTATACTATCAACAGTTAAAGTACATAAGTATCATCTGTGTGTAGTTATACTATCTACAGTTAAAGTACATAAGTATCATCTGTGTGTAGTTATACTATCTACAGTTAAAGTACAGAAGTATTATCATCTGTGTGTAGTTATACTATCAACAGTTAAAGTACAGAAGTATTATCATCTGTGTGTAGTTATACTATCAACAGTTAAAGTATAGAAGTATTATCATCTGTGTTTAGTTATACTATCAACAGTTAAAGTACAGAAGTATTATCATCTGTGTGTAGTTATACTATCAACAGTTAAAGTATAGAAGTATTATCATCTGTGTGTAGTTATACTATCAACAGTTAAAGTACAGAAGTATTATCATCTGTGTGTAGTTATACTATCAACAGTTAAAGTACAGAAGTATTATCATCTGTGTGTAGTTATACTATCTACAGTTAAAGTACAGAAGTATTATCATCTGTGTGTAGTTATACTATCAACAGTTAAAGTACAGAAGTATTATCATCTGTGTGTAGTTATACTATCAACAGTTAAAGTATAGAAGTATTATCATCTGTGTGTAGTTATACTATCAACAGTTAAAGTACAGAAGTATTATCATATGTGTGTAGTTATACTATAAACAGTTAAAGTACAGAAGTATTATCATCTGTGTGTAGTTATACTATCTACAGTTAAAGTATAGAAGTATTATCATCTGTGTTTAGTTATACTATAAACAGTTAAAGTACAGAAGTATTATCATCTGTGTGTAGTTATACTATCAACAGTTAAAGTACAGAAGTATTATCATCTGTGTGTAGTTATACTATAAACAGTTAAAGTACAGAAGTATTATCATATGTGTGTAGTTATACTATCTACAGTTAAAGTATAGAAGTATTATCATCTGTGTTTAGTTATACTATAACAGTAAAGTACAGAAGTATTATCATCTGTGTGTAGTTATACTATCAACAGTTAAAGTACAGAAGTATTATCATCTGTGTGTAGTTATACTATCAACAGTTAAAGTACAGAAGTATTATCATCTGTGTGTAGTTATACTATCTACAGTTAAAGTACAGAAGTATTATCATCTGTGTGTAGTTATACTATCTACAATTAAAGTACAGAAGTATTATCATATGTGTGTAGTTATACTATCTACAGTTAAAGTACAGAAGTATTATCATCTGTGTGTAGTTATACTATCTACAGTTAAAGTACATAAGTATCATCTGTGTGTAGTTATACTATCTACAGTTAAAGTACATAAGTATCATCTGTGTGTAGTTATACTATCTACAGTTAAAGTACAGAAGTATTATCATCTGTGTGTAGTTATACTATCAACAGTTAAAGTACATAAGTATCATCTGTGTGTAGTTATACTATCAACAGTTAAAAGTACAGAAGTATTATCATCTGTGTGTAGTTATACTATAAACAGTTAAAGTACAGAAGTATTATCATCTGTGTGTAGTTATACTATCAACAGTTAAAGTACAGAAGTATTATCAATCTGTGTGTAGTTATACTATCAACAGTTAAAGTACAGAAGTATTATCATCTGTGTGTAGTTATACTATCTACAGTTAAAGTACAGAAGTATTATCATCTGTGTGTAGTTATACTATAAACAGTTAAAGTACAGAAGTATTATCATCTGTGTGTAGTTATACTATCAACAGTTAAAGTACAGAAGTATTATCATCTGTGTGTAGTTATACTATCTACAGTTAAAGTACAGAAGTATTATCATCTGTGTGTAGTTATACTATAAACAGTTAAAGTACAGAAGTATTATCATCTGTGTGTAGTTATACTATAACAGTTAAAGTACAGAAGTATTATCATCTGTGTGTAGTTATACTATAAACAGTTAAAGTACAGAAGTATTATCATCTGTGTGTAGTTATACTATCAACAGTTAAAGTATAGAAGTATTATCATCTGTGTGTAGTTATACTATCTACAGTTAAAGTACAGAAGTATTATCATCTGTGTGTAGTTATACTATCAACAGTTAAAGTACAGAAGTATTATCATCTGTGTGTAGTTATACTATCAACAGTTAAAGTATAGAAGTATTATCATCTGTGTGTAGTTATACTATCTACAGTTAAAGTACAGAAGTATTATCATCTGTGTGTAGTTATACTATCTACAGTTAAAGTACAGAAGTATTATCATCTGTGTGTAGTTATACTATCAACAGTTAAAGTACAGAAGTATTATCATCTGTGTGTAGTTTATACTATCAACAGTTAAAGTACAGAAGTATTATCATCTGTGTGTAGTTATACTATCAACAGTTAAAGTATAGAAGTATTATCATCTGTGTGTAGTTATACTATCTACAGTTAAAGTACAGAAGTATTATCATCTGTGTGTAGTTATACTATCAACAGTTAAAGTACAGAAGTATTATCATCTGTGTGTAGTTATACTATCAACAGTTAAAGTATAGAAGTATTATCATCTGTGTGTAGTTATACTATCAACAGTTAAAGTACAGAAGTATTATCATCTGTGTGTAGTTATACTATCAACAGTTAAAGTATAGAAGTATTATCATCTGTGTGTAGTTATACTATCTACAGTTAAAGTACAGAAGTATTATCATCTGTGTGTAGTTATACTATCAACAGTTAAAGTACAGAAGTATTATCATCTGTGTGTAGTTATACTATCTACAGTTAAAGTACAGAAGTATTATCATCTGTGTGTAGTTATACTATAAACAGTTAAAGTACAGAAGTATTATCATCTGTGTGTAGTTATACTATAAACAGTTAAAGTACAGAAGTATTATCATCTGTGTGTAGTTATACTATCAACAGTTAAAGTATAGAAGTATTATCATCTGTGTGTAGTTATACTATCTACAGTTAAAGTACAGAAGTATTATCATCTGTGTGTAGTTATACTATCAACAGTTAAAGTATAGAAGTATTATCATCTGTGTGTAGTTATACTATCAACAGTTAAAGTACAGAAGTATTATCATCTGTGTGTAGTTATACTATCAACAGTTAAAGTACAGAAGTATTATCATCTGTGTGTAGTTATACTATCTACAGTTAAAGTACAGAAGTATTATCATCTGTGTGTAGTTATACTATCTACAGTTAAAGTACAGAAGTATTATCATCTGTGTGTAGTTATACTATCTACAGTTAAAGTACAGAAGTATTATCATCTGTGTGTAGTTATACTATCAACAGTTAAAGTACAGAAGTATTATCTGTGTGTAGTTATACTATCTACAGTTAAAGTACAGAAGTATTATCATCTGTGTGTAGTTATACTATAAACAGTTAAAGTACAGAAGTATTATCATCTGTGTGTAGTTATACTATCTACAGTTAAAGTACAGAAGTATTATCATCTGTGTGTAGTTATACTATCAACAGTTAAAGTACAGAAGTATTATCATCTGTGTGTAGTTATACTATCAACAGTTAAAGTACAGAAGTATTATCATCTGTGTGTAGTTATACTATAAACAGTTAAAGTACAGAGTATTATCATATGTGTGTAGTTATACTATCAACAGTTAAAGTACAGAAGTATTATCATCTGTGTGTAGTTATACTATAAACAGTTAAAGTACAGAAGTATTATCATCTGTGTGTAGTTATACTATCTACAGTTAAAGTACAGAAGTATTATCATATGTGTGTAGTTATACTATCTACAGTTAAAGTACAGAAGTATTATCATCTGTGTGTAGTTATACTATAAACAGTTAAAGTACAGAAGTATTATCATCTGTGTGTAGTTATACTATCTACAGTTAAAGTACAGAAGTATTATCATCTGTGTGTAGTTATACTATAAACAGTTAAAGTACAGAAGTATTATCATCTGTGTGTAGTTATACTATAAACAGTTAAGTACAGAAGTATTATCATCTGTGTGTAGTTATACTATAAACAGTTAAAGTACAGAAGTATTATCATCTGTGTGTAGTTATACTATAAACAGTTAAAGTACAGAAGTATTATCATCTGTGTGTAGTTATACTATCAACAGTTAAAGTACAGAAGTATTATCATCTGTGTGTAGTTATACTATAAACAGTTAAAGTACAGAAGTATTATCATATGTGTGTAGTTATACTATAAACAGTTAAAGTACAGAAGTATTATCATCTGTGTGTAGTTATACTATCAACAGTTAAAGTACAGAAGTATTATCATCTGTGTGTAGTTATACTATCTACAGTTAAAGTACAGAAGTATTATCATATGTGTGTAGTTATACTATCTACAGTTAAAGTACATAAGTATCATCTGTGTGTAGTTATACTATCAACAGTTAAAGTACAGAAGTATTATCATCTGTGTGTAGTTATACTATCTACAGTTAAAGTACAGAAGTATTATCATATGTGTGTAGTTATACTATCTACAGTTAAAGTACATAAGTATCATCTGTGTGTAGTTATACTATCAACAGTTAAAGTACAGAAGTATTATCATCTGTGTGTAGTTATACTATCTACAGTTAAAGTACAGAAGTATTATCATCTGTGTGTAGTTATACTATCTACAGTTAAAGTACAGAAGTATTATCATCTGTGTGTAGTTATACTATCAACAGTTAAAGTACAGAAGTATTATCATCTGTGTGTAGTTATACTATCAACAGTTAAAGTACAGAAGTATTATCTGTGTGTAGTTATACTATCTACAGTTAAAGTACAGAAGTATTATCATCTGTGTGTAGTTATACTATAAACAGTTAAAGTACAGAAGTATTATCATCTGTGTGTAGTTATACTATCTACAGTTAAAGTACAGAAGTATTATCATCTGTGTGTAGTTATACTATCAACAGTTAAAGTACAGAAGTATTATCATCTGTGTGTAGTTTATACTATCTACAGTTAAAGTACAGAAGTATTATCATATGTGTGTAGTTATACTATCTACAGTTAAAGTACATAAGTATCATCTGTGTGTAGTTATACTATCAACAGTTAAAGTACAGAAGTATTATCATCTGTGTGTAGTTATACTATAAACAGTTAAAGTACAGAAGTATTATCATCTGTGTGTAGTTATACTATAAACAGTTAAAGTACAGAAGTATTATCATATGTGTGTAGTTATACTATCTACAGTTAAAGTACAGAAGTATTATCATCTGTGTGTAGTTATACTATCTACAGTTAAAGTACAGAAGTATTATCATATGTGTGTAGTTATATACTATCTACAGTTAAAGTACATAAGTATCATCTGTGTGTAGTTATACTATCAACAGTTAAAGTACAGAAGTATTATCATCTGTGTGTAGTTATACTATAAACAGTTAAAGTACAGAAGTATTATCATCTGTGTGTAGTTATACTATCAACAGTTAAAGTACAGAAGTATTATCATCTGTGTGTAGTTATACTATCAACAGTTAAAGTACAGAAGTATTATCATCTGTGTGTAGTTATACTATAACAGTTAAAGTACAGAAGTATTATCATCTGTGTGTAGTTATACTATCAACAGTTAAAGTACAGAAGTATTATCATCTGTGTGTAGTTATACTATCAACAGTTAAAGTACAGAAGTATTATCATCTGTGTGTAGTTATACTATCAACAGTTAAAGTACAGAAGTATTATCATCTGTGTGTAGTTATACTATAAACAGTTAAAGTACAGAAGTATTATCATATGTGTGTAGTTATACTGTCTACAGTTAAAGTACAGAAGTATTATCATATGTGTGTAGTTATACTATCAACAGTTAAAGTACAGAAGTATTATCATCTGTGTGTAGTTATACTATCAACAGTTAAAGTACAGAAGTATTATCATCTGTGTGTAGTTATACTGTCAACAGTTAAAGTACAGAAGTATTATCATCTGTGTGTAGTTATACTATCAACAGTTAAAGTATAGAAGTATTATCTGTGTGTAGTTATACTATCAACAGTTAAAGTACAGAAGTATTATCATATGTGTGTAGTTATACTGTCTACAGTTAAAGTACAGAAGTATTATCATATGTGGTAGTTATACTATCAACAGTTAAAGTACAGAAGTATTATCATATGTGTGTACTTATACTGTCTACAGTTAAAGTACATAAGTATTATCTGTGTGTAGTTATACTATCAACAGTTAAAGTATAGAAGTATTATCTGTGTGTAGTTATACTATCAACAGTTAAAGTACAGAAGTATTATCATATGTGTGTAGTTATACTGTCTACAGTTAAAGTACAGAAGTATTATCATCTTTGTGTGGTATCAGTAGTAAAGGTAGAAAAGTACTACTATTATTATCTCAGTCATACTGAAGATGATAAGTAGCAGTGCAGTAAAAAGTACAACAGTTCTCTCCGAGATACTGTGGAGTAGAAGTCGAAAGTAGTATCCTATAAAATGTAAATACTCTAGTTATGTATTAGTACCTGAAAAAGATACCGTACTTAAATCGCTGGATTTTACTAAAAGTACTTTCTGACGAAGAGAAAGTATTTCTCTATGAAATGTACTGGAGTAGAAGTATCGGCAGAAAGTAGCATTGGATATTTGAGTTACGTACATGTACCTCAAAATGATACTAAAGTACATGACTGAAGTACTTTGTGATGTAAACAGTGAGAGCTCGTCACCTCTATGACTCAAGACTATACTATTTAAAAAACACTTTTAAGAAGCTCGTAGTTTTTCTGTACATCAGAGTACAGCAGTATGTACTCACTGGGGAGTACTTGTTCCCGGTGGGACATGAAGTTGTCGGGATAAAAACTTCCATCAGCATCACATGCAGGAGTACAAGTACATCGAAATGAAACTCATGTTTATAACTTGGGTAAAAGTACTTCCTGATCAAGACAAAGAAAGAGAAACCACATAAAACTACAGTGGTGGGTAACTATATGTAAAATATTACATCATAAAGTATTTGTTAGTTATATATACCATCTGAATATACAACTTCGGCTCCCTGATAAATGTAATACAATGTGTTCCCCTTAACTGTGGTAGAGTAGAAGAATAAATACTCAAGTTAAGAACAAGTACCTCAAAATGCCAACGTTCGGTAAGAGTTGTGAATAAGTACTTTGTGAAAGTACTGCTGCAGTAATGTCTCTGTGACTAACTAACGTGTCACACCAGACTACTGTTACGAATACAGTTTGTAAGAAGCGCGTAGTATTACATCAGAATGTAAACGCTGGTTAATCAGGAGTACGTGTTCCCTGAGTGGGACATGAAGTTTTCTGGGTAATAAACTTCATCAGCATCACACGCTGCTGCAGAGGGCCCCGAAAACACACAGAAGAAAAATAAGCTAAAATGGAGGTTTGAGGATGAGATGCGTGAAGAGTTCACACTGAAAAGTGGGTTTTCTGTTTGTTTGAGCGGTGAAATAAATGTTTTATAACCTTCTTATGAAGCCACTATAGAGGCCGATTAGAAGGTTTAATCTCCACCTTTATAAAAATAGAATATACTGTGTGTGTGTGTGTGTGTGTGTATGTATGTATGTATGTATGTATGTATGTATGTATGTATGTATATATATATATATATATATGTATATATGTATATGTGGTATATATATATATATATATATATATATATATATATATATATATATATATATATGTGTGTATATATATATATATATATATATATATATATATATATATATATATATATATATATATATATATAAATAAACTACCACGTCTACCTAAATGCTCCTCAATGTTGGTAAAAAAAGCATCAAAATAAAGACCCTGAACGCATCCGCGACATTGCGCCGCTGTGAAAGAGAACAAGTGTTAGCAGGTAGCAGCTAATGCCAATGCTAACCATCAATGCGAGCATGCTAGGGGCTAACCGAAGCTAACTAACTTACATCAAAGATAAATAACGTCGTTCGGCGGAAGTATACGTGACAGAAGAAGAAACACACACCACATAGAGAGAAAACAAGAGAGGGAGAATCACATAAAATAGTCCCCCTAAAAACAGGACGCCATCTTTCTGAATTATGACACAGAGCAGCAGACGTTAGTCTAGTCTAAGTTATATGTGGGCCGAGAAGAAGAAAACACACACACACACACACACACACACACACACACACCCCAGCTAAAGCACACAGAAACACGAGCCGAACCACCACCACCGGAGGCTTTAGCTCGTAACACCTGCCCGCTAAACACACGCTAAAAACACACCGATGGACACAACGACGGACGAGGCGGTGACACACAACGTGAAGTTTTTATGAAACACGGAGAGAAAATTAAAGTTATGGAAATAAAAAAATAAAAAAAGAAGAGCCCAATGTGCACTTACTCAGCAGCAGTCCGCCTTGTGGATTAATTAAATATATATCTCTCTATATATCCAATCCACGGTGCAGTAACAGCAGCATGCACGAGAGAGTCCGGCCCAGAGCTTTGTGTTGTTGAAGTATTTTATATTTTAGTTTTGGTTAAATTTGCGTTAAAAAAAAAACAGAGAAACTGAAGCTACAAAACAAGAAGAACTCTTCTTCAATCTCATTCAGCTCACAGCCGCAGCACGAAGCACGGATCACTGCGCCGCGGAGCTGGGAAAGGAAAGAAGGGGAGGGGGGGGGGAGACGAAAAACTACTCGCGCGCACAACTGACGCGCGTGGCACCACGATAAAGAGATCGACGCGTACATGCTCCGCCGGTAAAGTTCGTTAAATCGAACTGATCGGCCGCACCGGACGCAGAGAAAATGTGTTCGAAAAGCGGACTACTTTTTAGTGTCGGTGCGGCGAATTTATTTCCCTTTGCCAAAGGAACGGTGGTGCTGCGGACTCCCATTGCCTAGGGAAAAAACCCGGATGTAAACTCAGCAAAACTCTATGGAGAGAAAGTCTGTACACACACACACACACACACACCCTTCATGGCTCCAGAGACCCGGTCGTCCGCCCTCAGTCTGCCGCTTTTCGGGCTCCATGTTCGGTTGCTCGCTGCTGAAACTACCGGGACTGTATTGATAATGGTATTAGTATCGATAACAGTACTAGTATTGATAACAATACTGGTATTGATAACGGTACTAGTATTACTGGTATTGATAACGGTACTAGTATTGATAACAATACTAGTAGTGATAACTGTACTAGTATTGATCACGGTACTATTTGATAATAGTACTAGTGTCGATAACAATACTAGTATTGATAACAGTACTATTCGATAACAGTACTGGTATCGATAACTGTACTAGTATTGATAACAGTACTATTTGATAACAGTACTAGTGTCGATAACAGTACTAGTGTCGATAACAGTACTAGTGTCGATAACAGTACTAGTATTGACAACAGTACTTGTATTGATAATGGTACTATTATCGATAACAGTACAAGTATTGATAACGATACTATTTGATAACAGTACTAGTGTCGATAACAGTACTAGTATCGATAACAGTACCATTCGATAACAGTACTGGTATCGATAACTACTAGTATTGATAACAGTACTATTTGATAACAGTACTAGTGTCGATAACAGTACTCGTGTCGATAACAGTATTAGTGTCGACAACAGTACTAGTATCGATAACAGTACTATTCGATAACAGTACTGGTATCGATAACTACTAGTATTGATAACAGTACTATTTGATAACAGTACTAGTGTCGATAACAGTACTCGTGTCGATAACAGTATTAGTGTCGACAACAGTACTAGTGTCGATAACAGTACTAGTATTGATAACGGTACTATTCGATAACAGTACTAGCATCGATAACTGTACTAGTATTGATAACGGTACTATTTGATAACAGTACTAGTATCGATAACAGTACTAGTATCGATAACTGTACTAGTATTGATAACGGTACTATTTGCCAACAGTACTAGTGTCGATAACAGCACTAGTATTGATAACTGTACTAGTATTGATAACAGTACAATTTGATAACAGTACTAATATCGATAACAGTACGAGTATCGATAACTGTACTAGTATTGATAACAGTACTATTGTCGATAACAGTACTGGTGTTGATAACAGTACTATTTGATAACAGTACTAGTATCGATAACAGTACTAATATCGATAACAGTACTAGAATCGATAACTGTACGATTTGATAACAGTACTAGTGTCGATAACAGTACTAGTATTGACAACAGTACTTGTATTGATAATGGTACTATTATCGATAACAGTACAAGTATTGATAACGATACTATTTGATAACAGTACTAGTGTCGATAACAGTACTAGTATCGATAACAGTACCATTCGATAACAGTACTGGTATCGATAACTACTAGTATTGATAACAGTACTATTTGATAACAGTACTAGTGTCGATAACAGTACTCGTGTCGATAACAGTATTAGTGTCGACAACAGTACTAGTGTCGATAACAGTACTAGTATTGATAACGGTACTATTCGATAACAGTACTAGCATCGATAACTGTACTAGTATTGATAACGGTACTATTTGATAACAGTACTAGTATCGATAACAGTACTAGTATCGATAACTGTACTAGTATTGATAACGGTACTATTTGCCAACAGTACTAGTGTCGATAACAGCACTAGTATTGATAACTGTACTAGTATTGATAACAGTACAATTTGATAACAGTACTAATATCGATAACAGTACGAGTATCGATAACTGTACTAGTATTGATAACAGTACTATTGTCGATAACAGTACTGGTGTTGATAACAGTACTATTTGATAACAGTACTAGTATCGATAACAGTACTAATATCGATAACAGTACTAGAATCGATAACTGTACTAGTATTGATAACAGTACGATTTGATAACAGTACTAGTGTAGATAACAGTACTGGTATTGATAACAGTACTATTTGATAACAGTACTAGTGTCGATCACAGTATTAGTGTCGATAACAGTACTAGTGTCGATAACAGTACTATTGTCGATAACAGTACTAGTATCGATAACTGTACTAGTATTGATAACAGTACTATTTGATAACAGTACTAGTGTTGACAACAATACTAGTATCGATAACTGTACTAGTATTGATAACAGTACTATTTGATAACAGTACTAGTATCGATAACTGTACTAGTATTGATAACGGTACTATTTGATAACAGTACTGGTGTCGATAACAGTACTAGTATTGATAACTGTACTAGAATTGATAACAGTACGATTTGATAACAGTACTAATATCGATAACCGTACTAGTATCGATAACTGTACTAGTATTGACAACAGTACTATTGTCGATAACAGTACTGGTGTTGATAACAGTACTAGTGTCGATAACAGTACTAATATCGATAACAGTACTAGTATCGATAACTGTACTAGTATTGACAACTGTACGATTTGATAACAGTACTAGTGTCGATAACAATACCAGTATTGATAACTGTACTAGTATTGATAACAGTACTAGTATTGACAACAGTACAATTTGATAACAGTACTATTCGATAACAGTACTAGTATTGATAACAGTACTATTTGATAACAGTACTCGTATCGATAACTGTACTAGTATTGATAACAGTACTATGTGACAACAGTACTAGTGTCGATAACAGTACTAGTATTGATAACAGTACTATTTGATAAAAGTACTAGTATCGATAACAGTACTAGTGTCGATAACAGTACTAGTATTGATAACAGTACTATTTGATAACAGTACTAGTGTTGATAACAGTACTAATATCGATAACAGTACTAGTATTGATAACAGTACTATTGTCGATAACAGTACCAGTATTGATAACAGTACTAGTATCGATAACAGTACTAGTATCGATAACAGTACTAGTGTCGATAACAGTACTAGTATCGATAACAGTACTAATATCGATAACTGTACTGGTATTGATAACAGTACTAGTATCGATAACAGTACTAATATCAATAACAGTACTAGTGTCGATAATAGTACTAGTATTGACAACAGTACTATTTGATAACAGTACTAGTATTGATAACAGTACTAGTATTGATAACAGTACGAGTGTCGATAACAATACTAGTATTGATAACAGTAATATTCGATAACAGTACTAGTGTCGATAACAGTACTCGTATTGATAACTGTACTAGTATTGATAACAGTACTATTTAATAACATTACTAGTATCGATAACAGTACTATTTGATAACAGTACTAATATCAATAACAGTACTATTCGATAACAGTACTAGAGTCGATAACAGTACTAATGTCGATAACAGTACTCGTATCGATAACTGTACTAGTATTGATAACAGTACTATTTGATAACAGTACTAGTATCGAAAACAGTACAAGTGTCGAAAACAGTACTCGTATTGATAACAGTACTATTGTCGATAACAGTACCAGTATCGATAACAGTACTAGTATCGATAACAGTACTAGTATTGATAACAGTACTATTTGATCACAGTACTCGTGTTGATAACAGTAATATTTGATAACAGTACTAGTATCGATAACTGTGCTAGTATTGATATCGGTACTATTTGATAACAGTACTGGTATCGATAACTGTACTCGTATTGATAACAGTACTATTCGATAACAGTACTATTCGATAACAGTACTAGTATCGATAACTGTACTAGTATTGATAACAGTACTATTCGATAGCAGTTATCGTGTCGATAACAGTACTAGTATCGATAACAGTACTCGTGTCGATAACAGTACTAGTATTGATAACAGTACTATTTGACAACAGTACTAGTATCGACAACTGTACTAGTATTGATAACAGTACTATTTGACAACAGTACTAATATCGATAACAGTACTAGTATCGACAACTGTACTAGTATTGATAACAGTACGATTGTCGATAACAGTACTGGTATTGATAACAGTACTATTTCATAACAGTACTAGTATCGATAACAGTACTAATATCGATAACAGTACTAGTATCGATAACTGTACTAGTATTGATAACAGTACTATTTGATAACAGTACTAGTATTGAAAAACAGTACTAGTGTCGATAACTGTACTAGTATTGATAACGGTACTATTTGACAACAGTACTAGTGTCAATAACAACACTAGTATTGATCACTGTACGAGTATTGATAACGGTACTATTTGATAACAGTACTAGTGTCGATAACTACTCGTATTGATAACAGTACTATTCGATAACAGTACTGTTGTCGATAACAGTACGAGTATCAATAACTGTACCAGTATTGATAACAGTACTATTCGATAGCAGTACTAATATCGATAACAGTACTAGTATCGACAACTGTACTAGTATTGATAACAGTACGAGCGTCGATAACAGTACTGGTATTGATAACAGTACTATTTCATAACAGTACTAGTATCGATAACTGTACTAGTATTGATAACAGTACTATTTCATAACAGTACTAGTATCGATAACAGTACTAGTGTCGATAACTGTACTAGTATTGATAACGGTACTATTTGACAACAGTACTAGTGTCAATAACAACACTAGTATTGATCACTGTACGAGTATTGATAACGGTACTATTTGATAACAGTACTAGTGTCGATAACTACTCGTATTGATAACAGTACTATTCGATAACAGTACTGTTGTCGATAACAGTACTAGTATCAATAACTGTACCAGTATTGATAACAGTACTATTCGATAGCAGTTATAGTGTCGATAACAGTACTAGTATCAATAACTGTACCAGTATTGATAACAGTACTATTCGATAGCAGTTATAGTGTCGATAACAGTACTAGTATTGATAACAGTCCTATTCTATAGCAGTTATAGTGTCGATAACAGTACTAGTATCGATAACTGTACTAGTATTGATAACAGTACTGTTGTCGATAACAGTACAAGTATCGATAACAGTACTAGTATCGATAACTGTACTAGTATTGATAACAGTACTATTTGATAACAGTACTCGTGTCGATAACAGTACTAGTGTCGATAACAGTACTAGTATTGTTAACAGTACTATTTGATAACAGTACTAGTATTGATAACAGTCCTATTGTCGATAACAGTACTGTTGTCGATAACAGTACAAGTATCGATAACAGTACTAGTATCGATAACTGTACTAGTATTGATAACAGTACTATTTGATAACAGTACTGGTATCGACAACTGTACTAGTATTGATAACAGTCCTATTTGATGACAGTACGAGTGTCAATAACAGTACTAGTATCGCTAACAGTACTAGTGTCGATAACAGTTCTAGTATTGATGACAGTGCTGTTTGATAACAGTACTATTCGAAAACAGTACTAGTGTCGATAACAGTACTAGTATCGCTAACAATACGAGTATTGATAACAGTACTATTTGATAACAGCACTAATGTCGATAACAGTACTAGTATCGATAACAGTACTATTTGATAACAGTACTAGTATCGATAACAGTAGTAGTATTGATAATGGTACTAGTGTCGATAACAGTACTAGTATTGATAATGGTACTCGTATCGATAACAGTACTAGTATCGATAACAGTACTAGTATTGATAATGGTACTAGTATCGATAACAGTACTAGTGTCGATAACAGTACTAGTGTTGATAATGGTACTCGTATCGATAACGGTACTGGTATTGCTAATGGTGCTGGTATTGATAACAGTATGAGTAACGGTACTAGTATTGATAACGGTACTCGTATTGATAACGGTACGAGTAACAGTACTAGTATTGATAAAGGTACTCGTATTGATAACGGTACTAGTAACGGTACTAGTATTGATAAAGGTACTCATATTGATCACAGTACTAGTAACAGTACTAGTATTGATAAAGGTACTCGTATTGACAACGGTACTAGTAACAGTACTAGTATTGATAAAGGTACTCGTATTGATAACGGTACTAGTAACGGTACGAGTATTGATAAAGGTACTCGTATTGATAACGATACTGGTATTTTAAATGGTACTAGTATTGATAATGGTACTAGCATTGATAATGGTACTAGTACTACTCACTATATTATCAGCCTATAGATCATCTTTAATGTAAACTATATGTTTAATGTATAATAGAATAAAAAGTATATTTCTGTAATAAGAGGATATTTACACAAAGTAGTTCCATAATTACTGTCCAGCAGCTACAATATTAAAATAGTTATGTATTATTTATTTGTGCTTTGAGTTACATCCAGACGAGCTGATGTTGGCAGTGTTACATTATATTTATTTATGATATGTCAGGCAGCGCGTGAGGCACCGTGGGTCTGCAGGTGAAAGGTGAAACAGGTGAAGCGTCTCGAGCTTCGTGGACTGGAGAGTTTTTCTGCGCACCGTCTTTCTTCCGTTCTTTATGTCATTTCCTGTGATGAAAAATGGCCACAGCTCGAGGAGGTGACTGAAAAAAATTAAAAACTGCAGCCAGAAAGCCGGAGCCAGAGACGTGGGATCGGTGCTCGGTGCTGACCGAGAGGAGGAGGAGGAGGAGGAGGTGAGTCCACATCTTCAGACCCGGAGGACGGAGGCTCTCCGCGGGTCTCCGCTGCGTCTCCGAACCGAGAAGGTGGGTCTCCGTGTCCGTGTGCGTCGGTATAGCTGCTCGGTAGCCACGGTGGCCAAAAATGGCTCCCGAAAACAGCAGGCAGATTGCCAGCATGTCGCTCTGCAGACCGGAACCGAGCGAGAGACTCTGCAGAGAAGAAGAGAACCCCGTCCGGGTCTCAAGGCGGTCTGAGATCAACTGAGGGAGAGCAAGACAAGTTCTACTTTAGTTTAGAGTGTTTGTTCAGTCTGCAGAGAGGAGGAGGAGGAGGAGGAAGAGGAGGATGAACACACCTACACTTTAAACCTCAAACATCTTATTATATAATTACATATATGTATATATATATATATATATATATATATATATATATATGTGTATATATGTGTATATTTATGTGTATATGTGTATATATGTGTATATGTATGTGTATTTGTGTGTATATGTGTATATTTGTGTGTATATGTGTGTATTTGTGTGTATATGTGTGTATATTTATGTGTATTTGTGTGTATATGTGTATATTTGTGTGTATATGTGTATATTTGTGTGTATATGTGTATATTTGTGTGTATTTGTGTATATATGTGTATTTGTGTGTATATGTGTGTATTTGTGTATATATGTGTATATTTACGTGTATATGTGTGTATTTGTGTGTATATGTGTATATTTGTGTGTATATGTGTGTATTTGTGTGTGTATGTGTGTATATGTGTGTATATGTGTATATTAATGTGTATGTGTGTATATTAACGTGTATACGTGTATATTTGTGTGTATATGTGTGTATTTGTGTGTATATGTGTGTATTTGTGTGTATATGTGTGTATTTGTGTGTATTTGTGTATATTTGTGTATATTTGTGTGTATATGTGTGTATTTGTGTGTATATGTGTGTATTTGGGTGTATATGTGTATATGTGTGTATTTGTGTGTATTTGTGTGTATTTGTGTGTATATGTGTATATTTGTGTGTATTTGTGTGTATATGTGTGTATTTGTGTGTATATGTGTGTATTTGTGTGTATATGTGTGTATATGTGTGTATATGTGTGTATTTTTTTTGTGTATATGTGTGTATTTGTGTGTATACGTGTGTATTTGTGTGTATATGTGTGTATTTGTGTGTATACGTGTGTATATGTGTGTATATGTGTGTATATGTGTGTATATGTGTGTATTTGTGTGTATACGTGTGTATTTGTGTGTATATGTGTGTATTTGTGTGTATATGTGTGTATTTGTGTGTATATGTGTGTATTGTGTGTATATGTTTGTATTTGTGTGTATATGTGTGTATTTGTGTGTATATGTGTGTATTTGTGTGTATACGTGTGTATTTGTGTGTATATGTGTGTATTTGTGTGTATATGTGTGTATTTGTGTGTAAATGTGTGTATATGTGTGTATTTTTTTTGTGTATATGTGTGTATTTGTGTGTATATGTGTGTATACGTGTATATATGTGTGTATATGTGTGTATTTGTGTGTATACGTGTGTATTTGTGTGTATATGTGTGTATTTGTGTGTATATGTGTGTATTTGTGTGTATATGTGTGTATTTGTGTGTATATGTGTGTATTTGTGTGTATATGTGTGTATACGTGTATAAATGTGTGTATTTGTGTGTATATGTGTGTATTTGTGTGTATAGAGCTGCTTGCCTCCTGAACTCTTCTGTTCTGCAGAGTTGACATGTTTCCCGTCATGGTTCCACGATGAGCGAGACGTCGTTGGACCTCTGGTGTGAGTTTCTCCTCAAAGATCGATCAATCATCCATAAACGGTCTCGTTGGTCAGCTGTGATTGGACCATCGCCGGTCGTCAGTAAACTTCACTACCTGAATGATCCCAAACTGTCGTTATAGACGGAAATGTGATTGACAGTTGTATTCCTTCATGATCCATCCTACAAGTGTTTGACATGTGTATCTTTAATAAATGGAGTATTAATTACGCTGTTAGTGTGAAGACTAACTCCTGACGTGATGACCACTTTGTAAAGATGAGGTCTTTGTCCTCCAGTCTGTGAGGAGTGTCAGGACTATTTCCAGAAGGAGTGTCCGTCCCACGGGCCCCCGCTGTTCGTCCCCGATACACCCGCGGCCCCGGGGTCGGCCAACAGGGCGGCGCTCACGGTCCCATCGGGCCTGGAGGTCTTCACTGAGGGAGACCACGTGGACGTCCGCTGTCTGGATTCAAACATCCCCAGGGGGGCGGTCTTTGGTCCATACGAGGGACAGCTGGTGTCCAAGGACAAATCCTCCGGCTTCTTCTCCTGGATAGTAAGTTCAACCAGTTATGAAGTAGTCTAGACCTGTTCCAGTCTCAAACAGTTTAGAAGCAGACTAGACCACTCTAGAGCCAGTCTAGACATGTTTAGAATCAGTCTAGTCCAGTTTACAACCAATGTAGACCAGTTTAGAACCAGTCTAAACCTGTCTCGTGCAAGTCTAAACTGGTTAAAAACCAGTCTACAAAAGCTTATAACCAGTCTAGACCAGTTTAGAACCAGATTTAAACAAGTCCAGCTCTGAACTAGTTTTCTGTTTTCTTCTGATGTTCCAGATCGTTGATTTTAACAACACGTATCAGTCCATCGATGGCAGCGATGAGACCAAAGCCAACTGGATGAGGTCACGTTTCTATTTAATTTACATACAGCGAACAAGTTGTTTATTCTCCATCAAACACAGTAAACAGTCTGAGAGTCTTTCAATTGTTGTGTTGTTGACTTTGACTGTTTAAGAAGACGAATGCCACAACGAGGGTTCTTTTTAAAGGATCTCCGTTGACGTTTGTGACCTGCAGGTTCGTCCGAACCTCGTCAGAGGAGAGCGACAGGAACTTGACTGCGTTTCAACGCGGTCAAAACATTTTCTTCAGAGTGATTCGGACGCTGGCCGCCGGAGAGAAGCTGAGAGTTTGGTACAGCGACGACTACATCCGACGACTTCACTGTGTCTCTCAGGAGAGCATCGACCAAAACCTGGACACAGGTGAGCCAGACACAGGTGAGCCAGACACATGTGAGCCAGACACATGTGAGCCAGACACAGGTGAGCCAGACACAGGTGAGCCAGACACATGTGAGCCAGACACAGGTGAGCCAGACACAGGTGAGCCAGACACATGTGAGCCAGACACAGGTGAGCCAGACACAGGTGAGCCAGACACATGTGAGCCAGACACAGGTGAGCCAGACACATGTGAGCCAGACACATGTGAGCCAGACACAGGTGAGCCAGACACATGTGAGCCAGACACAGGTGAGCCAGACACATGTGAGCCAGACACATGTGAGCCAGACACATGTGAGCCAGACACAGGTGAGCCAGACACATGTGAGCCAGACACATGTGAGCCAGACACATGTGAGCCAGACACAGGTGAGCCAGACACATGTGAGCCAGACACATGTGAGCCAGACACATGTGAGCCAGACACATGTGAGCCAGACACAGGTGAGCCAGACACATGTGAGCCAGACACATGTGAGCCAGACACAGGTGAGCCAGACACATGTGAGCCAGACACATGTGAGCCAGACACATGTGAGCCAGACACAGGTGAGCCAGACACAGGTGAGCCAGACACAGGTGAGCCAGACGCATGTGAGCCAGACGCATGTGAGCCAGACGCATGTGAGCCAGACGCATGTGAGCCAGACACAGGTGAGCCAGACACAGGTGAGCCAGACACATGTGAGCCAGACGCATGTGAGCCAGACGCATGTGAGCCAGACGCATGTGAGCCAGACCCATGTGAGCCAGACACATGTGAGCCAGACACATGTGAGCCAGACACATGTGAGCCAGACACAGGTGAGCCAGACACATGTGAGCCAGACACATGTGAGCCAGACACAGGTGAGCCAGACACAGGTGAGCCAGACGCATGTGAGCCAGACACATGTGAGCCAGACACATGTGAGCCAGACACATGTGAGCCAGACACATGTGAGCCAGACACATGTGAGCCAGACACATGTGAGCCAGACACAGGTGAGCCAGACACATGTGAGCCAGACACAGGTGAGCCAGACACAGGTGAGCCAGACACATGTGAGCCAGACACATGTGAGCCAGACACAGGTGAGCCAGACACATGTGAGCCAGACACAGGTGAGCCAGACACATGTGAGCCAGACGCATGTGAGCCAGACGCATGTGAGCCAGACACATGTGAGCCAGACACATGTGAGCCAGACACATGTGAGCCAGACACATGTGAGCCAGACACAGGTGAGCCAGACACATGTGAGCCAGACACAGGTGAGCCAGACACAGGTGAGCCAGACACATGTGAGCCAGACGCATGTGAGCCAGACGCATGTGAGCCAGACGCATGTGAGCCAGACACATGTGAGCCAGACACATGTGAGCCAGACACATGTGAGCCAGACACAGGTGAGCCAGACACATGTGAGCCAGACACAGGTGAGCCAGACACATGTGAGCCAGACACAGGTGAGCCAGACACAGGTGAGCCAGACACATGTGAGCCAGACACATGTGAGCCAGACACAGGTGAGCCAGACACATGTGAGCCAGACACATGTGAGCCAGACACATGTGAGCCAGACACATGTGAGCCAGACACAGGTGAGCCAGACACAGGTGAGCCAGACACATGTGAGCCAGACACATGTGAGCCAGACACAGGTGAGCCAGACACAGGTGAGCCAGACACATGTGAGCCAGACACATGTGAGCCAGACGCATGTGAGCCAGACACATGTGAGCCAGACACATGTGAGCCAGACACATGTGAGCCAGACACATGTGAGCCAGACACAGGTGAGCCAGACACAGGTGAGCCAGACACAGGTGAGCCAGACACATGTGAGCCAGACACAGGTGAGCCAGACACAGGTGAGCCAGACACAGGTGAGCCAGACACATGTGAGCCAGACACATGTGAGCCAGACACATGTGAGCCAGACACAGGTGAGCCAGACACAGGTGAGCCAGACACATGTGAGCCAGACACATGTGAGCCAGACACATGTGAGCCAGACACATGTGAGCCAGACACAGGTGAGCCAGACACATGTGAGCCAGACACAGGTGAGCCAGAGACGTTGGCCATTTTGTTTCTTTCGTTCTTCAGACTGGTTGCTGCTAAGAAACCGGTTTTGTTCCAGATACCAGGACGCTGAAAGTCTTCAACGTTCAGGAGGACTTTAAATCTCCCTGCCTGCAGTCTGCTCTGCAGGGCAAACCTAGCCCCAGTAAACAATCCAGCGAGGAGTCGGACGGCCAGCCTCCTGCCAAGAGGAAGAAGATCGACCTCATCTTCAAAGACGTCCTGGAGGCTTCTCTGGAGGATTCCTGCAAGTCCAGGTCCCGGTCTTCCCTCCACAGTGAGTGTAAAGCAACAGCGCTCGGGTTAAACTCGTCTGACGGTGGCTTTAACGTACCGAAACTGAAGGTGGAGGAGAAAGAGGAGGAGAACCAGAGCGGCGAGGAGCCGTCCACCTCCTTCTGCCCCAACTGTGTCAAACTGAAGAGGAGGATCCAGGAGCTGGAGGAGGAGCTGTCCTGTGTCAGAGGAGAACGGGGTCCACCAATATCTGGACGGACCCTGACCCAACGAGATCAGGCCCCGCCCCATCCCGAGCATCAGGCCCCGCCCCATCCCGAGCATCAGGCCCCGCCCCATCCCGAGCATCAGGCCCCGCCCCATCCCGAGCATCAGGCCCCGCCCCATCCCGAGCATCAGTCCCCGCCCCATCCCGAGCATCAGGCCCCGCCCCATCCCGAGCATCAGGCCCCGCCCCATCCCGAGCATCAGGCCCCGCCCCATCCCGAGCATCAGGCCCCGCCCCATCCCGAGCATCAGGCCCCGCCCCATCCCGAGCATCAGGCCCCGCCCCATCCCGAGCAAGGCCCCGTCGAGGATTTTCAAGGTACGTTCTGAAAAATGATTGCTTGAATTCCTAACCTTCTGAAACCCAAAGCAGTTTCAAGGTGTTTTCTCTCTGGGCTCTTGATTTTCAAAATAAAAGTCCTGCTCCTCTCTGGAAACAGAACCATCATGACTAGAACTAGAGAGAACTAGAACATGTCTTTAGTGCAGAATACTGCACTAAACAGAGTACTGTTATCTGTTTGTGTGTGCACTTTATTTTATACTTGACTGTAGATTTTAATATTTTCAAAGAGAGACCGGAGATGCACCGATACAATGTGTGCCCAAGAGAGGAGCTGCGTCTGCTGTTTGGAGGTTTTTTGGTTTAAAGAAATCCGACGTCGATCAAAAGACGATATATTGTAAAGTTTGTCGAGCCGCTGTTATTGCAACACGAGCAATTTCTCCATCACCTCAGCCGAAAACATGTTGTAATACGAAGAGTGTGTGCGATTACGGTCCTCGGCCGGTTCTTGTGTTAGTTTTCGGCGTTAATTAATTAATGCGTTAACGCGGAAAAAACATATACGGTGATATACCGTGAAACCGCCATAATCTTACAAAATACCGTGATATGCATTTTTGGTCATACCGCCCAGCACTACATGAACATCCACAGAGTCGTCCTACTAGCACGGCTAAAATAATATCTGACGTGGTCCTTTACATTGCATGGTGCGAACGTAAACCTCGTATCAGAAGTTGAATCTGTTTTTCTTTGCAGTGATGGAGCCCTTGACGCCCACTCAGGTGGTTTTGGATGAAGACGACCCGGACGTGGACTCCGCTGATGACTCGATTGCTGCAGATCTTGTGATTTCTCCAGAAGACTCGTTGAAGCTTTCCTCGGGAGGAGGCCGAAGGATTCGTCGCTTCAAGCAGGAGTGGCTGAAAAAGTTCTGGTTCCTCCGCTACTCGCCAACTCTCAACGAGATGTGGTGCCACGTCTGCCGCCAGTACACCGTCCAGTCATCCCGAACCTCTGCCTTCATCATCGGCTCCAAGCAGTTCAAGATCCACACCATCAAGCTCCACAGCCAGAGCAACCTCCACAAGAAGTGTCTGCAGCTGTACAAGCTGCGCATGCATCCGGAAAAGACAGAGGAGATGTGCAAGAACATGACGCTGCTGTTCAACGCGGCGTACCACTTGGCCCTGGAGGGACGGCCCTTCTCCGACCTCCGTTCACTGGCGGAGCTGCTGAAGAGGTGTGAGCTCAAAGTGGTGGACCAGTACATGAATGACGGAGACTGTCAGATCCTCCTGCACCACATCGCCCGGGCTTTAAAGGAAGACCTGGCTGAGAAGATGCGCCTGTCTCCCTTCCTAAGTGTCATAATGGATGCCCAAAATGACGACCGTTTCTCAGACATGGTAGCGGTCTACGTCCAGTTCATTACCAATGAGGGCTCCCCGAACACAGAGTTCCTGTCCTTGCAGAGACTGAGCATGGCCAGTGTGGACGGATATCTCCAGGCTATGGATCGAGCCTTTGGTGTCCTCGGCCTCAGGTTTCAGGACTTGTTGGTGGTGGGTCTGGGGGTAGACGGCACCAACATCTCCTCAGGAATGAGAGCCAACCTGTACATAGCTGTACAAAAGACTTTCCCTTGGATCCTCTGCCTCCCTATCATGATCCATCGGCCCCATCTAGAGGTGTTGGATGCCATCAGTGGGAAGGAGCTCTCCTGCCTGGAGGATCTGGAAAACAACCTCAAGCAGCTCCTCAGTTTCTACCGCTACTCCCCTCGCATGATGGCCGAGTTGCGATCCACTGCTCCAACACTGTCGGAGGAGACAGAGTTCCTTGGAGACATTAGAGACATTCGATGGATCATTGGAGAACCAAATGTCCTCAACGCTCTCATCAAAGATTACCTGGAGGTAGTCGCCCATCTGAAGGAGATCAGCAGCCAGACGCAGAGGGCTGACGCCGCGGCCATCGCCCTCACCCTCCTCCAGTTCCTCATGGACTATCAGTCAGTGAAGCTCATCTACTTCCTTCTGGACATCATCGCTGTTCTCTCACGATTAGCCTTCACCTTCCAGGGAGAGTACCTGCTGGTGTCACAGGTGGAAGCCAAGATAGAGGAGGCCATTCTGGAGATCGGTCAGTTGGTGGACTGCCCCGGAGAGTATCTGCAGGAATTTGAAGAAAATTTCCGTGAAAGTTTTAACGGCGTTGCTCTGAAGAACCTGCGAGTTGCAGAGTCTAAGTTTCAGTCCATCAGGGAAAAGATCTGCAACAGGAGCCAGGGCATCCTATCTCAGAGGCTGGACCTGCAGAGCCGCACATTTGCCAAAGCCTGCAAGGTCCTGGACCTGTCCACCTGGCCCCATAACCAGGAGGACTTACAAGCTTACGGGGAGGACGAAATCCAGGTGATATTCAACCATCTGGACTCCATTCCGTGTGGGGGCCAGGAGGGCTCCCAGGCCAGGACGGAGGCCAGGGGTAGCCTGGTGGGTGAATGGAAGGATCTGAAAGCAGACTACTTCAGTATGAATGGTTTTAAAGAGGTCATCGGTCACATCTGCAGGTACAAGCAGCGCTTTCCTTTGCTGAATCGGATTGTGCAGGTTGTCAGGGTCCTGCCCAGTTCCACGGCCTGCTGCGATAAAGGCAGAGGGTCTCTGCAGAAGATGTGCAGGAACAATCGCTCCCGGCTGACACTGGAGCAGATGAACGACCTGCTGACTGTGGCAGTTAACGGACCGCCCATGGCCAACTTTGACGGGAAGCGAGCGTTGGACAGCTGGTTTGAGGAGAAGTCTGGCAGCTGTTACTCTCTGTCGGCTGAGGTGTTAAACAGGATGTCAGCCGGTGACCAAAAGTCTGTCCTGCACAGCGTTGACGTCAACACAGAGTTCTACCCCGTCATCTAACAGACAAACACAGTGGTGTAGTGCTGCAGCAAGATACTGACACACTCATGCTGAGGACGTGAGGCAGCATCGCTCCTCAACCACTGATTCCCAACCAGGCTACTGGTCCTCCTGCAGTTCTTCTGCTGACCTTCGGTATAGTTATTGTCACAAACTTACCAACTCTGATATTCTTCCTGCAAAGACTGAAAGAACTCTCTGCTTTCGATTCAGTCAATGATAAGTTGATCAAGACTGAGGAAAGACTAGTTTAGTAAGAACGACAAGCTAAACATGAAGATCCTAAAAATGGTTGAAACATCCAGCTTCTTGCAGGAGTAAAAATGAAAATGACCATCGAGATGCAAAACAGCTACCAAAAGACAGAAAGCGACTAGAATAAGATGCATAACAACTTCATATACACAAAACCACAACAAAAAAAGACATAAAACGACTAAAAGATGCAAAACAACACAATGTGAGACGACCACAAAGAGACGCAAATGAAGATCAGAAATGCAAAACAAGCACAGAGATAAGATGAGAACCAGAGCGGCTTCAATGACTCAAGAGACACATACAAGAGACAACATTGATCATAGAGATGCAAAACGGCAATAAAGAGACACAACGGACTCGAGAACGTAAAGCGACCACAAAGACATGAAGAGCAACCGCAAGATAACCAGAGACAACATGACGGAAGAGACACAGAAGAGCTACGACAGACAGAGAAATATGAGCAGAACGACGGAGACGTCAAACAACAAACTAGTCCTCAGTGTGAATGTCTCCGTCCAGAGACTCGCTGTCTCAGAGTCCATGTCCAGCTGCACGCTGAGACGTCTTTGTTCACTGGTGGACGTGGGTAACGGAGTCCTGCTGCAGCAGAGCACTTGTTGGCAGAATAGAAGTCCGTTATACGTCGGGAACAATCAGAGAGGCTGGAGCTGGAGCTCGATTGAGCGTCATGTGGAGGATGTATGAAGGCTTTATATGTCTGTACGAGACTGTGGATGTTGTCCAAACTGTATCGTTGGAAGTGCTTTTGAGCCGCTCGTGAAGGAGACTTTGTCTCTTGAATCAGGTGACTCTCCACAGCGACACATGTTCGCTGCTGCAGCTGTTTACTGAGACGTCTTTCAATAACTCCACTTTAAGAGAATAAATACTGCACGATGATACTGACCTGTCACTGTAGTCGTGTTTTATAATGTTAAGATGTCTATGTTTGATACATTAAGCTGAGACAAGCACACGCTCACTTTTTATTTCTTTTTACAAACGTTTTGTAAAATTTGCTTTAAAGGAAGAGTTTGACATTCTGCTAAATATGCTAATTAGCTGAGTCAGCAGCTTAATAAGCCTTTATGTCAACATTGATCAGTGGAAGAAAGTAAAGTAGTAATACCACACAACTAAATACTGTTACAAGTACAAGTATCAGCATCAAAATGTTCTTAAAGTACTAAGACTAAAAGTAAATGTACTCATATATGTATATGTATACTAGTGCTGGGCAACGATTACAATCTTTAATCGCATGATTTTTTAAAGATTGATCTCATTGTTATGCACAAAGTTCAACAGTGAATTATAAAGTAGTGTATTGTGCACTTTTATCTTAAAGTGCTGCTCTATGAACTAAAGGTCAATAACATTTGGTTTAAACACTTTAAACACATCAGGTTGTTTGCAGCAGTATTCCCTTCACACAGCAGCAGTTATAACACAGTTATAATGATTCTGATCATAGATATTCAGTTCATAACTTTATCTTCATGTGTGGAAGAGATGATATTTAAATATACATCTTGAGAACTGCAAACATATCTACATCATGTTTTTATGTTGTTAGATTCTCAGTAGTGATACTAAATGATGCTTATTATACATATTACACACACAACACTTTAAAAACTCAAACAATCATTTAATGAATCATTTATTTTTTGCTTTCTTTGGTATTTAGGTCAGACACATAACAACGCTGATTACCGTAATATGTGGTATTTGTTATGAATGTACGTTGGTACATAGAGGGTGATAAGAAGCTGTACCTGGAGGGACTTAGGACCCAGGGGAGTGCAGGTGAAGAGACGGAAGAGACGCCACACAAACAGCTGTTCACCGCTCGCTGCTGGTTCTTGTGTTAAAAATGTCCGAAAAATAATATAAAAAAAAAACTGTGTTAACGCACGATAATAACGCATTAACTTGCCCAGCACTAATGTATATATACATATATATATATGTATATATATATATATGTATATATATATATATATATATATATACGTATATATACATATATATATATGTATATATATATATATATGTATATATATATATATATATAGATACGTATATATATATATGTATATATATATATATACGTATATATATATGTGTATATATGTATATATATACATATGTGAACATGTTACATTGTTCAGGTATCGTTTACAATGTGTTCATGTGTTAACAATATGTTAACACATGAACACATTAATAACACATTGTTAACACATGAACACATTAATAACACATTGGTAACACATGAACACATTAATAACACATTGTTAACACATGAACACATTAATAACACATTGTTAACACATGAACACATTAATAACACATTGTTAACACATGAACACATTAATAACACATTGTTAACAGATAAACACATTAATAACACATTGTTAACAGATAAACACATTAATAACACATTGTTAACACATGAACACATTAATAACACATTGTTAACAGATAAACACATTAATAACACATTGTTAACACATGAACACATCAATAACACATTGTTAACACATGAACACATTAATAACACATGAACACATTAATAACACATTGTTAACACATGAACACATTAATAACACATGAACACATTAATAACACATTGTTAACACATGAACACATTAATAACACATTGGTAACGCATGAACACATTAATAACACATGAACACATTAATAACACATTGTTAACACATGAACACATTAATAACACATTGTTAACAGATAAACACATTAATAACACATTGTTAACACCTGAACACATTAATAACACATTGTTAACACATGAACACATTAATAACACATGAACACATTAATAACACATTGTTAACACATGAACACATTAATAACACATTGTTAACACATGAACACATTAATAACACATTGTTAACACATGAACACATTAATAACACATGAACACATTAATAACACATTGTTAACACATGAACACATTAATAACACATTGTTAACACATGAACACATTAATAACACATTGTTAACAATATGAGCTGTTACTCGGGCTCTCAGCACATTATTATTCATCATTAACAATACTAATGAAGAGATGTGTTTTTATGATCATTTGAAGTGTTTTTATGGAGAACAAAACACTACGAACGACGATGACAAAGTAAAGTATAACATGTCCATCAGCATGTCCATCAGCATGTCCATCAGCATGTCCATGAGCATGTCCATCAGCATGTCCATCAGCATGTCCATCAGCATGTCCATGAGCATGTCCATCAGCATGTCCATGAGCATGTCCATGAGCATGTCCATGAGCATGTCCATGGGCAGCCTGTAAGAGACGAGAAGAGCATAAACACCATGAAGTGAGGAAGAGGAGGAGGAGGAAGAGGAGGAGGAGGAGGAGGAGGTTTGGCCACACAGCGAGTCTTTGTGGTCCGCTGGACAAAGAGACGTTCTCAGTCGCCTGCTGCCTCACAGAGGACCAGACACCAACACAGCCAGACCCCCAGACCTGAACTCCTCCTGGTCCTGTCTCCTGGTCCTGTCTCCTGGTCCTGTCTCCTGGTCCTGTCTCCTAGTCCTGTCTCCTGGTCCTGTCTCCTGGTCCTGTCTCCTGGTCCTGGTCCTGGTCTGCATGACGCCATGACTCGCTGCCTCGGATTTCTCCTGCTGCTCTGGTGTGGGATGCTTCATGTGGGTGAGTGGACGCATCACAAACATCTTCATGAAAGTATCCGTCCGCTGAGCCTTCATACTGTGAAGAAACACAGTAAAACTACAAGTTTAAACTCACAGAACCAGAGATAGAGGTACTTATACTACAGAGTGGAAACTTCCTGCATTTAAATTAAAAGTAGCAAAATATCAGCATCAGAATATTCTGACAGGACCCAAAGTAGAAGTGCTCATTTTGCAGAATAATATATAATATTGTTGCATTATAATAATTGATGTATCATAAAGTGTTATCTCATCATTGATAATATAATAATATGTCATTTTATATTAATAATCTGAATCTGCAAAGTCAACAAAGTTATTAGATGAATGTAGAAAACACAACGTTTACTTTGAGATGTAGAAGAGACGAAGGAAATACAAGTACAAGTACCTCATCAGTGAGTCTGTCCTCTTCATCATCAGTGAGTCTGTCCTCTTCATCATCAGTGAGTCTGTCCTCTTCATCATCAGTGAGTCTGTCCTCTTCATCATCAGTGTCCTCTGGTCTCAGCTGTTCTTCACTACGTTGGAACAGAAACTCAACATCATTTCATGGAAATGTAATGAAACATGAAGAATCGTCAGAATGAACCTTGTGTGTCTGCTTACGGAGCAGATCCTCTTCATCTTCATACAGAAGCCCTGAATGGACAAACTGTCACGATCAGGCTTTGCCTTCTGTGTTCTGTCTTTCTGTAGCTCCTCCCTCTTCCTGTCAACCACTCCCTCAGCACCAGTCCAGCTCCCCTCACCTGTTCTAGTCACCTTATGACCCCGTCTCTCACTCGCTCACTGTCAGCTCATTGTTTGTTCTACCCGCCCGTTGTCTTGTCTTGTCTGCCTGTCCTGCCTCGTCTCTTGTCTCGTCCCTGGATTCCCGGTGTGTTCTTGTAGTGTCCATGTTCTGATTTAAGTGTTTATTAAATTCCCATTTGACTCTTCTGGTCTGCGTTTGAGTCCACCATCATGCCCCGTGACGAACACAAAGAGTCTGTAGAGAGTTCACACACTTCTTCTTCTCTTGTTTCATTGTAATCTGCAACCTCACCACTAGAGGACGCCACATAATACACACTTCTTCTTCTCCTCCTCTTTCTTCTCTTTCTCCTTCTTCTTCTTCAGGTTCTGGACTTCGCTGCTACAAGTGCTCTGATTACACTGGACGCTGTGAGAACGTCCAGGAGTGCACATATGAAGACTCCTGTATCTCTCTGAGTGAGAGAGGTGAGCACTGACCTTAAAGTGATGATAAGGATTGTCTACCTGGTCCTGAACCAGTCTCACTGTCCTCACCTTGTGTCTGTCCTAACCTCGTGTGTCCTCACCGTGTCTGTCCTCACCATGTGTTTGTCCTCACCTCGTGTCTGTCCTCACCTCGTGTCTGTCCTCACCGTGTCTGTCCTCACCGTGTCTGTCCTCACCGTGTCTGTCCTCACCGTGTGTCTGTCCTCACCGTGTCTGTCCTCACCGTGTCTGTCCTCACCGTGTCTGTCCTCACCGTGTGTCTGTCCTCACCTCGTGTCTGTCCTCACCTCGTGTTTGTCCTCACCGTGTCTGTCCTCACCGTGTCTGTCCTCACCGTGTCTGTCCTCACCGTGTGTCTGTCCTCACCTCGTGTCTGTCCTCACCGTGTGTCTGTCCTCACCTCGTGTCTGTCCTCACCTCGTGTCTGTCCTCACCGTGTCTGTCCTCACCGTGTGTCTGTCCTCACCTCGTGTCTGTCCTCACCGTGTCTGTCCTCACCGTGTGTCTGTCCTCACCTCGTGTCTGTCCTCACCGTGTCTGTCCTCACCGTGTGTCTGTCCTCACCTCGTGTGTCCTCACCGTGTGTCTGTCCTCACCGTGTGTCTGTCCTCACCTCGTGTGTGTCCTCACCTCGTGTCTGTCCTCACCTCGTGTCTGTCCTCACCACGTGTCTGTCCTCACCTCGTGTGTGTCCTCACCTCGTGTCTGTCCTCACCTCGTGTCTGTCCTCACCGCGTGTCTGTCCTCACCTCGTGTCTGTCCTCACCTCGTGTGTGTCCTCACCTTGTGTGTCCTCACCGCGTGTCTGTCCTCACCTCGTGTCTTTCCTCACCTCGTGTCTGTCCTCACCGTGTGTGTCTCCTCACCGTGTGTGTCTCCTCACCGTGCGTGTGTCTGTCCTCACCTCGTGTCTGTCCTCACCTCGTGTATGTCCTTACCTCGTGTGTGTCCTCACCGCATCTGTCCTCACCTCGTGTCTGTCCTCACCTCGTCTGTCCTCACCGCGTGTCTGTCCTCACCGCGTGTCTGTACTCACCTCGTGTCTGTCCTCACCGCGTGTCTGTCCTCACCGCGTGTCTGTCCTCACCGTGTGTCTGTCCTCACCTCGTGTCTGTCCTCACCACGTGTCTGTCCTCACCGCGTGTCTGTACTCACCTCGTGTCTGTCCTCACCTCGTGTCTGTCCTCACCGCGTGTCTGTCCTCACCTAGTGTCTGTCCTCACCTCGTGTCTGTCCTCACCGCGTGTCTGTCCTCACCGCGTGTCTGTCCTCACCGTGTGTCTGTCCCTCCAGGAGGTAAGACCATCCGTCAGTGTCTCCGGTACACAGACTGTGATAACTCCCGTCTGTCCCAGATGTTCCCGGCGATCTCCGGCTTCACGTACCGATGCTGCAGCAGCAACCTCTGCAACACCGGCGCCGCTGTGGCCGCGGCGCCGCCGGTCCTGACTCTGGCTCTGAGTCTGACGGGGACTCTGCTGAGTCTCTGGTGGTTCTGGGTCTGACGGGGACTCTGCTGAGTCTCTGGTGGTTCTGGGTCTGACGGGGACTCTGCTGAGTCTCTGGTGGTTCTGGGTCTGACGGGGTTTGATTTGATGTATTTTTGCTGATTTAAAACTCCACAAATAATAGCAATTAATAATAATGTGAATAAATAAATCGAATATAAACATCCGAAATAACCAAAATAAAGTTCTTTACACGGTTTGTTTCAGTCTGTGTTGATCAGAAAACATGTGATTTAACGAGCCAATCAGATTTGGTTCCTCTTGTACGTCACATACAGGCTCATTAGAATAAACCGCCCACCAGCCAATCAGAGCAGCCTGTGGTCTTAAAGAGACAGGCGCTCAAACAGAGGGTGAATTCAGGTTTATTCAGATCCTGAATGTGTTTTTGAACATTAGAGCATGTCCCATTAGAAACAGAATACAAGTCTGACGCTGAATACGTCTCCTTTGAATCCAACGTAGACCCGGTCAGCACCTCATGATCACATGATTCCCTCAAGATCATGTTTCAACTGATCATGTCATATTTTTATACATAACTTTACATTGAAATAGAAACAATGCAGATAAAAACTGGTGATCTTTATAAAGAACACTTCTATGATCCAAGTTTCTACAAATAGTTGAAATAAATCTGTTTGAAGAGGACGAGTGTCTCGTATGTGATTCTTGACCTTCTGACCGCATTTTAGTTTTATTAATACTTGAAGGACATTTCATAAATGACATTCAACATTGTGTGTGAACACTTTAAACACATCAGGTTGTTAGCAGCAGTATTCTCTTCACACAGCAGCAGTTATAACACAGTTATAATGATTCTGATCAGAGATATTCAGCCGGTGTTCATAACTTTATCTTGATGTGTGGAAGGTGATATTTAAATATACATCTTGAGAACTGCAAACATATCTACGTCATGTTTTTGTTGGTCTGAAGAAACCGGATGTTGTCTCACGTTAATCTTACCGCTAACTTTCAAAGTCCTTCTCTCCCGATCTGTGCGTTTGAATGTGTTTACGGTGAATGTCAGCGTAGAGCTGCACTAACATGTGAGTGTCTGTGAGTGGACCGCAGTCTCCCAGTAGGTCTGATTAAGAAGCGCTCCATTTATTCATTTGTTTAGAACGTTCGGTTCTTCACGCAACATCAGTCAAGGCGAAAATCAAAAACATTCGATGGCAACTGGACCGGGTCATATAGGCTACGATGTTTTTCACAAGTTCATTAAATGATCATTGTTATTTGAGGACATTATGGGGCGTTTGTTGCCCCTCTCTAGTGATATCAGGGGCAACATTATATTTATTAGGGGCAGTTTTGCCCTTTAGTGTCGGAAATACAAGAGGGCAACTCAGATATATATATATATACACACATATATATATATATATGTGTATATATATATATATATATATGTGTGTATATATATATGTGTGTGTATACATATATGTGTACTTGGATCTTAACCCAGACGCTCTGTTTTTCTTCGGTCTGATTTTTGTATTATGTTGAAGATAAAATAAAAACATCTTCACTCTTCACACATTTGATTTATTCCTGTACTGTAACACACAATGTCAATAGTCAGCAGAACTCTTAAACACGTTGACTTCAATATAAAAGTCTGCATGAAAACTAAAGTCTTCACTTTCAACAAACAACAAATATCCTTGTTAAACGAGTAAAAAAGAAGCTGAACACATAGTTCTGTAAAAACGTTTTTTGCAACAAACTACAATAACCATGCAAACTCCAACACCCAGAATGCATCCCTGAAGCAGGAAGTAGCCCCTTAGAACAGCATGGACTGAAGAGACTTACGGACCGTCGCCATCTCCTGCTGTTGCTGTGGAAACAACACGAGGACAACAGGATGTGACATCACTGAATATATATTTATTCGTGCTGGGCAAGGTAACACGTTAATTTCGCGTTAACGCATTCATTAATTAAAGCCGACAACTATTTTAACGCGCGTTAACGCATTTTTTAAATTACAAAAAAAAACAACTGAAAGACAAGAGACAATACATAGACATAACAACAAGAGGATGACAAGAACAGTGGGATAAAGCCAGCAAACATCCTGTAGTCAGCCTGTCTCATGTTTATGGTTTTGTATTAGAGATATGATTTCAGGGTTGCCGTAGAGAAAATGCTTCCGCTGCTCTCCCGGGAGACGACTGGACATCGCTGGTCAACTCACACACACTCACATGTTAGTGCAGCTACATGCTGACATTCACCGTAAACACATTGAAACGCACAGATCGGGAGCGAAGGACTTTGAAAGTTAGCGGAAACATTAACGTGAGACAACATCCGGTTTCTTCAGACGAACATCCGGTTTTCAGAATAAGATGCCGACAAAGTATTAATTATATTCACATTAAGTATGAAACATGCTGCCTGCATCTCGTGAATCAAATGTTATTGCCCTTTAGTTCTTATAGCAGTACTTTAAAATAAAAGTGCGCAATACATTACTTTTGAATTCATTATTGAACTTTGCCATAACCATGTGATTAATCGCGATTAATCGCAAAACATCCATGCGATTAATCGCGATTCAACATTTGAATCGTTGCCCAGCACTAATATTTATATATGTACTATAATATATATACTATAATATATTGTCTCTCTGTATCTCTCCATCTGTCTGTCTCGCAGTTTAACGACAAACAAGTAACAAAACATTAAAGGATAGAATACAATACATTGTAAAGGAAATGCTGAATACTTTCTTTGATCTTTTGTATTATTCACAACATGTCATTTGTTGTCAACAATATATTGAATCAATCTGTGACATCAGCTGTGAGGTCACTGAGTGGAGCTGATGTGGATGAGTGCTAACGTACCGTGTCCATGAGAATCTTCTTCTGCAGCGTGGCCATCTCCTTCCTCAGCTCCTGCTGCGCCCCCACCAGGAAGGTGTCGTGGCTCTTCTCCATGTCCTCCATGTTCTGGAGGAGGAAACAAACAGATCCACGTTGACTTCTTCAACAAACACCAGCTGGACTTAAAGAGGTGCATGAGATGTTTATATATCACATGTATGAGATGTTTGTATATCACATGCATGAGATGTTTATATATCACATGTATGAGATGTTTATATATCACATGTATGAGATGTTTATATATCACATGTATGAGATGTTTATATATCACATGTATGAGATGTTTGTATATCACATGTATGAGATGTTTATATATCACATGCATGAGATGTTTGTATATCACATGTATGAGATGTTTATATATCACATGCATGAGATGTTTATATATCACATGTATGAGATGTTTATATATCACATGTATGAGATGTTTGTATATCACATGTATGAGATGTTTATATATCACATGTATGAGATGTTTATATATCACATGTATGAGATGTTTGTATATCACATGTATGAGATGTTTGTATATCACATGTATGAGATGTTTGTATATCACATGTATGAGATGTTTATATATCACATGTATGAGATGTTTGTATATCACATGCATGAGATGTTTGTATATCACATGCATGAGATGTTTGTATATCACATGTATGAGATGTTTGTATATCACATGTATGAGATGTTTATATATCACATGCATGAGATGTTTGTATATCACATGTATGAGATGTTTATATATCACATGTATGAGATGTTTATATATCACATGTATGAGATGTTTGTATATCACATGCATGAGATGTTTATATATCACATGTATGAGATGTTCGTATATCACATGTATATCACATGTATGAGATGTTTATATATCACATGTATGAGATGTTTGTATATCACATGTATGAGATGTTTGTATATCATATGTATGAGATGTTTGTATATCACATGTATATCACATGCATGAGATGTTTATATATCACATGTATGAGATGTTTATATATCACATGTATGAGATGTTTGTATATCACATGTATGAGATGTTTGTATATCACATGTATGAGATGTTTGTATATCACATGTATGAGATGTTTATATATCACATGTATATCACATGTATGAGATGTTTGTATATCACATGTATGAGATGTTTATATATCACATGTATATCACATGTATGAGATGTTTGTATATCACATGTATATCACATGTATGAGATGTTTGTATATCACATGTATGAGATGTTTATATATCACATGTATATCACATGTATGAGATGTTTGTATATCACATGTATGAGATGTTTGTATATCACATGTATGAGATGTTTATATATCACATGTATGAGATGTTTGTATATCACATGCATGAGATGTTTATATATCACATGTATGAGATGTTTGTATATCACATGTATGAGATGTTTGTATATCACATGTATGAGATGTTTGTATATCACATGTATGAGATGTTTGTATGTCACATGTATGAGATGTTTGTATGTCACATGTATGAGATGTTTGTATATCACATGTATGAGATGTTTGTATATCACATGTATGAGATGTTTATATATCACATGTATGAGATGTTTGTATATCACATGTATGAGATGTTTGTATATCACATGTATGAGATGTTTATATATCACATGCATGAGATGTTTGTATATCACATGCATGAGATGTTTGTATATCACATGTATGAGATGTTTATATATCACATGTATGAGATGTTTGTATATCACATGCATGAGATGTTTGTATATCACATGTATGAGATGTTTGTATATCACATGTATGAGATGTTTGTATATCACATGTATGAGATGTTTGTATATCACATGTATGAGATGTTTGTATATCACATGTATGAGATGTTTGTATATCACATGTATGAGATGTTTGTATATCACATGTATGAGATGTTTTTAAAGGGTTTGTTGTCTGAAACCTTCACAAACTGCTCGTAGAGTTCTCTGACGGTCTTCAGCTTCTGGTTCTGGACCACTCGGGCCTGCTGCAGGATCTTCTGCTGCTGTCTGAACAGGTTCTGTAGAAGGAGTGTCACAGAGTCACGAGCATGATGTCTTGTTAGTATCGAGTTTTTCTCTTCACTGAGGTCAGAGCATCAAGCATGTGACGTTTTTCTACCCAATCAAAGGAGGAAGTGAACACACGTTGAGCTTCTCTTCCTGTTCTTCAGCTCGCTGAGCTTCAGACTCCCACTGCTGCAGAGCTGAGGACACCTGCTGGGAATACTGCTGAGTCATCTTCTGTCTGTAAAAACACACACACATGTACCCCTGAGGTGCAGTACAGTAGAAAGTACTATATGTACCTCTGAGATGTAGTACAGTAGAAAGTAATATATGTACCTCTGAGATGTAGTACAGTATAAAGTACTATATGTACCTCTGAGATGTAGTACAGTATTAAGTACTATATGTACCTCTGAGATGTGGTACAGTATAAAGTACTATATGTACCTCTGAGGTGTAGTACAGTATTAAGTACTATATGTACCTCTGAGGTGTAGTACAGTATTAAGTACTATATGTACCTCTGAGATGTGGAGGAGTAGAAGTATAAAGTAGCAGAAAATAGAAATACTCAAGTAAAGTACAAGTACATCAAAATGAAAGTGCAGTACTTGAGTAAATGTACTTTACTTTCACGGACATTTGTGAGGTGTTTTATCTCAAAGAACATCTCAAAAGATGAATAAACGAAGATGTAAATATACACTAAGCCCATATTTAAGTTCATAATACTGTAACTTATATCCTGTCTTACTCTCCACTTCACCCCCCTCATATCGTGTGTCATTGTACTCCTCAGCAGTATCAGATACTCATGATGTGTCCTCACCTCTGTCCGTGGTGGCTGTTCCACAGCTGCTCCAGCTTGTGTTGACTTCCCTTCATGTAGTTCTTGGTCAGAGCCTCCAGACGTTTCTTCTTGCCCTGCATCACCTTACTGATGTCAGCTGGAAGCAGAACAATAACTCTTATATCCCGATAGTACAATATGTGAGTATTGGGGTTGTATTCCGTTTACACTGGACTTTATATGAATAGGATGAGCTGTTGTTGGAAAAAGGACATAAATATTGATGTATAGCTTACACAGAGAAAAGGTGAAATAATGAGTACAGTATATGAAATACAATACAAATATACATAGTGGTGTGATTAGTAGCAGCTAAGTATAGTAACGCTACATGTAAAGCTATATGAAACCATCAACTATAACAGTAGTATAATGGTACATAATATAGTGTAGGATATAAAGTATAAAATCATCAATAGTGTGGTATAAAAGCTGGTCAAAGATGCATTAAACAGGAGAGAGAACGACTTCGCTTCGAGCAGAGGAAAAACAAACACACCTGCACAAAGCTGCTTACCTCCGAATTTCTCCAACATGGAGTGAACCTCATTTCTGAAGGTGAGAAAAGAGAGAGACGTAGCTTTAAATGTCACATACTATATATAATATAACTATACATTAAATATAGCTAATAAATTAAGCTGTAATTAAAGAGTTTCAATACCCGACAGCACTCGTTGCCTCCTCTTCAAAGTCGGATGCTGGTCTCTTCTTGGCCGACTTTTCCCCCATCGGAGTTTCATCTGGGGACAAAGAAATGAATTATTAATGTTCGTTTCGTAGCTAGAAAGCTAATGCTAACTTTATTCAGATAAAAGTAGTCACACTACAGTGTAGAAATACTGAAATACTTAAAAAAAAAAAAAAAAAATCATGCATTCAAAATGTAATTTTACAAGTTTTAGAATTCAATATACTTAAAATAAAGTACTCATTCTGCAGAATGATCCATTTCAGAATAAAATATATTACATAGGATTATATTTCAATTCAATAAATTTTTGTATTGCCCAAAACCTCAGAGGGCTTTACAATATGTAACGTTACATATTTGACATCCCCCGGAACCCTCACATCAGAACAGGAAAAACTCCCCCAAAAAACCCTTTAACAGGGAGAAAAGAGGGAGAGACCTGTGGGAGAGCAAGAGGAGGGGTCCCTCTCCCAGGACGGACAGAAGTGCAATAGATGTCATGTGTAGAACAGGATAACTGAGTTACAACACATTCAATGTCTGACAATCACATGATAATCAGTGTTCAATAATTGTGAGCAATTATTCAACTTTGCATAAACAATGCGTTGCATTTAGTTATAGTGTACATTTCAACTAACATTCTAATGTATTTATAATATTCTATATATATATATTATATGTGTATGTTATGTAATGTTAGCTAACAGTAGCTACCATGAGCTAGCGGTACACTTACCTTCTCTGACATCCTCCTCTGAGCCGCTCAGCTCTTTCTTTTCATCTTCTGTCATAAAATCAAAAACCTTTTTATCTAATTTTTCTTCCGGGTGTTTCTTCTTCATCTGTCTTCTCCCTGTTGCCATTCTTCTTCTAACCTCGTCTATTTAATGCTGACGTTACCTAAGCTAGCTCGAGCAGACTAAGCTACACAAATGGATTCTGCTGAAGTGCTGCTAATGGCGGCTAATGCTACCGAGCTAGCTCTCTGTTAGCTTAGCGGTTGCTACAAATGGATTCAAGCTACTTCTTGACTCAATGTCTTTGATAGAGAGACACAACGTTATTGTAGTGAACTCTTTAAATAAAACGGACCTCGATACCCGATTCTAGTGTTCGTGTTACGTTCTAAATGAAGCTAGAATCAACTGGTTAAGACACAAACTAAAGGAAGCGAAGCTAACCGAGCTAGCCGAGTTTAAGATGGATTCCCGCCACAATCGGTCGGAGGAAAGAACCCGGATGAAAGGACCAACGTTTTTTTTTTTTTTTTTTAAATCAGTGGTCCTTGAAGTACTCAGATCCTTTACTGCAGTAAAAGTACTACACACTGTAAAATACTCTGCTAAAGGTAAAAGTGCTGCCTTGATACTGAAGTAAAAGTATTGATTAATACCACAGAGTAAAATAATTCATTCAGTATTAATACCCAAGTAAAAGTACAATTCCAAAATACTGTTTCAAGTATTGATCGTAAAAGTACTAATAACACACTGTCAAATACTTCATTAAGTATTGACACATAAGTAAAAGTACATTGACAAAACAGTTTTGAGAATTGATCGTAAAAGTACTAAAACACACTATAAAAATATTGTTACAAGTCAAAGTAATGCTCTGACAATGTTACTTCAGTAAAAGTACATCAGTATAATCCGGAAAATGTAGTTCAAAAGTATAAAAAGATCCCGTGTGGTAAATAAAGATGGTTGTACTTTGTTCTTCCTGGAAACAGATTGATGAAGATATTTATAAAAGTCTCTTTAAAATCAATCTGTAAATAGTAAATCATGATCTGATCAACATGTTAAATACTGAGTACGTTGGATTATACACTGCAATTCAATATGTTCTTCTGTCCTTTAATAATATTTGAACAGATAAAAACAGTATGAAGAAGTTTGATTGTTGATCAGTAAATACAGATTAAAGAGGTTTAAACTGTGATTAGATCAGCTGATGTTCCAACAGTAACTCTACTAACCTTCTGTTTCTACTGTGAAGTCTGAAGAAGAGCTTTGACAGTTAACTCCAGCTTTTTCTTGGATGCTTTTATTGTGAAACTCCTAAACACTGAAACAGGAAGCTGTTCCTGTTTAAATCTAAGCTTCCTGTTTCTTTGCTGATTTCTTCTCTTCTGATTCATCTTTGTCTCTCTTAACAGAGTTTATTTCTCCGTCTACTAAACTAAATAACATCTATTAGTGAAGCGACTTTCTACAAAATAAAAGCATCACAGACATTCACACGTATAGATGTTTGACTGACACAGAAAGCAGATTATTATAATTATAAGAAGTAACCCAGGATTAAAACCCCTGCTCCTCTATAATATAAAATGTTAAACCAGTGATGTTCAAGACTGCTTAAATCATACTCGTGTATTACCCGTTGTCAATTTACTAACAATAAAAAAGACTTTTATCAGGATATAAAACCTTCAGCACAGACTCGGGTACAAAATAAAACATAACAGCTGGAGAGAAAAACAAACATTTCACTCGTTTTGAAGCCCGTTCTCTTTACAGGCGTTTCCCCCACGATGCTGCAGAAGAAGAAGAGACTTCCTGTTTCAGTCAGATATCAAACTTCTCTTCACAGATGAAATGTCCGTTCTCTTCGTAGTCGTCTCGGGTCACGATGATCTCGTCGTAGTCCGGACTGTGAGCCAGCAGCTTCCCTCCTTCCCACGAGTAACTGATCGGACTAAAGGACACACGCATGTTCAAATGAACACATTAATGACACGACACCATCCTTATTTCATCTTTAGCATGTGCTTCTTTTCCTACTTTGAGTTTCCTTGTTGCTGAAGTGTGCTAAATAAATAAATCTGCTTTATAATGTTAGACAGACAGACAGACGGACGGACGGACGGACTAATAGATAGATAATAGATTAATAGATAGATAATAGATTAATAGATAGATAATAGATTAATAGATAGATAATAGATTAATAGATAGATAATAGATAGATAATAGATAGATAATAGATAGATAGATAGATAATAGATAGATAATAGATAGATAATAGATAGATAATAGATAGATAGATAATAGATAGATAGATAATAGATAGATAGATAGATAATAGATAGATAATAGATAGATAATAGATAGATAATAGATAGATAATAGATAGATAATAGATAGATAATAGATAGATAGATAATAGATAGATAGATAATAGATAGATAGATAGATAATAGATAGATAATAGATAGATAATAGATAGATAATAGATAATAGATAGATAGATAATAGATAGATAATAGATAGATAGATAGATAATAGATATATAATAGATAGATAATAGATAGATAGATAGATAGATAATAGATAGATAATAGATAGATAGATAATAGATAGATAGATAATAGATAGATAATAGATAGATAGATAGATAATAGATATATAATAGATAGATAATAGATAGATAGATAGATAATAGATAGATAATAGATAGATAATAGATAGATAATAGATAGATAATAGATAGATATATAATAGATAGATAATAGATAGATAATAGATAGATAATAGATAGATAGATAGATAATAGATAGATAATAGATAATAGATAGATATATAATAGATAGATAATAGATAGATAATAGATAGATAATAGATAGATAGATAATAGATAGATACTAGATAGATAATAGATAGATAGATAATAGATAGATAGATAATAGATAGATAGATAATAGATAGATAGATAATAGATAGATAATAGATAGATAGATAGATAATAGATAGATAATAGATAGATAATAGATAGATATATAATAGATAGATAATAGATAGATAATAGATAGATAATAGATAGATAGATAATAGATAGATAGATAATAGATAGATAATAGATTAATAGATAGATAATAGATAGATAGATAATAGATAGATAATAGATTAATAGATAGATAGATAATAGATAGATAATAGATTAATAGATAGATAATAGATTAATAGATAGATAGATAATAGATAGATAATAGATAGATAATAGATAGATAATAGATTAATAGATAGATAATAGATAGATAGATAATAGATAGATAATAGATTAAGATAGATAATAGATAGATAGATAATAGATAGATAGATAATAGATAGATAATAGATTAAGATAGATAATAGATAGATAATAGATTAATAGATAGATAATAGATAATAGATAGATAATAGATAGATAGATAATAGATTAATAGATAGATAATAGATAATAGATAGATACTAGATTAATAGATAGATAATAGATAGATAATAGATAGATAATAGATAGATAATAGATAGATAATAGATAGATAATAGATAGATAATAGATAGATAATAGATTAATAGATAGATAATAGATTAATAGATAGATAATAGATAGATAATAGATAGATAATAGATAGATAATAGATTAATAGATAGATAATAGATAGATAATAGATTAATAGATAGATAATAGATAGATAATAGATTAATAGATAGATAATAGATAGATAATAGATAGATAATAGATAGATAATAGATAGATAATAGATAGATAATAGATTAATAGATAGATAATAGATAGATAATAGATAGATAGATAGATAGATAGATAGATAGATAGATAGATAGATAGATAGATAGATAGATAGATAGATAGATAGATAGATAGATAGATAGATAGATAGATAGATAGATAGATAGATAGATAGATAGATAGATAGATAGATAGATAGATAGATAGATAGATAATAGATAGATAATAGATAGATAGATAGATAGATAGATAGATAGATAGATAATAGATAGATAATAGATAGATAGATAGATAGATAGATAGATAGATAGATAATAGATAGATAGATAATAGATAGATAATAGATAGATAGGTACTTTATTCATCCCCAGGGGGAAACTTGTATGTTTCAGCAGCAAGACACACCAAGTAAGCAACGTAACAGAGTAACCACAAATATTAAGTATTAAAAAATGCACAATATATACAATAGAATAACAGAGTCGGACATATTACGTATCAGAATATAGAAGATAAAATAACAAAAATGCACAGTATGTACAATGAAATAGAATAGTGTTGAATGAAGTAACTCTGTGAAAGACAGCAGTGTAGCGGTGAGCAGCTATGTGGAGGATGATCTGTCCCTGCAGGAGGTGGTGGTCCGGGTTCTCCTCTCCACCACCTCTTCCAATTCCATTTACTTTGTGGCTTCTCATACAACTCACAAATCTTTATTTTCTTTAAATGAATCCTCCACAGACATCATCACACTCTTAACGTCAACAGACTCTAAAGGATCGAAATGGAAACATGCATTCTTCTTCCCAGTGCCTACATTACCCACAATGCACATCTCTGTTACGTGTGGTAGATTGGTGTGTGTTATGCTGGTTAAATAGCAGAGTGTCCTGCAGCAGAGACGAGTCGGTCACATTGTTATTTTACTTTCTTAACTCACTTCTCCGGCTGCAGGACGGACACGGGGAGGTGGGCGGGGGCTAGAGATCGGAGCTCCGCCTCCAGCCGCTCTCTGAAGCCAGAGAACAAAGTGTTTCCTCCAGTCAGGACCACGTTCTGGTAGAAGTGAGCCTGCATCTCTGGAGGAGGAACCACACACACACACAGACACAGACATGAGACATATTTACTGAATATAATAACTGCATGTGGACACACAGGGACGAGTTTCACTGTTTTCATTCATTGAATAGCTCCAAATTATGAACAAAACAAAGACAAACTCAGAGTAAAACACATTTTCTGGACATGCGACATTAAAATGATTAAAGATCCGGATCTTAATAGAGACCAGAGTCTGCTAGACTCTCAGGACCATGAGGTCCAGTACTCAAGAGACCTTCAGGCAGAGACTGGATGGAGTCCACGATGGCCTCTGGGATCCCAGTCTCCTGGAGGCCGATGTCCGACGGGTGGAAGAGCATCTCTGGGACGGCAAAGCGCTCGTTGGCGAGTCTCAGGATCTGCTCCCCGGTCTTGTACTTCCCACTGAAGACCATCTCGTCTGGAGGCTGGGGGACAGGAAAGAGGGACGGACCGCTGAGAGGAAGCTCATCTATCTGAGCCGAAAGCTCAGGAAATATCTTTAAAAAAGGTGTTTTCTTACCTTACAGAATCCTTTCTTGATGGAGCTGAAGTCTGGTAGAACGTAGTCTCTCACCACAGTGTTCTCCTCGCCCTTCATCCTGAACACACACACACACACGTTACCCAGAAGGCTTTGCAGAGTTCCTGTATGTACCCGTTTGTTTAAATAAAGTTCAGTTAAAACCACACTTTTGACCCTTTTTAAAGCTTTTTGACGCAAATTACTGATTTTTTGTATCCGTTCATTCAACCTTCATAGATGAAATATATGACGACAGAGACCTAAGAAAAACTTAAATAATTAAAAAATAATAAATCTTAACAATAGAAAAAGTAAATATGAATCATAAATAATCTCAGTAAAATTCTGCAAGATAATCGTTCATTAGAATGTAAACAGTTTGCGTCTGAAGATTACCTTTAAATAGTTACCTTTAGATAACGCCTCATCGGCATATAACAAACATAAAACATAACATTTCAGTGATATGATCCTCTGCTGATCCAGTCCTGATCCAGTCCTGATCCACTACTGATCCAGTCCTGATCCACTGCTGATCCACTACTGATCCAGTCCTGATCCACTGCTGATCCAGTCCTGATCCACTGCTGATCCAGTCCTGATCCAGTCCTGATCCACTACTGATCCAGTCCTGATCCACTACTGATCCAGTCCTGATCCACTACTGATCCAGTCCTGATCCACTACTGATCCAGTCCTGATCCACTACTGATCCACTGCTGATCCAGTCCTGATCCACTACTGATCCAGTCCTGATCCACTACTGATCCAGTCCTGATCCACTACTGATCCACTGCTGATCCAGTCCTGATCCAGTCCTGATCCAGTCCTGATCCACTACTGATCCAGTCCTGATCCACTACTGATCCAGTCCTGATCCACTACTGATCCAGTCCTGATCCACTACTGATCCACTACTGATCCAGTCCTGATCCACTGCTGATCCACTACTGATCCAGTCCTGATCCACTACTGATCCAGTCCTGATCCACTGCTGATCCAGTCCTGATCCACTGCTGATCCAGTCCTGATCCAGTACTGATCCACTACTGATCCAGTCCTGATCCACTACTGATCCAGTCCTGATCCACTACTGATCCACTGCTGATCCAGTCCTGATCCACTGCTGATCCAGTCCTGATCCAGTACTGATCCAGTCCTGATCCAGTACTGATCCAGTCCTGATCCACTACTGATCCAGTCCTGATCCACTACTGATCCACTGCTGATCCAGTCCTGATCCACTGCTGATCCAGTCCTGATCCAGTACTAATCCACTACTGATCCAGTCCTGATCCACTACTGATCCAGTCCTGATCCACTACTGATCCACTGCTGATCCAGTCCTGATCCACTGCTGATCCAGTCCTGATCCAGTACTGATCCACTACTGATCCAGTCCTGATCCACTGCTGATCCACTGCTGATCCAGTCCTGATCCACTGCTGATCCAGTCCTGATCCAGTACTGATCCACTACTGATCCAGTCCTGATCCAGTCCTGATTCAGTCCTGATTCAGTCCTGATTCAGTCCTGATTCAGTCCTGATCCAGTCCTGATTCAGTCCTGATTCAGTCCTGATCCACTACTGATCCAGTCCTGATCCAGTCCTGATCCACTACTGATCCAGTCCTGATCCACTACTGATCCAGTCCTGATCCACTACTGATCCAGTCCTGATCCAGTCCTGATCCACTACTGATCCAGTCCTGATCCACTACTGATCCAGTCCTGATCCACTGCTGATCCACTGCTGATCCAGTCCTGATCCACTACTGATCCAGTCCTGATCCAGTACTGATCCAGTCCTGATCCAGTACTGATCCAGTCCTGATCCACTACTGATCCACTACTGATCCAGTCCTGATCCAGTACTGATCCAGTCCTGATCCAGTCCTGATCCACTACTGATCCAGTCCTGATCCAGTCCTGATCCACTACTGATCCAGTCCTGATCCAGTCCTGATCCACTACTGATCCAGTCCTGATCCACTGCTGATCCAGTCCTGATCCACTACTGATCCAGTCCTGATCCACTGCTGATCCACTGCTGATCCACTGCTGATCCACTACTGATCCACTGCTGATCCAGTCCTGATCCAGTACTGATCCAGTCCTGATCCACTACTGATCCACTACTGATCCAGTCCTGATCCAGTACTGATCCAGTCCTGATCCAGTCCTGATCCACTACTGATCCAGTCCTGATCCACTACTGATCCAGTCCTGATCCACGACTGATCCACTGCTGATCCAGTCCTGATCCAGTCCTGATCCAGTCCTGATCCAGTCCTGATCCACTACTGATCCAGTCCTGATCCACTACTGATCCAGTCCTGATCCACTACTGATCCAGTCCTGATCCACTACTGATCCACTGCTGATCCAGTCCTGATCCAGTCCTGATCCACTACTGATCCAGTCCTGATCCACTGCTGATCCAGTCCTGATCCACTGCTGATCCAGTCCTGATCCAGTACTGATCCACTACTGATCCAGTACTGATCCACTACTGATCCAGTCCTGATCCACTACTGATCCACTGCTGATCCAGTCCTGATCCACTGCTGATCCAGTCCTGATCCAGTACTGATCCAGTCCTGATCCAGTACTGATCCAGTCCTGATCCACTACTGATCCAGTCCTGATCCACTACTGATCCACTGCTGATCCAGTCCTGATCCACTGCTGATCCAGTCCTGATCCAGTACTAATCCACTACTGATCCAGTCCTGATCCACTACTGATCCAGTCCTGATCCACTACTGATCCAGTCCTGATCCACTACTGATCCAGTCCTGATCCACTACTGATCCACTGCTGATCCAGTCCTGATCCACTGCTGATCCAGTCCTGATCCAGTACTGATCCACTACTGATCCAGTCCTGATCCACTGCTGATCCACTGCTGATCCAGTCCTGATCCACTGCTGATCCAGTCCTGATCCAGTACTGATCCACTACTGATCCAGTCCTGATCCAGTCCTGATTCAGTCCTGATTCAGTCCTGATCCAGTCCTGATTCAGTCCTGATTCAGTCCTGATCCAGTCCTGATCCACTACTGATCCAGTCCTGATCCACTACTGATCCAGTCCTGATCCACTACTGATCCAGTCCTGATCCACTACTGATCCAGTCCTGAT
>NC_136634.1:861172-890960 GCF_949748355.1 Melanostigma gelatinosum
AGGATCAACAGGAGGATCAACAAGAGGAACAAGAGGAGGATCAACAGGAGGATCAACAGGAGGATCAACAGGAGGATCAACAAGAGGAGGATCAAGAGGAGGAACAAGAGGAGGATCAACAGGAGGAACAGGAGGAGGATCAAGAGGAGGAACAAGAGGAGGATCAACAGGAGGAACAAGAGGAGGATCAAGAGGATCAACAGGAGGAACAAGAGGAGGAACAAGAGGAGGAACAAGAGGAACAAGAGGAGGATCAACAGGAGGAACAAGAGGAGGAACAACAGGAGGAACAACAGGATCAACAGGAGGATCAACAGGAGGAACAAGAGGAGGAACAAGAGGAACAAGAGGAGGATCAACAGGAGGAACAAGAGGAGGAACAACAGGAGGAACAACAGGATCAACAGGAGGAACAAGAGGAGGAACAAGAGGAGGAACAAGAGGAGGATCAACAGGAGGAACAAGAGGAGGATCAACAGGAGGAACAAGAGGAGGATCAAGAGGAGGATCAACAGGAGGAACAAGAGGAGGAACAAGAGGATCAACAGGAGGATCAACAGGAGGAACAAGAGGAGGAACAAGAGGAGGATCAACAGGAGGAACAAGAGGAGGATCAACAGGAGGAACAAGAGGAGGATCAACAGGAGGAACAAGAGGAGGATCAACAGGAGGATCAACAGGAGGATCAACAGGAGGAGGATCAACAGGAGGATCAACAGGAGGATCAACAGGAGGATCAACAAGAGGAGGATCAAGAGGAGGAACAAGAGGAGGATCAACAGGAGGAACAGGAGGAGGATCAAGAGGAGGAACAAGAGGAGGATCAACAGGAGGAACAAGAGGAGGATCAAGAGGATCAACAGGAGGAACAAGAGGAGGATCAAGAGGATCAACAGGAGGAACAAGAGGAGGCACAAGAGGAGGAACAAGAGGATCAACAGGAGGAACAAGAGGAGGAACAAGAGGATCAACAGGAGGAACAAGAGGAGGAACAAGAGGAGGAACAAGAGGAGGAACAAGAGGAACAAGAGGAGGATCAACAGGAGGAACAAGAGGAGGAACAACAGGAGGAACAAGAGGATGAACAAGAGGATCAACAGGAGGAACAAGAGGAGGAACAAGAGGATCAACAGGAGGAACAAGAGGAGGAACAAGAGGCTCAACAGGAGGAACAAGAGGAGGCACAGAATATCTGAGACCAGTACAGATACACACTCCCCCTCCCTCCCTCCTTCCTTCCTTCACTCACACCTTCCTTCCATCACTCCTTCACTCCCTCCCTCCTTACCTTCTGGAAGGGGAGGATGAAGAAGAGTCCTGAAGGGTCTTTGATCTCATCCATCTGATTGGCTGTGAAGGTTTTTAATCTGGACGTCTTGGAGCGAAACTGACAGTTTGGGATGATGCTGAGAAACAGAAGGTCACAGTAATTATTATTATATTATATATTATCATAATAATAATTATTATTATTATTGTTATAAGCAGTGATGTTTAAAAACAGCTGTAAGTGACTAGAAAACTCTAAAGGACCAATGTTTCAATGATCAGCTGTAAACAGGAAGTTATTTAATAAAGATGAATAAACATTAATTATGTTACTTTATGAGCCGTTGTGTAAACGTGTCATTCTCAAAGACAAATAAATGAAATATAAATGGTGGTTCTGATGATGTGGATTATAGATAGAAATATATTAAAATATAATAAATAATTAAATAATTAAAATACAATAATTAAATAAAATATAATAAAATTAAATAAAAAAAGAATTACAATGAAAATATAAAAAAAAAATACTAATTTGAAATGTAAAACGTAATGAACCTGTTGAAAAAGAAGACTATTTGATTGAAAGGGTTCACAGTATTATGAAATAAAAATACAAATGACGTCATTAATCGAAACCTTCTCGGCCCAGAGTTTCATATTTAATATGTATTCATGTTCATTAAACAGACTGGTTTTTCAACGTTTATTAGCATTAGCATCAACATTAGCCTTTGCCAACACAACGTGACGTCACCTGACTGCCTCCTGGCTGTAGCCGATCTTCGCGGTACAGGCTCCGTTATCCAGAACTAACGTCGCCATTTCATTCTTTGGACGAACCGAGTTCATTCAGCAGTTACTGAAGAGAAAACGCGCTTCTACACGTTGAGAACGCGACACTCCGCCATTAACACGTCTCGTCTGTTTCCGGCAGACTTCACGCTCTCACGCAGCCAATCAGGTCTTCTCCGTTTTTTCCTGCATGCTCACTGGCGGCTGGTGTAGCCAATCAGATACGCGGTTTAGGGTCCGTTCAGAATAATGTTCGGGTGGAAACAGGTCTCGTCTCCTTCTATTCCTCTGCAAAAATCTATTTTCTAATTATTTAGACATTAAATTAAATACATACATTAAATGCACATATGATATATTGTATAGAATACATACATAATATAACATACATTTTATCTAAATAAATAAAAAATTAGGGAGATTTATATACAACTATATAGAATACATAAGTCATTTCATAACATCATTTCTTAATCACTAGGCATAGATCATATATATAATGTATATAATGTATAATACACATACATAATATATATTAATGAGGACACCAGTATGATACATGTAAATGCAGAATTGTATAATTTAAATCATCTTTTAAAGAAGTGGACGTCGTGTATCACGGATCAAAACTTTCACTGTGTTTGAGGACATTTGTTTCATTGATTATTGGCAAAAAGAAAACATTTGACTTTGTTGTTGTTGACGCCCTCCCCTCTGCCACCGCCGATCCTTTACACATATTTCATATAGACATGAAAAGACACCAGAACAAATATTACAGGAAGCTTTCAAAATGTTACGCAGGTTATTTCTTTCTTTTTTACACATTATGAATATATGAGATTTATAGTTTTACATGTTAAAGAGCATAATAAGTATTTCCCACAGACAAAACTAAGTTTTAGAAAAGTTTTAAAAATCATATTTTTGTAGAAAAACACAACCGGTAAAATAAAAGGATATTCTTTTAAAAAAAGGACAAACAACATTGTGGGGTGAATCCTCATCTCTGATTGGCTCTTCTTGCCCAGAGAAGACATGTGACCGATCCTGATGAATCATTCAGACTAAACTAAGAACGGATGAATGCACTGTTGGTTGTGAGTCGACGACGGTTATCAAAGGATGGAATGATTCCGTTTCTTCATTTCCAACATCTGATTCTGATTGTTAAATATTAAAGCTGAAAGGTCCTCTGACTGAAGTCTCAACACGTCGTGTTCCTCCTTCGGGTCACTCCAGCTTTCTGGGGATGCATCCTCGCATCTCGATGAGCTCGGGCCAGCCGTCGTATTTATTCTTTGCGCCGTCGCTCTTCATGTACTGAAACAGAAAACGTCCGTTTGTGTCGATTCATCGAGAGAGAAACGTTCTCTGCTTCTCTCTCTTATTGGTCTTCATATATTTCATGTGTGACAGTAAAGTGATTGTAGTTCAGCTTTGGACTGTTGGCTGATTAAAGCAAGCAGCAGGAAATGAATATCAACACTTTTTATTAAGAACATAATCGTCAAATCAATGGATAATGAAAGTCAGTGACTTTCAGCCGTATTACTCTTAACAACAGTTCAATATCTCTCGCTCCGACTCATGGCTGTACTTAGCTTAGCATAGTTAGCTTAGCACCGTGGCTGGTTGAACAGGTTATATGTGGTTTGTTTATGACAGACGTCGCAGCGTGACGTTAAGCAGAAACCTTCCTGTGACTCCTCAACATCTCGTCTGTTTGAAAACTTTAGAGATGAAATCAAACGTCATTGATCCGAGGGAGACGAAGTCAGAAATCACTGAATATAAACGACGACACTCAATAAGGTACAAAAGCCGAATGAAGAGTAAACAAAGAGACAATATGAGTTTGAGTGGTGAACCCAGAGAAGATGAATCACTATGAAGGACAGGAGAAGGATCCGTTGTTACCTTCTCTAAGCTGATCTGCACTGACGCTCCTTTCCCACCAACAAACACCCAATTATCCCTGAAGCCCAGAGACCTCACAGCAGAGCTGCCCAGCTCAGAGATCAGCTGCCTCGCCTCCTCAGTCAACCTGATCAACACACAGGAGGGTCAATCCACAGCAACACACAGCAACACGCAGCAACACACAGCAACACACAGCAATACACACCAACACACAGGAGGGTCAATCCACAGCAACACACAGCAACACACACAGCAACACACACAGCAACACACAGCAACACACAGCAACACACAGCAACACACACAGCAACACACAGCAACACACAGCAACACACACAGCAACACACAGCAACACACACAGCAACACACAGCAACACACACAGCAACACACAGCAATACACACAGCAACACACAGCAATACACAGCAACACACACAGCAACACACAGCAACACACAGCAACACACAGCAACACACACAGCAACACACACAGCAACACACAGCAACACACACAGCAACACACAGCAATACACACAGCAACACACACAGCAACACACACAGCAACACACAGAAACACACACCAACACACAGGAGGGTCAATACACAGCAACACACAGCAACACACAGCAACACACACAGCAACACACACAGCAACACACAGCAACACACACAGCAACACACAGCAATACACACAGCAACACACACAGCAACACACACAGCAACACACAGAAACACACACCAACACACAGGAGGGTCAATACACAGCAACACACAGCAACACACAGCAACACACACAGCAACACACAGCAACACACAGAAACACACAGCAACACGCAGCAACACACAGCAACACACACAGCAACACACAGAAACACACAGCAACACACAGCAACACACACAGCAACACACAGCAACACACAGAAACACACACCAACACACAGGAGGGTCAATACACAGCAACACACAGCAACACACAGCAACACACACAGCAACACACAGCAACACACAGCAACACGCAGCAACACACAGCAACACACAGCAATACACACCAACACACAGGAGGGTCAATACACAGCAACACACAGCAACACACAGCAACACACACAGCAACACACACAGCAACACACACAGCAACACACACAGCAACACACAGCAACACACAGCAACACACAGCAACACACAGCAACACACAGCAACACACAGGAGGGTCAATACACAGCAACACACAGCAACACACAGCAATACACAGCAACACACAGCAACACACAGCAACACACAGCAACACACAGCAACACACAGGAGGGTCAATACACAGCAACACACAGCAACACACAGCAACACACAGCAACACACAGCAACACACAGGAGGGTCAATACACAGCAACACACAGCAACACACAGCAACACACACAGCAACACACACAGCAACACACACAGCAACACACAGCAACACACAGCAACACACAGCAACACACAGCAACACACAGCAACACACAGGAGGGTCAATACACAGCAACACACAGCAACACACAGCAATACACAGCAACACACAGCAACACACAGCAACACACAGCAACACACAGCAACACACAGGAGGGTCAATACACAGCAACACACAGCAACACACAGCAATACACAGCAATACACAGCAATACACACCAACACACAGGAGGGTCAATACACAGCAACACACAGCAACACACAGCAACACACAGCAACACACAGGAGGGTCAATCCACAGCAACACACAGCAATACACACCAACACACAGGAGGGTCAATCCACAGCAACACACAGCAACACACAGCAACACACAGCAACACACAGGAGGGTCAATCCACAGCAACACACAGCAATACACACCAACACACAGGAGGGTCAATCCACAGCAACACACAGCAACACACAGCAACACACAGCAACACACAGCAATACACACCAACACACAGAAGGGTCAATCCACAGCAACACACAGCAACACACAGCAACACACAGCAACACACAGCAATACACACCAACACACAGAAGGGTCAATCCACAGCAACACACAGCAACACACAGCAACACACAGCAACACACACCAACACACAGGAGGGTCAATACACAGCAACACACACAGCAACACACACAGCAACACACACAGCAACACACAGCAACACACAGGAGGGTCAATACACAGCAACACACAGCAACACACAGCAACACACACAGCAACACACAGCAACACACAGCAACACACAGGAGGGTCAATACACAGCAACACACAGCAACACACACAGCAACACACACAGCAACACACAGCAACACACAGCAACACATGCAGCAACACACAGCAACACACACAGCAACACACAGCAACACACACAGCAACACACACAGCAACACACACAGCAACACACAGCAACACACACAGCAACACACAGCAACACACAGCAACACACAGCAACACACAGCAACACACACAGCAATACACAGCAACACACACAGCAACACACAGCAACACACACAGCAACACACAGCAACACACAGCAACACACAGGAGGGTCAATCCACAGCAACACACAGTAACACACACAGCAACACACAGCAACACACAGCAACACACAGGAGGGTCAATACACAGCAACACACAGCAACACACAGCAACACACACAGCAACACACAGCAACACACAGCAACACACAGGAGGGTCAATACACAGCAACACACAGCAACACACACAGCAACACACACAGCAACACATGCAGCAACACACAGCAACACACACAGCAACACACAGCAACACACACAGCAACACACAGCAACACACACAGCAACACACAGCAACACACACAGCAACACACAGCAACACACACAGCAACACACAGCAACACACAGCAACACACACAGCAATACACAGCAACACACACAGCAACACACAGCAACACACACAGCAACACACAGCAACACACACAGCAACACACAGCAACACACACAGCAACACACACAGCAACACACAGCAACACACAGCAACACACGCAGCAACACACAGCAACACACAGCAACACACACAGCAACACACAGCAACACACAGCAACACACAGCAACACACACAGCAACACACAGCAACACACAGCAACACACACAGCAACACACAGCAACACACAGCAACACACACAGCAACACACACAGCAACACACACAGCAACACACAGCAACACACACAGCAACACACAGCAACACACACAGCAACACACAGCAACACACACAGCAACACACAGCAACACACACAGCAACACACACAGCAACACACACAGCAACACACAGCAACACACACAGCAACACACAGCAACACACACAGCAACACACAGCAACACACAGCAACACACAGGAGGGTCAATACACAGCAACACACAGCAACACACACAGCAACACACACAGCAACACACAGCAACACACAGCAACACACACAGCAACACACAGCAACACACAGCAACACACACAGCAACACACAGCAACACACACAGCAACACACAGCAACACACAGCAACACACAGGAGGGTCAATACACAGCAACACACAGCAACACACACAGCAACACACAGCAACACACAGCAACACACACAGCAACACACAGCAACACACAGCAACACACACAGCAACACACAGCAACACACAGGAGGGTCAATACACAGCAACACACAGCAACACACACAGCAACACACAGCAACACACAGGAGGGTCAATACACAGCAACACACAGCAACACACACAGCAACACACAGCAACACACAGCAACACACAGCAACACACAGCAACACACACAGCAACACACAGCAACACACAGCAACACACAGCAACACACAGCAACACACACAGCAACACACAGCAACATACATCAACACACAGCAATACACACAGCAACACACACCAACACACAGCAAGACACAGCAACACACAGCAACACACACACAGCAACACACACAGCAACACACAGCAACACAGACCGCAACACACAGAAACACACCAACACACACAGCAACACACAGCAACACACACCAACACACACAGCAACACACAGCAACACACACAGCAACACACAGCAACACACACAGCAACACACACAGCAATACACAGCAACACACAGCAATACACACCAACACACACCAACACACAGCAACACACACAGCAACACACACAGCAACACACAGCAACACACACAGCAACACAAAGAAACACACACACACAGCAACACACAGCAACACACACAGCAACACACACAGCAACACACACAGAAACACACACAGCAACACACACAGCAACACACAGCAACACACACAGCAACACACACAGCAACACACAGCAACACACAGGAGGGTCAATACACAGCAACACACAGGAGGGTCAATACACAGCAACACACAGCAACACACAGCAACACACAGAGCAACACACAGCAACACACAGCAACACACAGCAACACACACAGCAACACACAGCAACACACAGCAACACACAGCAACACACACGAATACACAGCAACACACAGCAACACACACAGCAACACACAGCAATACACAGCAACACACAGCAACACACAGCAACACACACCAATACACACAGCAACACACAGCAACACACACCAACACACACCAATACACAGCAACACACACAGCAACACACAGCAATACACAGCAACACACAGCAACACATAGAAACACACAGCAACACTTTATGTATTAATGTATTAATGTATTAATAATGTTAATAATGTTAATACTCTTTATGTATTAATAATGTTAATGTATTAATGACGTTAATGTATTAATAATGTTAATACTCTATGTGTTAATAATGTTAATGTATTAATGACGTTAATGTATTAATAATGTTAATACTCTATGTGTTAATAATGTTAATGTATTAATGACGTTAATGTATTAATAATGTTAATACTCTATGTATTAATAATGTTAATGTATTAATGATGTTAATGTATTAATAATGTTAATACTCTATGTGTTAATAATGTTAATGTATTAATGACGTTAATGTATTAATAATGTTAATACTCTTTATGTGTTAATAATGTTAATGTATTAATGACATTAATGTATTAATAATGTTAATACTCTATGTGTTAATAATGTTCATGTATTAATGACGTTAATGTATTAATAATGTTAATACTCTTTATGTGTTAATAATGTTAATGTATTAATGACGTTAATGTATTAATAATGTTAATACTCTTTATGTGTTAATAATGTTAATGTATTAATGACGTTAATGTATTAATAATGTTAATCATGTTAATACTCTTTATGTATTAATAATGTTAATGTATTAATGACGTTAATGTATTAATAATGTTAATACTCTATGTGTTAATAATGTTAATGTATTAATGACGTTAATGTATTAATAATGTTAATACTCTTTATGTGTTAATAATGTTAATGTATTAATGACATTAATGTATTAATAATGTTAATACTCTTTATGTGTTAATAATGTTCATGTATTAATGACGTTAATGTATTAATAATGTTAATACTCTTTATGTATTAATAATGTTAATGTATTAATGACGTTAATGTATTAATAATGTTAATACTCTTTATGTGTTAATAATGTTAATGTATTAATGACGTTAATGTATTAATAATGTTAATACTCTTTATGTGTTAATAATGTTAATGTATTAATGACGTTAATGTATTAATAATGTTAATACTCTTTATGTGTTAATAATGTTAATGTATTAATGACGTTAATGTATTAATAATGTTAATACTCTTTATGTGTTAATAATGTTAATGTATTAATGATGTTAATGTATTAATAATGTTAATACTCTGTATGTGTTAATAATGTTAATGTATTAATGACGTTAATGTATTAATAATGTTAATACTCTTTATGTGTTAATAATGTTAATGTATTAATGGCGTTAATGTATTAATAATGTTAATACTCTTTATGTGTTAATAATGTTAATGTATTAATGATGTTAATGTATTAATAATGTTAATACTCTTTATGTGTTAATAATGTTAATGTATTAATGACGTTAATGTATTAATAATGTTAATACTCTTTATGTGTTAATAATGTTAATGTATTAATGACGTTAATGTATTAATAATGTTAATACTCTTTATGTGTTAATAATGTTAATCTATTAATGACGTTAATGTATTAATAATGTTAATACTCTTTATGTGTTAATAATGTTAATGTATTAATGACGTTAATGTATTAATAATGTTAATACTCTTTATGTGTTAATAATGTTAATGTATTAATGACGTTAATGTATTAATAATGTTAATACTCTTTATGTGTTAATAATGTTAATGTATTAATGACATTAATGTATTAATAATGTTAATACTCTTTATGTGTTAATAATGTTAATGTATTAATGACATTAATGTCTTAATAATGTTAATACTCTTTATGTGTTAATAATGTTAATGTATTAATGACGTTAATGTATTAATAATGTTAATACTCTTTATGTGTTAATAATGTTAATGTATTAATGACATTAATGTATTAATAATGTTAATACTCTTTATGTGTTAATAATGTTAATGTATTAATGACATTAATGTATTAATAATGTTAATACTCTTTATGTGTTAATAATGTTAATGTATTAATGACATTAATGTATTAATAATGTTAATACTCTTTATGTGTTAATAATGTTAATGTATTAATGACATTAATGTATTAATAATGTTAATACTCTTTATGTGTTAATAATGTTAATGTATTAATGACATTAATGTATTAATAATGTTAATACTCTTTATGTGTTAATAATGTTAATGTATTAATGACATTAATGTATTAATAATGTTAATACTCTTTATGTGTTAATAATGTTAATGTATTAATGACATTAATGTATTAATGACATTAATGTATTAATAATGTTAATACTCTTTATGTGTTAATAATGTTAATGTATTAATGACATTAATGTATTAATAATGTTAATACTCTTTATGTGTTAATAATGTTAATGTATTAATGACATTAATGTATTAATAATGTTAATACTCTTTATGTGTTAATAATGTTAATGTATTAATGACATTAATGTATTAATGACATTAATGTATTAATAATGTTAATACTCTTTATGTGTTAATAATGTTAATGTATTAATGACATTAATGTATTAATAATGTTAATACTCTTTATGTGTTAATAATGTTAATGTATTAATGACATTAATGTATTAATAATGTTAATACTCTTTATGTGTTAATAATGTTAATGTATTAATGACATTAATGTATTAATAATGTTAATACTCTTTATGTGTTAATAATGTTAATGTATTAATGACATTAATGTATTAATAATGTTAATACTCTTTATGTGTTAATAATGTTAATCATCATAATCAATGTTGACATTTTTCTGACAGCAGCAGAAAAGTAGAGGAGATGTTTACTTTGTCGCCGGCTCGTCGTAGGACGCCATCAGCACCACGTTTCCCGTCTCGATGCTCTTCAGGAACTCGATGAGAGGTTTCACATCTGGAACACAAACATCCCGTCAAACTTTGAACTCCTTCTTGGAATCACCTAAAGAACCAGGTGGTAGTAAATCAGTTCCTACGTACCGTCACTATACATGTTAAAGGTACCCGTCTTCATGACTTCTCCGGTTTTACCTGTTGAAGACAGAGACTTTAGAGTAAGAAGCACTGACAGAAGAGATGCAGCTGGTTCAACACTCACCGTTCATTAGGACAATGTTGATTCCTGGTCCAGCGTTGTTCAAGACCGCTCCAAGAACCCTGAGAAGAGTTTGATCGACTGTAACTACCAGCTGGCATCAACACGACAAGAAAGAGCAAACAAATCCAACCAGAGCTGAAGGGGGACCAGAGAGACCCAGAAGGACAAGAGGACCAGTAGGACCAGAATAGCCACAGGACCCAGAAGTACTAGAAGGACCAGAGGAACCAGAAGGATCAGAGTACAAGAAGGACCAAAGGGATCAAAAGGACCAGAGTACAAGAAGGACCAGAGAACCAGGACCAAAAAGACCAGAAGGATCAGAGGACCAGAAGACCAAAAGAACCAGAAGACTAGAAGGACAAGGACAAAAATGACTAAAAGGACAAGACAGACCAGTAGGACCAGAAGAACCAATGGACTAGTGTACCAGATCAGCATCACCAGCTGACTCACGTAAAACATTCAGTGTGAATGCTTCTCACTGAGATAAAAACCAGGAGGTGTTTGAGGAGGAAGTTCTCCGGGCGAAACACCTACAGCTTGTTTTGGAGGCAGATCTTTGCAGGCACGACGTTGGCGGCTCCACTTTGGATGAAGAAGCTGAAGGAATCCACCGGACAGTCTCTGATACTGCACGATCCAGCTGGAGAGGAAACACAGATTAAATCCCCCGTCAGATCAACTTGATCCTGATCAGGTTGAATCCATCACTGACCTTTAGAGGACGTCTTGGGCGTTTCAGATCCTCCAGATAAAGAACGACGCAAATCCTCTGGAACAACAAGAGTTAAACAGATGTTTAGTTCAGTAAACATCTGTCTTCTGAATATCAACGTCTAACCTGCTGACTCGGTCAAAGTTTGTAGTTTCGTCCTTCAAGGTCGGCTCGAATTCAATTCAGTTAAAATAAATCTGCTGCAGCATCAATCACACATTGAGGTTCAGCATCAATCACACATTGAGGTTCAGCATCAATCACACATTGAGGTTCAGCATCAATCACACATTGAGGTTCAGCATCAATCACACATTGAGGTTCAGCATCAATCACACATTGAGGTTCAGCAGCAATCACACATTGAGGTTCAGCATCAATCACACATTGAGGTTCAGCAGCAATCACACATTGAGGTTCAGCATCAATCACACATTGAGGTTCAGCATCAATCACACATTGAGGTTCAGCAGCAATCACACATTGAGGTTCAGCATCAATCACACATTGAGGTTCAGCAGCAATCACACATTGAGGTTCAGCAGCAATCACACATTGAGGTTCAGCATCAATCACACATTGAGGTTCAGCTGAAGCCCATATCTACTTCTGAGTTCATCCAATTAAAAGTGAGAATCTTCCAAAGTAGGAAGTAAGTCTTTATGAAGTTTCCTGTTTTCACCAAGATCATCTCTTCTATGTTGAACTAGAAAATGCATCTTTGTGCAGACGATACTGTATTATAGGGATGATGTAACCAAGTACATTTACTCAAGCACAGTACAAATTTGAGGTACTTTTACTGACTTCAGTACTTTCTTGTCCTCCACTACATCTCAGAGGTACATATTGTATTTTTGTGTCTTTCTGAAGGAGTTGCAGCTGAACTGACATTATTTAAGCAGAGTACATGAAGTCTGATTAATTTAACTTCCACTGGTCGTATCAAAGAAGATACTACAAAGATACGATGTAGTAAATGTACATTATCAAAACAATCAGAAAAATGTCTCCAATAAGAACACATTGACAGCAGAACTCAGGACTGAGCTGTCAAAAGTACCTTTGAAAGCTTTGGATGGGCTGCTGATTTTCTGCAGGATTAGAGCCATGACAACAGCCGCTATCACCAAAACCAGCATGATCCATAAAACCTCTGCAGGAGACAGAGACAAACGGAGACAAACAGAGACAAACGGAGACAAACGGAGACAGAGACAAACAGAGACACGGGGAGACAAACAGACAGAGACAAACGGAGATAAACAGAGACAAACAGAGACAAACAGAGACAAACGGAGACAGAGACAAACAGAGACACGGGGAGACAAACGGACAGAGACAAACGGAGACAAACGGAGACAAACGGAGACAGAGACAAGGGGAGACAGAGACAAACGGAGACAGAGACAAACAAAGACAAAGGGAGACAAACGGAGACAGAGACAAGGGGAGACAGAGACAAAGAGAGACAAACGGAGACAGAGACAAGGGGAGACAAACAGAGACAAACGGAGACAAGGGGAGACAAACGGAGACAGAGACAAGGGGAGACAAACAGAGACAAAGAGAGACAAACGGAGACAGAGACAAGGGGAGACAGAGACAAACGGAGACAGAAACAAACAAAGACAAAGGGAGACAAACGGAGACAGAGACAAGGGGAGACAGAGACAAAGAGAGACAAACGGAGACAGAGACAAGGGGAGACAAAGAGAGACAAACGGAGACAAGGGGAGACAAACGGAGACAGAGACAAGGGGAGACACCAAACATCAGACTGCAGCTCCACCAGTCGGCCCAGATGTCAACAGAACGGAGGAGCTCAGAGACTCCAGTCGAACCGGTTTCGTGAGTTTCAAATGAGTATGTTGGATATAAATTCGTGCTGGGCCGCGATTAAAATATTTAATCGCGATTCATCGCATGGATTTTTTGTCCCCCATTGTTATGGCAAAGTTCAATAATGAATTATAAAGTAGTGCACTTTTATTTTAAAGTACTGCTGTATGAACAAAAGGGCAATAACATTTGGTTCACGAGATGCAGCATGTTTCATACTTAATGTGAATATAATTCATACTTTGTTGGCATCTTATTCTGAAAACCGGATGTTGGTCTGAAGAAACCGGAAGTTGTCTCACGTTAATGTTTCCGCTAACTTTCAAAGTGCTTCGCTCCGATCTGTGCGTTTGAATGAGTTTACGGTGAATGTCAGCGTAGAGCTGCACTAACATGTGAGTGTCTGAGTGGACCAGCGATGTCCAGCTCACTACAGGATGTTTGCTGCTTTGATCCACTGCTCTTGTCATCTTGTTGTTGTTATGTCTATGTATTGTCTCTTGTCTTTCAATTTAAAAAAAAAGAAGAAATTTATAATAAATTTAAAAAATGCGTTAACGCGCGCTAAAATAATTGCCGGCGTTAATTAATGAATGCGTTCACGCAAAATGAACGCGTTAACTTGCCCAGCACTCATATAAATACATGAAGAAGAGAGAGAAGATCTTCTTCTTTCTTGTGAGACAATACTGAATAGTTTGACCTGGTAAAAATATGAATTGTCTATTATTATTATATATATATTCCTGTATTATCGTCTATTTTACACTTTTTGTATCGTCTTGAGTTTTGTTTCTATTTTCTTTACTTTCCTGAAAACAAAGTTAAAGTTATGTGGAGACTTCATCAGTTAAATTAATGTGAATTTCACGACTTTCTTAAAACACATTTATACATTGTTCACATATAACTGAAATAAATTGAACTGTGACGCTATGTCAACACGACACCGATCATCATTCCTCATCATTAAATCAAATACTAAAACATATATTTAGATGACAACAAGAAAGTATGACACTCCATGTGTTTATTAGTAACAATCAATAAGGAAGTAACCTCGTTATAAAACACACACACACGGACACAGAAAACTTACTTCCTTTGAATCGTATTGCCATTTTTGTTCTTCCTGTTAAAAAAAGAGCAGGCCAGAGTACTTCAATCACACAGAACGGGAGCAACTGACAATCTTTTTGTCTGAAGGTATGAATTCAGATCACTGAAACCGTTTATGGTCAAATCTTCACTTTGGAGTGACTTCAGTTATCAGATCTGTCACTTGACAAATGGATTAATTTACTTAGTTTCAGCTCGAGTTGCAACACAAGTGAAAATACAAATGAAAAGTTGGTGTTGATCATTTTCCATAAAATATCTACAAAATTAAAGCCATCATTTCTCAGAGCTGAAAGTAACAGTCGTTTCTTCCAACGAACACAAAGATATTCAGTTTACCATCGAATAACTTTACAACATATCTATCTAGATCTATAGATATCTATAGATCTAGATAGATATATAGATAGTACAGATATAACGATGTAAAACAGAGACAAGAGGAAACACACGAGAAGCTGGAAACAGAAAACATTTGACAAAATGACTCAAATGAATAATTGATAAAGTAGTTACAGATTGATTTTCTGCTGAATAATAGTACATTTGAAGTAAAGTAGTCAGTAAAATGTACCTCAGAAGTGTCAGAAATAAAACCTGCCGATCCTGTTCCACCTGCTGCACCCGGAGAGTCCACATCGCTCACCTGGTGACGAGGTCACAATGTGAATGATTCATAGATAAGTTATATTATGAAAGGTAAACATGCAGCCCTGAAGGTAAATGTTTACTCATGAACAAGTTCTTCATCTGGGTTTTAATCTGTTTAAAATATAAAATAGAAGAGCATCATGCTGATTTATAAGAGTTATTCAACTAATTACTTCATGATAACTTACTTTCATGGATGGATCACTGAACAGGCTCAGGGGCCCCTCTGGACTTCAACTGCAAAATATCACTTGAAGAGACAAGAACCAACCAGGAAAAGACACAAAACAACCACAAAGAGACTCAAACCAACCACAAAGAGACTCAAAACAACCACAAAGAGACTCAAAACAACCACAAAAAGACTCAAAACAACCAAAACAACCACAAAGAGACTCAACACAACCACAAGAAGACTCAAAACAACCACAAAGACTCAAAACAACCACAAAAAGACTCAAAACAACCACAAAGAGACTCAAAACAACCACAAAAAGACTCGAAACAACCAAAACAACCACAAAGAGACTCAAAACAACCACAAAGAGACTCAAACCAACCACAAAGAGACTCAGAACAACCACAAAAAGACTCAAAACAACCAAAACAACCACAAAGAGACTCAACACAACCACATGAAGACTCAAAACAACCACAAAGACTCAAAACAACCACAAAAAGACTCAAAACAACCACAAAAAGACTCAAAACAACCACAAAGAGACTCAAAACCACAAAAAGACTCAAAACCACAAAAAGACTCAAAACAACCACAAAAAGACTCAAAACAACCACAAAAAGACTCAAAACAACCACAAAAAGACTCAAAACAACCACAAAGAGACACAAAACAACCACAAAAAGACTCAACACAACCACAAAAAGACTCAAAACAACTACAAAGAGACTCAAAACAACCACAAAAAGACTCAAAACAACTACAAAGAGACTCAAAACAACCACAAAGAGACACAAAACAACCACAAAAAGACTCAAAACAACCACAAAGAGACGCAAAACAACCACAAAAAGACTCAAAACAACCACAAAGAGACTCAAAACAACCACAAAAGACTCAAAACAACCACAAAGAGACACAAAACTACATATTTTGTTGCTGAGCTGAAACTCAAACACATTTGGAAAAACAAACTGCAGCAGCAGCTGAAACAATCGTGTGACTTTTAGAGAGATTATCGTCAGTGTTTCATTGACATTCTGCCCTCGGCTTCATCACCATCTCATCACACTCCTCCCGGTGACGACTGGACATTTACAGTTATGGAGAGCAGCTTCACTTTAGAACAGCTTATTGATCTGAACCAGCAGCAGTAGATCTCATCTCATTTCTGATGCATTGATGCTGATCCACACTTTGTCATTTAACCATCACATCAATGTGAGTTCTGGTTCATTTACTGGAAGCTATGACATCAGACACTCCTTTAGAAAATACATTCACAGACAGACGGATGGACTTTGGTCTGCAGACTCAACACTGCTCTTTATGTTTCAGACACATTCAGAGTTTAGCTTTTCTGTCACACTTATTGTGCAAAAATGTTGTTTTCTGGAGCTTTCTGCTGAAGCCTAAAAAATCAAACGTGATTGACTGAGCACACAGCCTTGAGGGGCCCTGTGCTCAGCGTGATGCTGCTCGAGGTGTTGTTGCCGACACGTACCGCGTGTGGCCTCTCGCTGAGGAAGTCCAGCAGCCAGTTACACAGCGAGGTGTTGAGCCCCAGCTGCTCAAGTTTGAAGATGAGTTTTTGTGGGATTATGGTGTTGAATGCTGAACTAAAGTCTATGAACAGCATTCTCACATATGAGTCTTTTGAGTCCAGATGGGTGAGGGCTGGGTGGAGAGCAGAGCAGATTGCATCCTCCGTGGACCGCTTGGCACGGTATGCAAACTGGAAAGGGTCCAGGGTGGGGTGGGGGGGGGGGGGGGAATGGATTTGATGTGTCACATGACGAGCCGTTCAAAGCACTTCATGATTATGGGGGTCAGTGCCACCGGACGGTAGTCATTATAGCAGGACGGAGTGGGTTTCTTTGGCACAGGTATGATGGTGGCCTTGAAGCATGATGGAACAACAGCTTGTCTCAGAGAAGTATTAAAGACATCCGTGAAGACATCCTTAAGCTCCTCTGCAGTCCTTCAACACGCGACCAGGGATGTTGTCTGGACCTGTTGCCTTGCGGGTGTTGATCGTGGAGAGTGTCCTCTTCACGCTGGCAGCAGACAGGCACAGAGCCTGGTCGTGGGGAGGGGGCGGAGTCTTGTGTGAACGTGTGGGGAGGGGGCGGAGTCTTGTGTGAACGTGTGGGGAGGGGGCGGAGTCTTGTGTGGACGTGTGGGGAGGGGGCGGAGTCTTGTGTGAACGTGTGGGGAGGGGGCGGAGTCTTGTGTGGACGTGTGGGGAGGGGGCGGAGTCTTGTGTGGACGTGTGGGGAGGGGGCGGAGTCTTGTGTGAACGTGTGGGGAGGGGGCGGAGTCTTGTGTGGACGTGTGGGGAGGGGGCGGAGTCTTGTGTGAACGTGTGGGGAGGGGCGGAGTCTTGTGTGGACGTGTGGGGAGGGGGCGGAGTCTTGTGTGGACGTGTGGGGAGGGGGCGGAGTCTTGTGTGAACGTGTGGGGAGGGGGCGGGGTCTTGTGTGGACGTGTGGGGAGGGGGCGGAGTCTTGTGTGGACGTGTGGGGAGGGGGCGGGGTCTTGTGTGGACGTGTGGGGAGGGGGCGGAGTCTTGTGTGGACGTGTGGGGAGGGGGCGGGGTCTTGTGTGGACGTGTGGGGAGGGGGCGGAGTCTTGTGTGGACGTGTGGGGAGGGGGCGGGGTCTTGTGTGGACGTGTGGGGAGGGGGCGGAGTCTTGTGTGGACGTGTGGGGAGGGGGCGGGGTCTTGTGTGGACGTGTGGGGAGGGGGCGGAGTCTTGTGTGGACGTGTGGGAGGGGGCGGAGTCTTGTGTGGACGTGTGGGGAGGGGGCGGGGTCTTGTGTGGACGTGTGGGGAGGGGGCGGGGTCTTGTGTGGATGTGTGGGGAGGGGGCGGAGTCTTGTGTGGACGTGTGGGGAGGGGGCGGAGTCTTGTGTGGACGTGTGGGGAGGGGGCGGAGTCTTGTGCAGCCGTGTGGGGAGGGGGCGGGGTCTTGTGTGGACGTGTGGGGAGGGGGCGGAGTCTTGTGTGGATGTGTGGGGAGGGGGCGGAGTCTTGTGTGGACGTGTGGGGAGGGGGCGGGTCTTGTGTGGACGTGTGGGGAGGGGGCGGAGTCTTGTGTGGGCGTGTGGGGAGGGGGCGGAGTCTTGTGTGGACGTGTGGGGGAGGGGGAGGAGTCTTGTGTGGACGTGTGGGGAGGGGGCGGAGTCGTGTGGGGAGGGGGCGGAGTCTTGTGTGGACGTGTGCTGTTTTGTGTTTCAAACCGTGCAAAGAAGCTGTTGAGGTTGTTTAGCAGAGAGATGTTGCTGCCGCAGATCTGTGGCACGGGTTTGTAGTCCGTAAGGGTCTGAATGCTCTGCCACAGGCTCCGTGTATCTCTGCTGTCTTCAGAGCGACTGGTTATCTTCTTCCAGTATTCCTGTTTTGCGTTCCTGATGCGGTGGGACGGGTCGGCTCTCGCTCTTCTCGGGCCAGTTTCATCCCCGGCTCTGAAGGCGTTGTTTCTGGCCCTCAGCAGCCGATGCACTTCCCCTGTCAGCCATGGCTTCTGGTTAGCCCGATGATGATGTTTTTTATATGAGTCACATCATCAATGCACTTACTAATGTAAGAAGCAACAGTGTCTGTGCACTCCTCAATGTCTGTGTGGTTGTTGTGTGTGGCTGCCTGCTTCAACATTCCCCAGTCTGTCGTGTCAAAGCAGTCTTGGAGAGCGGAGGAGGCCCCTCTGGCCACACCTGCTTCAGAACCGGTCTGGTGACTTCCACCAATCAGGGTTTGTGTTGAAAAGCAGACTTCTGTTCGTCTGTCTGGCTCTTAAATAACTTGAGTTCATTGTGAATAATCTTCACACACAGTTCACATCTTTACCCTCAACGATCAGAAATCAATCAGCCTCGTTTATTTGAAACACAAATGACAAATTTCCTTTTTTATTTAAATAAACGGAATCATTTAGTTTGACAAAATGAAACTCTTTAAGAGAAACAGCGAATCTTCACGACAGAATCAAACGGAAGAATTTGGGGCATTTTTGCTTCAAACGACTAGAAATAAAATGAAACTAAATGATTGTTGATGTCTATTAATGTTGCTCAACATGAATCTCTTTACTTCATGTCTGTGTGAGATAAACATATCGTTTGTTTTCATAGAGCGTCACTTTAAATGTTGCCACCACAAGGAACTGTGGGTCGGCATCCTCTCCTTTCCTTTGGTAAAGGAAGGTCCAGTGTTTCCTATGCTAAAGGAGATAAGGAAGGAAGCATCAAACCACCTTTCCTCAGCATTTATTGATAACCCTGATAACTCAGATAAGGTAACATTTGACTTATTAACAATTATGAATACTTTATTTAAATACAGGAAACATCTATGAGCATGTTGTTTCCACCTGAAGACTTAAAGCTCACGAACACACCGAAGTCAGGAGACCCACATCAGAGCAGCACCTCAACGCACCATAAGGGCCAAAGCATGAAAGTGGAGAAAATATGAAAATAAAGCAAACAACACCAACAGAGACAAACATCGTGATCAGGAAACGTTTTAATCTCATGTCGCACAAACGAGAGAAAGAGAAAAGTTCACTTCAGTCTTTGTTTGGAGGAAAAAGTTTAAATCTCAGACATCTGTCCAACATTCAGAAGAGCAGGAAGTGACATCACAAGAGGAAGAAACGCAGCTCGGGCTGCCGTCACCTCTTAAATAAAAACAATACAAAAATAACTTCTTGTAAATAAATACAAAACACTGGGAGGAGCCCAAAAAGAAACACTTGAACGCACATCAGAGTTTCTTTATGGATCTGGTTCCTCCTCCTTTGTTTAGGCTCCAGGTCCAAAGTGGTCTACGCCCCAGGTCAGTCTACGTACGGTGGTGGTCTACGCCCCAGGTCAGTCTACGTACGGTGGTGGTCTACGCCCCAGGTCAGTCTACGTACGGTGGTGGTCTACGCCCCAGGTCAGTCTACGTACGGTGGTGGTCTACGCCCCAGGTCAGTCTACGTACGGTGGTGGTCTACGCCCCAGGTCAGTCTACGTACGGTGGTGGTCTACGCCCCAGGTCAGTCTACGTACGGTGGTGGTCTACGCCCCAGGTCAGTCTACGTACGGTGGTGGATTTTTTCGGTCACGAACGTGTGAAATATTAAAGTTCAGGATGAACAAACTCCGCCTCCTCCGCCTCAGAAGGAGCCCTGCCAACACAAACCTGGAGTGGGAGGAGCTACTCGAAGCTCTGATTAAAACCACGTCTACGTGAGGAGCTCAGGAGGTCCAGACTAGAAGCGGACCGAGTAGTCAACCAGCGACACTAGTTCAGATCCGTCCGTATCCGTGTGCTGATAGTTAAGCTGTAAAGAGGTTCCACTTCAAAGAAACTGAGGGCTCTGCATCCAGATTGTTAAAAGACAACAAGTCCACATCCTACCTTAAACCAGGACCAGGTCTTCAGTTGACTGTGCAGCTCTCCTGTTGAAAACCAGGACCAGCTCTGTGTGGAGACAGACCACGTCCAGGTCCACACCTCCTCCTCTGTAGTCCCGTGGTCCACCACGGACCAGGATGTCTGTACAGGAGGACGGTCCACGTGGGTCTACATGAGGGCGTTGAGGTGTCCGGAGTGACCCACAGAGTTCAGCATCAGGGCTCTCTGGTCCAGCACCTCCCGGTCCCGGCCCAGCGAGGCCCTCTCCTGCTCCACCATGGCTCGGTCTCTCTCCACCGCCGCCCTCTCCCTGTCTAACCACAGCCGCTCCGCCTGCACCGCCGCCCTCTCTCTCTCCACCGCCGCTCGGTCTCTCTCCACCGCCTCCCACTCCCTCTCCAGTCCTGCCAGTGGGCCCTCGCACACCCCAGAGTCACGCTGGTGCTGCTCGCCGCCGCCGGAGTCACCGAATGCCTCCTGTACGTAGTCCAAGGAGGAGGTGGGGGGAGGAGGGGGAGGGCGGGACCTGTGTCTGGGGGCGGGGTGGTCGTCATCATGGGTGACGGGGGTGAGGAGGGGGGCGCTGGCCGTCAGGCGGCCCTCCATCGCTTCATTCATCAGCTGGAACCACGGCCAGGAGGAGGTGCTGTCTGCTACGTTCTCCATACCAACAGGAGGATACTTCAGGTCCTACAGGGGGGGGGGGAGGAGGAGGAGCAAGAGAAGAGGGAAGGAAAGAGAGAGGAGATGAGGTGGGAAGGAGAGAGAAAGGGGAGGAGAAGACTGAGGAAACATAAAAAGGAAGAGCTTTCACGAATACTCACTCGAGCGCCACATGTGGATTAATCCGCCGCTGAAAATAGTCCCAAACAAAGTCTCTAAAAACTACAGTGAGCAGCTGTTTTACAGTAGGAACCAATGAGACACAGACAGGAAGTCAGACTGCATTGAGGGACGGACCAACATGTTGTTTAATGAACAAACCTTGTATCTCCTCTTCAGATTGTCCCATTTCTTTGCCATCTGGTAGGTGGAGACTTTCCCCTGCAGCCCGAGCTCCTTCAGGATGGCTCTGAGAGACGGAGAGAGACACAGTCTGTCTGTATCGCACCGTGTTGCTCCATCGTATCTAACACAGTCTGTCTGTATCGCACGTGTTGCTCCATCGTATCTAACAGTCTGTCTGTATCGCACGTGTTGCTCCATCGTATCTAACACAGTCTGTCTGTATCGCACGTGTTGCTCCATCGTATCTAACACAGTCTGTCTGTATCGCACGTGTTGCTCCATCGTATCTAACACAGTCTGTCTGTATCGCACCGTGTTGCTCCATCGTATCTAACACAGTCTGTCTGTATCGCACGTGTTGCTCCATCGTATCTAACAGTCTGTCTGTATCGCACGTGTTGCTCCATCGTATCTAACAGTCTGTCTGTATCGCACGTGTTGCTCCATCGTATCTAACAGTCTGTCTGTATCGCACCGTGTTGCTCCATCGTATCTAACACAGTCTGTCTGTATCGCACCGTGTTGCTCCATCGTATCTAACACAGTCTGTCTGTATCGCACCGCGTTGCTCCATCGTATCTAACACAGTCTGTCTGTATCGCACCGCGTTGCTCCATCGTATCTAACAGTCTGTCTGTATCGCACCGCGTTGCTCCATCGTATCTAACAGTCTGTCTGTATCGCACCGTGTTGCTCCATCGTATCTAACAGTCTGTCTGTATCGCACCGTGTTGCTCCATCGTATCTAACACAGTCTGTCTGTATCGCACCGTGTTGCTCCATCGTATCTAACAGTCTGTCTGTATCGCACCGTGTTGCTCCATCGTATCTAACACAGTCTGTCTGTATCGCACCGTGTTGCTCCATCGTATCTAACAGTCTGTCTGTATCGCACCGTGTTGCTCCATCGTATCTAACAGTCTGTCTGTATCGCACCGTGTTGCTCCATCGTATCTAACAGAGTCTGTCTGTATCGCACTGTGTTGCTCCATCGTATCTAACAGAGTCTGTCTGTATCGCACCGTGTTGCTCCATCGTATCTAACACAGTCTGTCTGTATCGCACCGTGTTGCTCCATCGTATCTAACAGAGTCTGTCTGTATCGCACCGTGTTGCTCCATCGTATCTAACACAGTCTGTCTGTATCGCACCGTGTTGCTCCATCGTATCTAACACAGTCTGTCTGTATCGCACCGTGTTGCTCCATCGTATCTAACACAGTCTGTCTGTATCGCACCGTGTTGCTCCATCGTATCTAACACAGTCTGTCTGTATCGCACCGTGTTGCTCCATCGTATCTAACAGTCTGTCTGTATCGCACCGTGTTGCTCCATCGTATCTAACAGTCTGTCTGTATCGCACCGTGTTGCTCCATCGTATCTAACACAGTCTGTCTGTATCGCACCGCGTTGCTCCATCGTATCTAACACAGTCTGTCTGTATCGCACCGCGTTGCTCCATCGTATCTAACACAGTCTGTCTGTATCGCACCGTGTTGCTCCATCGTATCTAACACAGTCTGTCTGTATCGCACCGTGTTGCTCCATCGTATCTAACAGAGTCTGTCTGTATCGCACCGCGTTGCTCCATCGTATCTAACAGTCTGTCTGTATCGCACCGCGTTGCTCCATCGTATCTAACACAGTCTGTCTGTATCGCACCGCGTTGCTCCATCGTATCTAACACAGTCTGTCTGTATCGCACCGTGTTGCTCCATCGTATCTAACACAGTCTGTCTGTATCGCACCGTGTTGCTCCATCGTATCTAACAGTCTGTCTGTATCGCACCGTGTTGCTCCATCGTATCTAACAGTCTGTCTGTATCGCACCGTGTTGCTCCATCGTATCTAACACAGTCTGTCTGTATCGCACCGCGTTGCTCCATCGTATCTAACACAGTCTGTCTGTATCGCACCGCGTTGCTCCATCGTATCTAACACAGTCTGTCTGTATCGCACCGCGTTGCTCCATCGTATCTAACACAGTCTGTCTGTATCGCACCGTGTTGCTCCATCGTATCTAACACAGTCTGTCTGTATCGCACCGCGTTGCTCCATCGTATCTAACACAGTCTGTCTGTATCGCACCGTGTTGCTCCATCGTATCTAACACAGTCTGTCTGTATCGCACCGCGTTGCTCCATCGTATCTAACACAGTCTGTCTGTATCGCACCGTGTTGCTCCATCGTATCTAACACAGTCTGTCTGTATCGCACCGCGTTGCTCCATCGTATCTAACAGTCTGTCTGTATCGCACTGTGTTGCTCCATCGTATCTAACACAGTCTGTCTGTATCGCACCGCGTTGCTCCATCGTATCTAACACAGTCTGTCTGTATCGCACCGCGTTGCTCCATCGTATCTAACACAGTCTGTCTGTATCGCACCGTGTTGCTCCATCGTATCTAACACAGTCTGTCTGTATCGCACCGCGTTGCTCCATCGTATCTAACACAGTCTGTCTGTATCGCACCGCGTTGCTCCATCGTATCTAACACAGTCTGTCTGTATCGCACCGTGTTGCTCCATCGTATCTAACAGTCTGTCTGTATCGCACCGTGTTGCTCCATCGTATCTAACACAGTCTGTCTGTATCGCACCGCGTTGCTCCATCGTATCTAACACAGTCTGTCTGTATCGCACCGTGTTGCTCCATCGTATCTAACAGTCTGTCTGTATCGCACCGTGTTGCTCCATCGTATCTAACAGTCTGTCTGTATCGCACCGCGTTGCTCCATCGTATCTAACAGTCTGTCTGTATCGCACCGCGTTGCTCCATCGTATCTAACACAGTCTGTCTGTATCGCACCGTGTTGCTCCATCGTATCTAACAGTCTGTCTGTATCGCACCGCGTTGCTCCATCGTATCTAACAGTCTGTCTGTATCGCACCGCGTTGCTCCATCGTATCTAACACAGTCTGTCTGTATCGCACCGTGTTGCTCCATCGTATCTAACAGTCTGTCTGTATCGCACCGTGTTGCTCCATCGTATCTAACACAGTCTGTCTGTATCGCACCGCGTTGCTCCATCGTATCTAACACAGTCTGTCTGTATCGCACCGCGTTGCTCCATCGTATCTAACACAGTCTGTCTGTATCGCACCGCGTTGCTCCATCGTATCTAACACAGTCTGTCTGTATCGCACCGCGTTGCTCCATCGTATCTAACACAGTGTGTCTGTATCGCACCGCGTTGCTCCATCGTATCTAACACAGTCTGTCTGTATCGCACCGCGTTGCTCCATCGTATCTAACACAGTCTGTCTGTATCGCACCGTGTTGCTCCATCGTATCTAACACAGTCTGTCTGTATCGCACCGTGTTGCTCCATCGTATCTAACACAGTCTGTCTGTATCGCACCGCGTTGCTCCATCGTATCTAACACAGTGTGTCTGTATCGCACCGCGTTGCTCCATCGTATCTAACACAGTCTGTCTGTATCGCACCGCGTTGCTCCATCGTATCTAACACAGTCTGTCTGTATCGCACCGTGTTGCTCCATCGTATCTAACACAGTCTGTCTGTATCGCACCGTGTTGCTCCATCGTATCTAACACAGTCTGTCTGTATCGCACCGTGTTGCTCCATCGTATCTAACACAGTCTGTCTGTATCGCACCGCGTTGCTCCATCGTATCTAACACAGTCTGTCTGTATCGCACCGCGTTGCTCCATCGTATCTAACACAGTCTGTCTGTATCGCACCGTGTTGCTCCATCGTATCTAACACAGTCTGTCTGTATCGCACCGTGTTGCTCCATCGTATCTAACACAGTCTGTCTGTATCGCACCGTGTTGCTCCATCGTATCTAACACAGTCTGTCTGTATCGCACCGTGTTGCTCCATCGTATCTAACACAGTCTGTCTGTATCGCACCGTGTTGCTCCATCGTATCTAACACAGTCTGTCTGTATCGCACCGCGTTGCTCCATCGTATCTAACAGTCTGTCTGTATCGCACTGTGTTGCTCCATCGTATCTAACAGAGTCTGTCTGTATCGCACCGTGTTGCTCCATCGTATCTAACACAGTGTGTCTGTATCGCACCGCGTTGCTCCATCGTATCTAACAGTCTGTCTGTATCGCACTGTGTTGCTCCATCGTATCTAACAGAGTCTGTCTGTATCGCACCGCGTTGCTCCATCGTATCTAACACAGTCTGTCTGTATCGCACCGCGTTGCTCCATCGTATCTAACACAGTCTGTCTGTATCGCACCGCGTTGCTCCATCGTATCTAACACAGTCTGTCTGTATCGCACTGCGTTGCTCCATCGTATCTAACAGAGTCTGTCTGTATCGCACCGCGTTGCTCCATCGTATCTAACACAGTCTGTCTGTATCGCACTGCGTTGCTCCATCGTATCTAACAGAGTCTGTCTGTATCGCACCGCGTTGCTCCATCGTATCTAACAGTCTGTCTGTATCGCACCGTGTTGCTCCATCGTATCTAACACAGTCTGTCTGTATCGCACCGTGTTGCTCCATCGTATCTAACACAGTCTGTCTGTATCGCACCGTGTTGCTCCATCGTATCTAACACAGTCTGTCTGTATCGCACCGTGTTGCTCCATCGTATCTAACACAGTCTGTCTGTATCGCACCGCGTTGCTCCATCGTATCTAACACAGTCTGTCTGTATCGCACCGTGTTGCTCCATCGTATCTAACACAGTCTGTCTGTATCGCACCGCGTTGCTCCATCGTATCTAACACAGTCTGTCTGTATCGCACCGTGTTGCTCCATCGTATCTAACACAGTCTGTCTGTATCGCACCGTGTTGCTCCATCGTATCTAACACAGTCTGTCTGTATCGCACCGCGTTGCTCCATCGTATCTAACAGTCTGTCTGTATCGCACCGCGTTGCTCCATCGTATCTAACACAGTCTGTCTGTATCGCACCGTGTTGCTCCATCGTATCTAACACAGTCTGTCTGTATCGCACCGTGTTGCTCCATCGTATCTAACACAGTCTGTCTGTATCGCACCGCGTTGCTCCATCGTATCTAACACAGTCTGTCTGTATCGCACCGTGTTGCTCCATCGTATCTAACACAGTCTGTCTGTATCGCACCGTGTTGCTCCATCGTATCTAACACAGTCTGTCTGTATCGCACCGCGTTGCTCCATCGTATCTAACAGTCTGTCTGTATCGCACCGCGTTGCTCCATCGTATCTAACAGTCTGTCTGTATCGCACCGTGTTGCTCCATCGTATCTAACACAGTCTGTCTGTATCGCACCGCGTTGCTCCATCGTATCTAACACAGTCTGTCTGTATCGCACCGTGTTGCTCCATCGTATCTAACACAGTCTGTCTGTATCGCACCGTGTTGCTCCATCGTATCTAACACAGTCTGTCTGTATCGCACCGTGTTGCTCCATCGTATCTAACACAGTCTGTCTGTATCGCACCGCGTTGCTCCATCGTATCTAACACAGTCTGTCTGTATCGCACCGCGTTGCTCCATCGTATCTAACACAGTCTGTCTGTATCGCACCGTGTTGCTCCATCGTATCTAACACAGTCTGTCTGTATCGCACCGTGTTGCTCCATCGTATCTAACACAGTCTGTCTGTATCGCACCGCGTTGCTCCATCGTATCTAACACAGTCTGTCTGTATCGCACCGTGTTGCTCCATCGTATCTAACACAGTCTGTCTGTATCGCACCGTGTTGCTCCATCGTATCTAACACAGTCTGTCTGTATCGCACCGCGTTGCTCCATCGTATCTAACACAGTCTGTCTGTATCGCACCGCGTTGCTCCATCGTATCTAACAGTCTGTCTGTATCGCACGTGTTGCTCCATCGTATCTAACACAGTCTGTCTGTATCGCACCGCGTTGCTCCATCGTATCTAACAGTCTGTCTGTATCGCACCGTGTTGCTCCATCATATCTAACAGTCTGTCTGTATCGCACCGCGTTGCTCCATCGTATCTAACAGTCTGTCTGTATCGCACCGCGTTGCTCCATCGTATCTAACACAGTCTGTCTGTATCGCACCGCGTTGCTCCATCGTATCTAACAGTCTGTCTGTATCGCACCGCGTTGCTCCATCGTATCTAACACAGTCTGTCTGTATCGCACCGCGTTGCTCCATCGTATCTAACACAGTCTGTCTGTATCGCACCGCGTTGCTCCATCGTATCTAACAGTCTGTCTGTATCGCACCGCGTTGCTCCATCGTATCTAACACAGTCTGTCTGTATCGCACCGTGTTGCTCCATCATATCTAACAGTCTGTCTGTATCGCACCGCGTTGCTCCATCGTATCTAACACAGTCTGTCTGTATCGCACCGTGTTGCTCCATCGTATCTAACACAGTCTGTCTGTATCGCACCGTGTTGCTCCATCGTATCTAACACAGTCTGTCTGTATCGCACCGTGTTGCTCCATCGTATCTAACACAGTCTGTCTGTATCGCACCGTGTTGCTCCATCGTATCTAACACAGTCTGTCTGTATCGCACCGTGTTGCTCCATCGTATCTAACACAGTCTGTCTGTATCGCACCGTGTTGCTCCATCGTTTGTAAGGCGGTGTCTTACTTCCAGGCAGCTTTGGCAGCGTTCCTCCTCCCGGTGAACAGAGCCTCGTTGGCAGCTCTGAGTTGGATCATCCTCCTGGTGTCCTGGTCCGTCACTGTGGGAGACGGACAGCAGACGGCTGCTAAATGTGAGCCTTCAATTCACTTCATTTCATAAAGACACGACTTGAACTGAGAGCAACACACACCGGGGGTCTGTGCCGAGCGCTGCCACCAACAATGATTTCAAACTGTCCAATAATCGGCCAATTCTTTTTTGAGATTAATCTTTTGGTTTAAAAAAACACGACGTCTTGTTTTGAAATGTCGACAGTTCAATAACCTGCTTTGGAACACTTTCATTTGAATGCAAAAAGAGCTCTTTTTATTTAATAAGATGTCGGCAGATTTGCAAATTCAGGTGCTGGAATCTGAACTGAAAAAGTGGATCATTTTCGGTCGAGTGACTAATATTCATCTTTACAACCTCTGACAGTAGAGATGAACGAACGCTGATTACCAGAACCAGAGACAGACACGAAAACACCAGCTGCTCACGAAGGAGGAGAACTGATGGACAGCCGACGGAGGTGAAGAAGAACAGAACCTTC
>NC_136634.1:891160-908660 GCF_949748355.1 Melanostigma gelatinosum
GGCTCAAAAGCGAGGCTGTAGAGTTGCCCCGAGATAGGACAACCCTGCCTTATCCCTCTCCGTACAGGGATCGGTCGACTCAAGCCAGCTCCCATTTTGACCATGCATTCAGCACCACTGTAGAGCAAACCCACCCAAGCCAAAAACCCATCACCAAGCCCGAAAGCCCTAAGTGCAGAAAACAGATATGTGTGACCCACCCTGTCAAAAGCCTTCTCCTGGTCTAGTGAGACAATACCTACATCTACATCGTGACATTTACACACATCAAGCACATCACGGACGAGGAAGATATTGTCCATAACTGTCCTGTCTGGGATACAGTACGTTTGGTCGCTATTTACAACCACTTCCAGGTAGTCTCTTAGTCTGTTGGACAAGGCTCTGGAAAGCACCTTATAGTCCGTGCAAAGCAGGGCCACTGGCCTCCAGTTCTTCAGAAGGGCCAAGTCACCCTTCTTGGGCAGCAGGGAGAGTACTGCCCGCTGGCACGAAATAGGCAGTGTTCCTGTTTTAAAACATTCCATCAAAACAGAGTGTAAGTCAGCACCGATGATGTTCCAGAATGCCTTAAAGAAGTCCGAGGAGAGGCCGTCGATTCCCGGAGTCTTTCCTGAAGCCATCTGGTTCACTGCAGTTGAAAGCTCCTCCAGCGTCAGCTCTCTGTCCAGCGTGGCCCTCTCTGCTGGACTGAGCTGAGGAAGACCCTCCAGGAGCTCCTTACTGCTGTCTATACAGGACGGCTCTTCCCCAAAAAGAGCAGCGTAGAAGCCCACGGCATGGGTCCTCATCTCCCTCTGGTCAGTTGTTATCCTGCCTCCCGGGAGCCTCAGGCAGGTCATCCGCTTCCTCTGCGCCACCGATCTCTCCAGGTTGAAGAAGAACGAACTTGGGGCATCCATGTCCTTCAACTGAAGGAAACGGGACCTGACCAGAGCTCCTTTCACTCTCTCTTGCAGGAATGAGCTCAACTCCAACCTCCTCTCCTTCAGCAGTTGGCCCACACCGGGATCTGGGTCTCTCTGGAAGCCCTCCTCAATGATCTTTATGTTGGCTTCAAGGTCTTTGACAGCAGACTTGATTTTAGCGGTGGCGTTTGAGGTGTACTGCTGGCAGAACACACGAATCTGTGCTTTTCCGACCTCCCACCACTGCTTCAGAGAACTGAAACGAGCTTTTTCAGTTTTCCACTGCTGCCAAAGAACCCCAAAGCTCTGACAAAAAGTGGTGTCCTGTAAAAGTTTATTGTTAAAATGCCAGTAGGAGTTAACCCTTTCACCCGGTGAGGTTATCAAGCCTAGACTGACGAGGTGGTGATCGCTGAACCCAACTGGACTGATTGTGCTGCTCTTCAGTCTGGAACTGAGACTGCGAGAGATGTAAACTCTGTCCAGCCTGGCTGCACTAATCCTGTCATTTCTGACTCTAACCCAGGTGTACTGTCTGCTTAGTGGCTGTTTTACTCTCCAAGTGTCCAACAGATCTAAGTGTAAGATGACGTTGTGGAGACTCTGAGCTGACTGTGGGTGTGGTTCCTCACTATTTCGGTCCATGGTGAAGTCTAAAGTGCAGTTAAAATCCCCTCCGATGATCAGCTGCTCCTGAAGGCAGCTCTGCAGTTCGTTTTGCAGCGTAGTGAAGAAGCGTGCTCTCTCTGGCCCCTGATTCGGTGCATATATGTTGACGAAGCAGTAAAGCGAGCTCTCTATCTCTGCCCTCACCATCAGCAAACGACCCTTCACCACCTCAGTGACCGACAGGACGGTTGCATTAGCTGCTGTTCTAAACAGCACGGCTACCCCGGCACTAAGATTGGTTCCGTGGCTCAAGGTGCATGAGCCCTCCCACCATAAACCCCAGTCTACTTCATCTGATGGAATGGTGTGAGTTTCTTGCAAAAAGAGGATGTCCAACCTTTTTTGATTTACAACCTCCTGTATTAATGCCCTTTTATGCCCGTCCCTCCCACCATTGATGTTTAAAGACCCTAAATTAAAGCTCTGCATGGAAAGGTCAGAGGATGGAAAGCGGTAAGACAAGATGAGAAGTGAGCAGTGGAAAGTGGAAAACCCCGTGTGGCACATGATCATATTAAGCGGTCTTAGTTTGATCCTTTTGACTTTTCCTCTCTTTCTTCGCGGCTGTGATGTGTTTCTTCAGGCGGTAGCGCTTTTTCCCGTCTAAAAGGTCCAAACCCACCTTCCTCTGCACCACCCCAACAGATCGGATGAACTTCTCCGTGTCGGGGAAATACTCACTCACTTTTACAGTTCTATTGAAAGTGACCTCCAAAAAGGAGTTTATTTCCTTAAGTGAATACAGATCAGAGCTTTTAATGCACGTTCCAGAATTTGATGCAAGATCTGCTTCACTCCCATCGTCCATGTCCTCTCCTTCACAAGACATCTGGCTGTTGGACACAGACCCTACACTCTGTGCGTCATCTAAGGCTGTGCTGAGATCTCCACCTGCAGAACCTGTAGCTGCCTCTTCACAGACTCCTACAGACGGTGGTGGTGCTCCGGTACCAGATGTAATGAGGTTCTGCGCCACCACAGAAGCCTGCTGGTTGTAAGACTGGCCCTGACTGTCATCAGCAGAAGACGAAGAAACGCCGCCGACCCCACCGGCGGCAGCCGCAGCCACACCAGCGGGTCCCGGCGCGGCCGGCACCGCCGCAGCCGGAGGCTCCTCAGCCGGTGCAGGAGCGGTCTGTACCGCCGAAGCGGCCGCCGCAGGGGCAGCCGGAGCCTCCGCCTCCGGAGCAGCCGCCGCCGGAGCAGCCGGAGGCTCCGCCTCCGGAGCAGCCGGAGGCTCCGCCTCCGGAGCAGCCGCCGCCGGAGCAGCCGGAGGCTCCGCCTCCGGAGCAGTCGGAGGCTCCGCCTCCGCGCCTCTCCGCTGCTTGTGCGGACACGCGAAGCGTTTGTGCCCTACATCGCCACACTCAAAACATTTGAACTGTCCCGAGCTCGCGTACACCATGTATGAACCCTCCCCGTGTTTCACCCTGAAGGACACCTCTAGTGTTTGTGTCGGTGACTCCAGGAACATGAAGACCTGCCGCCTAAGCGACAGCACGTGCTTCAGCTTGGGGTCCTTACACCCCAAATTAACTGTTCTAAATCCGCTGGCAAACTTTCCAAACCTGCGCAGCTCATTCCCTAACAGTTCGTCCGGTATAAACGGCGGAACACCGGACACGGTGATCCGCGTAGAGGGCACCGAGAGCGGAGAGACCTGCACGAAGCTGTCCCTGATGAACACGCCGCTCTCTATCAGCTTGTGGACGTAAGCCTCGCTCGCCACAAACACAACCACAGCTTTATTCATCCGAGACGCGAAAGAAAGTTTGTCATGTCCCACCTGTTCTCCCACAGCCAGCAGCACCTCCTCTACTGACACGCTGCTGTCCGGTGGAACTACCCGGACTCCGTGCCGGATTGACGGGCGCGGCGTCTCGGAGGACGCCATCCTCCCGAACAACGCCAAACAACACCACTAAGCACACGTTCTTCCGATAAATACACCGCTTATATCTCACCTGATCATGTGCAGAGACAGAGGAACAAATCCCAAAGCTGTGAAACAAGAATCAAACCTCCGCGCCGCTCACACTCACGTCCACCACTCACACTCACGTCCACCACTCACACGCAACCGGAAACGGAAACAGAGGAGAGAGGAGAGGAGGGGAGGAAAGGAGAGAGGAGGAAAGGAGAGAGGAGGGGAGGGGAGGGGAGGAGAGGAGAGAGGAGGAGAGGAGAGAGGAGGAGAGGGGAGAGGAGGGGAGGAGAGAGGAGGGGAGGGGAGGAAAGGAGAGAGGAGAGGAGGGAAGGAGAGAGGAGGGAAGGAGAGAGGAGGGAAGGAGAGAGGAGAGGAGGGAAGGAGAGAGGAGGGGAGGCGAGGAGGAGAGGGGAGGAAAGGAGAGAGGAGAGGGAAGGGAGGAGAGGAGGGAAGGCAAGGAGAGAAGAGGGGAGGAGAGAGGAGGGGAGGGAAGGAGAGAGGAGGGAAGGACAGAGGAGGGGAGGGAAGGAGAGAGGAGGGAAGGAGAGGAGAGAGGAGATATTAGAAATAAATATATATATATTTATTGATAGAACACGTAGAGCCTCTATGTTTTGGACCAATGTTGGATATTTAGATGCTAAAACGAATTATCAAAGAAATTCAACTTGTTTCTTCTTGATGATGTCATCATAAGGAGCAGGACTTTTATTTTGAAAATCAAGACCACAGAGTGTAAAGTGACAAAAAGCCCAGAGGGTTGAAAATGAAATCGATTCTCAAAACTAGATCTGGCTCCGCCCACAATCACAGCTGCACTTTGTTCCCATTACAAGTGATTGTAACTGTCAGCAGACGCTCTTTATGTTTCTTGTTATCACAACTTCTTTACCAATGAAACATTCACGTCAGGACCACAGATCCTCATCTGAACAGGTAGACCAACACACAGGTGAGTCGGGGCAGGTCGTCACCTTAAACTTGGTCTTCAGGTTGTCCCACTTCTTGGCGACCTGGTCCGGTGTGATCTTCCCCGTCAGACCCATCTCCTTCACTATCCCCCTGTAGACAAACTCATTACTGACATGGAACCAGGACGAGTCACGATGTAGGCTTCAGGTACAGCTGGATGAGGATCATACCCCCCCCCCCCGGTCCAGATCAGACCTTGTGCTCCTTTACCTCCAGGCCGGCTTGGCCGTGTTCCTCCTCCCCGTGAACAGAGACTCGTTAGCAGCTCGCAGCTCGATGAGTCGCCTGGTGTCGTCTTCCGTCACTGGGATGGAGGTCAGAGGTCAGGAATCGATACATCTCACCACTTTAACAGCAATGACTCAGTCAGCGAGAGTAGCTTACTCCACTACAGCTCTTAAAGGGACAGTGTGTTTCATAGAGTCGGCCATCTTGAACCGGCTCGAGGGACTTTCAGGTTTTTACATAATCTACAGGAAGCACACACGTTGTGATCTGGACTCTCACCACTAGATGTCCCTACATGCCACACACTGCTCCTTTAAGTAGCGTTCTGAGGTCATGCTCCTCGTCAGACCAGTCACAGCCTTCCTCACGTTTATAGGTGAACTCGGCCATCCGCTGCAGATCCCCCAGAGACGCCGATCCGTTCTTGTCCTCGTTGTCGACCAGCAGGTCCATCTCCGCCTCCGTCAGGAACTCGGCCATCCCCCCCCGGCTGCGGCGGGCTCTCTTCTTGGGCGTCGGCGACAGCGGCTCGCAGTCCTCGTCCTCGTCCTCTACGATGGGCGTGAGGACGGGCGCCGCCCCGGCGAAGCGGCCCTCCATGGCGTCGTTCATCCGGTAGAACCAGGGCCAGGAGCTCGGGTTGGTCTCCACGCCTCGGGCGGGAAACTTCAGCTCCTGGTAGAGACAGAAAGTTCTACAGATCGTCCACAGAGGGACCTTATCCTCCTGTCGACACTCTGCCACCGCTGACTCACAGCCACGCCGCCGCTCCTCCGTCAGACCTTCAACCCTCTAATGCTACCTTTGAAGATCTGGTCACAAGCTGGGACTAACGTGGAAGCATCAGGCCTCATGCAGGAACCTCAGGAGGTCCAGATGCACTGAAACACCAGTTCAGACGTAAACTAATGTTCTACACACAGTGTTGAGACCGCTTCACTGTTCAGAGCTTCAAATGAGAGCAAAGCTGCAGATCTTTCCCAACTTGATCAAGAAATACATCATCATCATCATCATCATCATCACACGGCTGCTGCTGCTTCACAACGTGATCCCACAGCAGCTTCAGTCATCTCCAACCTCTCAACTCACTCCTTTAGATCAGTACGTCTCTTCTTCTACACACAGACGTATTGACGGTTACAAGCAACTCAACTGCAAGTCACCGAGACGTTTGCTGTTCATCACGTTTATATCTGGCGTATACTCCGACACGTACGTGTTCAGAATGTATCCTATATTTGAATCCCCGTTGTTTGACTGAATCATTTCTTCTTCATGGGTTCATCTGATGACGATGTGTTGCATGTGTGTGAGAGGATCTTAAGTTCTGTAGAATGAAACCAGTGAATCATCAGAAGAGTCGGATCATGTTTCCAGCTTCAGTGTGAAACCTTTGATGTTTCTCACATTGAAGATCTTTCTGGTTTCTGCTCAGACTTGAGCTGAGGAGCTGAGATGTTGCTGGATTCATGTCCGATTGATGAATAGATGACCACGCCCTCATCCTTCATCCTTTGCATAATCGATACGCCCAAAATAAATCTTATGTTTGTCATCCAAGACAATAAATAATAAAAAGTGCTTCAGAAGTCAGGACCTGAAAGGATGAGCTGCTTCCTGGACTGTGATTCGGATGAATCACGATAAGGTTCCTGTTGAACGACTGACTCGGCGGTTCCTGCATGAAGCCCAGCGCCTCCTGAACAGAGGCGTCACTGTGAGTCTTGGACGGGCGGTCTGAGCAGCTGCAGGAGGTCGAGACCTCGGACCTACCTTGTATCTCCTCTTCAGGTTGTCCCACTTCTTGGCCAGCTGATCGGTGGTCAGCTTCCCCTGCAGACCGAGCTGGTACAGGATGGATCTGAGAGGAAGAACCGCACTCGGGATGAGTCTTAACACAGTACTTGTATACAACGTCAACAAATCATTGTTCTCCTGTCGGAAAACAACAACAACACGGAAGTTAAACTGGTTGTTCGAAATCAGATTCACCCTTTTTTAACTGATGAGTCAGCGATTATTCCAGAGGTCTGATCATCAGCAGAGCTGCAACGATGAGTCGACCAACGCAAAACATTCTTCAAGCAAAAGCACCAGAAACGTGTTTTCCAGCTTCTCAAAAGTCAATTTGCTGCTTTTCTGCCGAAGAACAGAATCTATTCTGGTTAGAACACGAAGTCATCGCAATAATCAACACGTTCAATGCATTTAAAATGTTTGTCAAACATATCGTATCTGCAGACTTTGACCTGAGGGGATTACCCACAATTCATAGCAATGTGACACGTGACCAGTGGAAACCAGAGACAAAAGAAAAAAAACTACATTTAAAAAGGTAAACAAAGAGGACGTGTTTCATGCCTGGTGATTAAAATATACGCGAAACATGAAACATGAAAGATGAAAGATGAAAGATGTAAACATGAAAGATTAAGATAGAAACAAAAAACACAAAAGCAGAGATAATATTCATCAAACATTATATTTTGTTCTTGAAGCTGTTTTGACAAACACGTCTCGTCTGGTGAGGAAAGTCTGGAAAACATTCAAATCAAGAAGAAAAAATATAAAATAAAAGACCTCAAGAGTCTGGACCTCAAGACCTCAAGAGTCTGGACCTCAAGACCTCAAGAGTCTGGACCTCAAGACCTCAAGAGTCTGAACCTCAAGAGTCTGGACCTCAAGACCTCAAGAGTCTGGACCTCAAGAGTCTGAACCATAAGACCTCAAGAGTCTGAACCTCAAGAGTCTGAACCATAAGACCTCAAGAGTCTGGACCTCAAGACCTCAAGAGTCTGAACCCTAAGACCTCAAGAGTCTGAACCTCAAGACCTCAAGAGTCTGAACCTTAAGACCTCAAGAGTCTGAACCTTAAGACCTCAAGAGTCTGAACCTTAAGACCTCAAGAGTCTGAACCCTAAGACCTCAAGAGTCTGAACCTCAAGACCTCAAGAGTCTGAACCCTAAGACCTCAAGAGTCTGGACCTCAAGAGTCTGAACCTCAAGACCTCAAGAGTCTGAACCTCAAGACCTCAAGAGTCTGAACCTCAAGACCTCAAGAGTCTGAACCTCAAGACCTCAAGAGTCTGAACCTCAAGACCTCAAGAGTCTGAACCCTAAGACCTCAAGAGTCTGAACCCTAAGACCTCAAGAGTCTGGACCTCAAGACCTCAAGAGTCTGGACCTCAAGAGTCTGGACCTCAAGACCTCAAGAGTCTGGACCTCAAGAGTCTGAACCATAAGACCTCAAGAGTCTGGACCTCAAGAGTCTGAACCTCAAGACCTCAAGAGTCTGGACCTCAAGACCTCAAGAGTCTGAACCCTAAGACCTCAAGAGTCTGAACCTCAAGAGTCTGAACCATAAGACCTCAAGAGTCTGGACCTCAAGACCTCAAGAGTCTGAACCCTAAGACCTCAAGAGTCTGAACCCTAAGACCTCAAGAGTCTGAACCTCAAGACCTCAAGAGTCTGAACCTTAAGACCTCAAGAGTCTGAACCCTAAGACCTCAAGAGTCTGAACCCTAAGACCTCAAGAGTCTGAACCTTAAGACATCAAGAGTCTGAACCCTAAGACCCCTTCTGGGCCCGAGCCCTATTTGTAGGCCTCTGCTTGAAAATTGCATACCCATCCTAAAGAGTGTCTTTCTCCAACTACACGCTGTATTTGAATGATGTTGATGTTATAATACAGGTAACACCTGTGAGCCGCGTTCAGGTGTGTATATCAGTGTAGACGTTGCTGGTTAAGAGTGAGTGAAGAAGGCACACAGCTCAAATTGAAAAGTTTCAGGTTCACCGGAAAGAAAAGCCCTTTATTGTTATTATTTCTTTGAAATGATGCAGCTGCAAGCCTAAAACATCTCCCAAATCACAGCATGTCAGCAGTCTCTGTGCAGATTTCACTTTGATGAAGTGAAGCAGAACAGAATTAGAGGTTTTAGTACAGAGAGGTCAGGTGAGGTCACGAAATTGAAATATTGGAACCAGCTGTTCCATTGTAATTTTCTATAATATATAACTATATATTTCACTTGTTTCATCAGTGATAGTGTTCAATACATCCTAATACAGCATCTGACCCATGGTGTGTATGTGGACCTATCTCAGCCTATCATTGGTCCATTTCAGTCAATGAACCCTCCTCCGACGCCTCAGAGCCTATAGAATTGAAGAGTGTTAACGTGATGTTGATTGACAGAATCGTTAGCCAGTCAAAATCAAAACCGCGCCGTCCCTCGTGGAGCATAAAATGGTCCCCCCCTCGTTGCCTGCCTCATAAAGCCCCGGTCATCACGGAGACACGGGATACACGTAGAGCAGTTTATTTACCTCCAGAGCGGGGAATGATGGCTTTGTCTTCATGACTCAGCGTAAAGGTGAGGAGCTTTATGATCGTTAGCGGTGAAGCGGTGTCTTCTTCTGGTGCTTGTTGGCTGTATGTCAGTAATGGTTTCACGGAGAGTCTGAAGATATCTCTGGAATCTGTGTCCGAGCCTCTTGCTTTCTGATACCTCGGTTGTCCGTGTTAGCCTTCAGCTTTGCGTTGGTAGCTTTGTCCGGAGTGCGTAGCTCGCGGAGTCATGTTGAAAAATACGTGATGTTGTGGTACATCTGCGAGTTGATGATATTAGTTTGTGTATAATTGCGTTTGCAGCGTGTAAAATGGCTGACATGATATTATTGCCCAGAATCTCTTCGTTCAGTGGATATGGAACGTGTGTGACATTCATTACATTCGTTTCTGAGAGGTGCATTGTACGACACGCTGTACGCTAAACCTTCTCCGTAGCCTCTCGGTGAGGAAAGTTAAGAGTCCGGACCGTAAGAGTCTGGACCTGGTGCAGGTGGACTCACCTCCAGGCTGGTTTGGCTGAGTGTTTCCTGCCGGTGAAGAGGGCTTCGTTTGCAGCTCTGAGTTTGATCATTCGTTCCGTCTCTGCTTCGGTCACTGTGAACGAGGAACAAACACAGAAACGGACGGTTCAGAAGGAAGAAATGATTCATGTGATCTTAAACCCGCTGTGTTAAAATAACTACTTTTATAGGAGCACTCGCTCATCCTCCTCCAGCCCATGGGGACCCCCTCAGCGGGAGCGGCGCGGGACGTCCCGTGGTCCTCGGCAGCCTCCTGAGCCACCGTGTCCTCCATCTCCGTCTTGATGAGGAACTCCAGGATGTCGGTGTTCTCCTGGTTGTGGTTGGACTGGTTGCCGCTGCTGCAGCGGGGCTCCGGGCTCAGTACCAGGTTGCTGCTGTAGAGGCGACCGTGCATGGCTTCGTCCATGATGTGGAACCAGGGCCACGACTCCACCACCCCCCCGATGTGGTCCTGGCCCTGATAAGGCTGCTTCAGGTCCTGGAAAGACACACAGCTAGACTTAAGAGTGGTTTAACTGATCCAGGCTAAAACAAGTCCGGACCCTTAAAGAGTCCGGACCCTTAACGAGTCTGTACCCTTAAAGAGTCTGGACCTAGTACCACTAGTATTAATGAATGGTTTATCAGCATGAATCAGACTAACTAATACTCATGTGTCTAAATACGTTCTGCTGCTTCAGATAAACTACATAAATTCATCACCTTGTATTTCGTTCGCAGGTTGTCCCATTTTTTGGCGATCTGGTCAGCTGTGAGTTTCCCCTCCAGACCGAGGCCCTTTAGGATGGTGCTGAAGACGAAGAGCGAGAGGAGGAGGAGGAGGAGGAGGAGGAGAAGAAGAGGAGAGAGGAAGAAGAGAGGGGAAGAACAAGAAGCAGAAAGTAGAAAGTGGCATGAAAACACAAGATTAAAGTACAAGTACCTCATATTTGAGGTACAGTGTTTGAGTTGATGTTGTTAGTTACCTCCACGCTATCTTGGCCGAGTTCCTTTTCCCCGTGAACAGAGACTCGTTGGACGCCCTGAACTCTATCAGCCTCTTCACATCCTCCTCAGTCACTGCAGAGAGGTCACAGGTCACAGGTCAGGGTCACGCTCATCTGATGCATGAGTTTAGGAACAGAAGACACCGGGAACAGATTACTTACTTTTATAGGAGTTTTCTGAGAACTGTGGCAGCGGATTCAGGACTGACTCCATTGTGATCATTGAAGAACAGAAGGTCTGGAACTGACTCCTGGGGCAGCTAGGAAAGGAAGGAAGGAGGAAAGGAAGGAGGAAAGGAAGGAAGTTTTCTGGCACCACCAGGCCTGATGCTAACTAACTAACAGGTTACATGTCACGAACAGGACTAACTAACAGGTTAGTGTTAGTTAGTAACACTAACGTTAGTTGAGCGCTATTACTTAGTGCATCCTGCAGGTTTTACCGGTTCTGTTTCTCCCGAAGCTAACTCCCGAAGCTAACCGTTAGAAGAAGCAGGCTGCTAGCTAGCGTTAGCTTAAAGGCAGCTAACCTACTAAACAACAAACAGACACGGGGCCGGGTTTCCCGCCACACAACACCGGTTTCCGGTAGCTCGTGTTGTTATGTACGTCCGGTGTTCTCCCGTTATTATTGTGCTCCATCGTCTCTGTGAGTGAATACAGCGGTAAATAAAGAGCCGTTAAACGTTTCCTCTGCTCGGTTGGGTTTAGGGTGCGCTCGATTAACAGCGCCCGAGAACTGGCTTCCGTCAGGTGACCTGCACAGCTTGGGGGGGCGGGGTTACACGTACAAACATTCTTGTGAAATACTTTTTATTTTTCCTTAATTCTTGAAGCACCACAAAAAAAATTGAATAAAAACAAGTTATTATAAAAGAGTAGATAGTGGCAGAAGTAAATTAAATTTGAAACTATATAAATATATAGATGTAAAAATATGTTTTTTATATATATATATATATTTATTTATTTATAACATATATATATAGTCATGTACTGACTGAGACCTGATTTACTAATCAGACTTTTTATTTCTTCTTTACTTTCATTGTGTACTTTGACGATTCATTGTTTTCATTCTGTTGTATTTGCATATATAACCTTAACCTTTATAAAATGTGACTTGTTAAGACGAGTATTTAAATATTCGTCTTTGGTTGATTCACAGGATATATGAATGTTACAGAAACAATAGAAGCTGCTCTGGTGATCTTCTTCTTCTCTCGGCAGCTGCAGAGCTGCTGACTTCTTCTACTCAACATATTCTACCACAGAAAGTCATTAAAGAGGAGGAGGAGAGTAAGAGGAGCATCATATCTCTAGAATGAACAGAATGACGTCAAGAAAAGAGTCTGAAACTAAAGTTTGTCCACCAAAGAAGAAGAACACCGAGTCTTTATTGAACCGTGAACATGAACTCTCCCGTCTCCTCCTATCACAGCTTCTCAACGAGCCTCTGGAACAAACACACCAGTCTCTGTCTGGTCTCCAGCTGGTCCGGGTCCAGGTCTGCAGCCATCAGTCTCTGGTAGAACCTGGTGTGCAGCACCACCTCCTTCTCCGTGCTCCTCTGGGCCTGATGTCCGTCCACAGCCGGCTCCTCCGCCCTCTCTCTCCTGAGCAGCGCTCGCTCTCTCTCCAAGTCCTCTCTGGCTCTCTCCAGGAACACCCGGTCCCGGTCCAGGAACGCCCGGTCTCTGTCCAGGAACGCCCGGTCTCGATCCAGAACCACTCTGTCTCGATCCAGAACCGCCCGGTCTCTGTCCAGAACCTCTCTGTCTCTCTCCAGAGCGGTGGTGTCTCTGCTCAGCATCTCTCTGTCTCGCTCTAAGGCGATCAGCTCTCTGTCGAACTCGGCCTGCTCTCTCTCCAGAGCTCGCCACTCTCGCTGCAGCTCCACCAGCCTCCTGTCGGGCGAGCCCGGGCCGCCTGTGGCGAGCCCGACAGGAGGCTGGTGGAGCTGCGGCGAGAGTGGCGAGGAGGAGGACGGCGCCGGCGTCCCGTTGGACTCGAAGGTGCAGCCGGGCAGTAAGGTGGCGCACAGCACGGCGGCGGTCTGGCTCTTGTTCACGGCCGGTTGACTCTCCATCACGGCGGGCTCACACTCGGGGATTATTCTCACGTGGTCTCGTCCGGCCGAGACGACCTCAGCGGGCGACCCGGTTCTGCTCGCCGCTTCGATGCCGCTGAGCTCCAGGACGTCCCGCAGCGTCCCGACGCCCCGCAGAGCTCCTGACTCAACCGCGGCCAGTCCAGAGAAAGACGCTTCTGTTTTGGGGAAAAGGAGCGAAGGCACCGCCGGCGTGGTGGCGGCGAAGACGTCGTCCTCGTCCTCGCTCGGCGTGGACGGCTGGACGACGCTGGCGGTCCCGGCCAGGTGGCCGTTCATGGCCTCGTCCATCAGGTGGAACCAGCGCCACGAGCTGGTGGGGGTCTCCATGCCCAGCGGGGGGTTCTTCAGCACCTACACAGGACAGACATTTAAAAGCAGTGTTTCCTTTTAGTTTATATCACTTTATTTAAATGGACAGCAGCAGCTCATCGAACACAAAGAGGTCACAAACATAAAGAGCACAGACTGTTTTCTAAACTCAACTTGAGGTCAGTCCGAGTCCACCAGAGACCTCCACACAGTCTGCTGGAGGTCTTCACTTAAACCCGGCTGATGTTTGCAAACATTTTCTGATCACAGAACAACCGGTGTACTCGTATCAGCAGAAACATGATTCATTGTCATTTGAATCAATGAGATTACTGACGCAGACTCCTGCATGAAACACCAATGTCAGTGTCATTCAGAACTATTCATGGAGACCAGGGATCGAACGGACAACCTCGTGGTTAAAGGACGACCCGCTCTCCCCGTGAGCCACGGTGAGCCTTCTTAAGACTTCGTCAACTCCAGATGTACTTTCCTTCTTCTGTTATGATCTCATATTATCCACACACTAGATTCCTGTTCCTACGTTTTAGAGACTTCCTGTTCTAGATTTAAGGTCTTCTATACGGCCCTCTAAAATGTCCTATTAGGTATTCTATATGGTCCTCTATAAGGTCCTCTGTATGGTCCTCTGTAATGTCCTCTATAAGGTCCTCTATAATGTCCTCTATATGGTCCTCTATATGGTCCTCTGTAATGTCCTCTATATGGTCCTCTGTAATGTCCTCTATATGGTCCTCTGTAATGTCCTCTATATGGTCCTCTGTAATGTCCTCTATATGGTCCTCTGTAATGTCCTCTATATGGTCCTCTGTAATGTCCTCTATAAGGTCCTCTATAAAGTCCTCTGTAATGTCCTCTATAAGGTCCTCTGTAATGTCCTCTATATGGTCCTCTGTAATGTCCTCTATAAGGTCCTCTATAAAGTCCTCTGTAATGTCCTCTATAAGGTCCTCTGTAATGGCCTCTATATGGTCCTCTATAAGGTCCTCTATATGGTCCTCTGTAATGTCCTCTATATGGTCCTCTGTAATGTCCTCTATAAAGTCCTCTATATGGTCCTCTGTAATGTCCTCTATATGGTCCTCTATATGGTCCTCTGTAATGTCCTCTATATGGTCCTCTGTAATGTCCTCTATAAGGTCCTCTGTAATGGCCTCTATATGGTCCTCTATAAGGTCCTCTATATGGTCCTCTGTAATGTCCTCTATATGGTCCTCTGTAATGTCCTCTATAAAGTCCTCTATATGGTCCTCTGTAATGTCCTCTATATGGTCCTCTGTAATGTCCTCTATATGGTCCTCTGTAATGTCCTCTATATGGTCCTCTGTAATGGCCTCTATATGGTCCTCTATAAGGTCCTCTATATGGTCCTCTGTAATGTCCTCTATATGGTCCTCTGTAATGTCCTCTATAAAGTCCTCTATATGGTCCTCTGTAATGTCCTCTATATGGTCCTCTGTAATGTCCTCTATATGGTCCTCTGTAATGTCCTCTATAAGGTCCTCTATAAAGTCCTCTGTATGGTCCTCTGTAATGTCCACTATATGGTCCTCTGTAATGGCCTCTATATGGTCCTCTGTAATGGCCTCTATATGGTCCTCTGTAATGTCCTCTATATGGTCCTCTGTAAGGTCCTCTGTAATGTCCTCTATATGGTCCTCTATATGGTCCTCTATAAGGTCCTCTATAAAGTCCTCTATATGGTCCTCTATATGGTCCTCTGTAATGTCCTCTATAAAGTCCTCTATATGGTCCTCTGTAATGTCCTCTATATGGTCCTATATAAGGTCCTCTATAAAGTCCTCTGTAATGGCCTCTATAAGGTCCTCTAAAAGGTCCTCTATATGGTCCTCTATATGGTCCTCTATATGGTCCTCTATAAAGTCCTCTATATGGTCCTCTGTAATGTCCTCTATATGGTCCTCTGTAATGTCCTCTATATGGTCCTCTATAAGGTCCTCTATAAAGTCCTCTGTAATGTCCTCTATAAGGTCCTCTAAAAGGTCCTCTATATGGTCCTCTATATGGTCCTCTATAAGGTCCTCTATATGGTCCTCTATAAGGTCCTCTATAAGGTCCTCTATATGGTCCTCTATATGGTCCTCTAAAAGGTCCTCTATAAGGTCCTCTATATGGTCCTCTATATGGTCCTCTATATGGTCCGCTAAAAGGTCCTCTATATGGTCCTCTGTAATGTCCTCTATAAGGGCCTCTATAAGGTCCTCTATACGTCCAGCGGCTGCATGTTGGACTACAGACGAGCAGTCAGCTGGGTCAGAAGAACAGCCGGACTGACCCGGTACTTGTCCTTCAGGTTGTCCCACTTCTTCTTCAGCTGCTGAGCGCTCAGCGCTCCGTGGATCCCCATCTCGTTCCTGATGGCCCTGCAGGAGAGCAGAGAGTTCACCATCAGAGACCAGGATCAGACCAACGGGACCCTGAACACAGTCTGAGACCAGACTGACCTCCAGCCCCTCATGGCCGAGTTCTTCCGCCCGGTGAAGATGTCGGCGTTGGTGGCTCGAAGCTGAATCAGCAGTTTGATGTCTCTGTCTGTCACTATGGAAACACATTCGTCATCATCATCATCACCATCGTCATCATCACCATCATCACCATCATCGTCATCACCATCATCATTATCATCACTGTCATCATCATCATCATATTCATCACCATCATCATCACCATCACCATTATCATCACCATCATCATCATCATCATATTCATCACCATCATCATCACCATCACCATCGTCATCACATCATCACCACCATCATCATCATCATCACCATCATCACCATCATCACTGTCATCATCACCATCATCATCACCATTGTCATCACCATCATCACTGTCATCATCACCACCATCATCACCACCATCATCACCATCATCACTGTCATCATCACCACCATCATCACCATCATCACTGTCATCATCACCACCATCATCATCACCACCATCATCACTGTCATCATCATCATCACCACCATCATCATCACCATCACCATCATCATCATCATCGTCATCACCATCACCATCACCAACACTATCATCACCATCATCACTGTAATCATCAACACCATCATCACCATCATCACCACCATCGTCATCACCATCACCATCATCAACACTATAATCATCATCACCATAACCATCATCATCACTGTAATCATCAACACCATCAACACCATCGTCATCACCATCATCAACACTATAATCACCATCATCAATCTGTATAATCAACAGTAAACATGCTGTCACGTGTGATAAAAGTACTTTTACGAGAGTAAAATATACGAGTACTTCTTCCACCACTGATCATAATAATAATAATGTTATTAAACTCAATTATGTTCTTGTCAGTATGAGTTTAATAAGCTATGAGAAGAACGTTAACAGTGTTTTTAGCATTCTTAGCTAGCGTTAGCATCTCTAGCACAACAACAAGGTCACAAATTAAATGTTTAATGAAATAACCTTAGAGTCTTTTCATGAGGGTTATTAAAAATAGTATCTTCATATCCAAACAATATGTTTTAAGTTACTTTACTTCTATATGTGTTCTCCATTTCTGCCGTTTTTTCAGCGGGGTTTCACGCATTCAGGTCCTCCCTCCAAAACATAACAACATAACAACATCCGGTGGAGACCGGAAAAGTAAGTGTTTTTCTTCTTCTTCTGTTTGTCTTCAGCAGTTGAGACTCACCGGTGGCGCTTTTCTGCCACCTACCGCCAGATAAATATACATCAAATAAATAATTAATAATAATAAATAAAGTCATTTTAAATTTAAAAAAAATCGCAGACAAATAAAAATCAATCAATCAAAAATATATATTACAAATTTTGCATTAATTTCCACAACTTTTTTTTTTTATACAAAATGCATAAAAAAATACAAAAGCTACAACAAATACAAATAAATAAGAGTAAATAGTTCATGTAAATGTAAAGAAAAGCAGACAAAACAAAACAAATAAAAGGAACAAATTATTCAAACAGATCATATATTTTAAAGCCTTATGTATAAAAACAAAGAATTCAATGGTTTGAATAAGAATACAAAAAATAAAGCTTCTGGTTACAGAAAATTCACAGATTAGATTAAATGTACAATCAGAGGAAACGATTTTCATTTTATTTATAACATGTTGTTTTTAGTCTAAAATATGTCTTTTTATGAGTAAAAAACAAAAAAAACCGGATTGCCTTTTTAGATGTCATAATCACATTTGAAAAAATAAAAATCCTAATTTAACATAAATAAATACAGTAATTGATTCATAATATAGTGAATATTCTAAAGGAACATTTCATTTAAACAATCTTAAACCTAAAACCCTTTACTTTTCCTTCACTTATAATAAAGGCTAATTTAATGATATTATAGATATATATGTACATATATATATATATGTACACAAAAGCTCAGTTTTCAGTGAAATAATTTATTGATTTATTTCACTCCTGACCGGAAGTT
>NC_136634.1:913660-953660 GCF_949748355.1 Melanostigma gelatinosum
CATGGGGATATTTTTATTTTCACATCTAACTTTAAATTTTTGTAAAAAAAAATAAAAAAAAAATTATTATTATTATTTTTTTGCTGGCGGATTCGTGGGCCACATAAAATGACGTGGTGGGCCGGGTCCGGGCCGCGGGCCGTATGTTTGACACCCCTGGTTTAAGGTGTTGAGACTGAAGGTTTTACCTGCAGGTGATCCGGCGGACGGTGACGGCGGAGGGCGAGGTGATCCCGGTGTGTCAGCTGGACATCCAGGTGGAGAACCCTCTGAGGAGCAACGGCATCTTCCTGGTGTCTCCTCTGATCATCAGCCACACCATGGAGAGAGGAAGTCCTCTGTACGAGCTCTCCGCACAGTCGCTGGCCTCCGAGGACCTGGAGATCCTCGTCATCCTGGAGGGTCAGGGACCACGTAGACCTGGACGCTGATAGGAGACATAAACACTGACTTAGTTCTTCTACCTGAGAGATTTTACTTTTGCTTTTCTGACTTTTGCATTTCAAATAACATTTGATGTTTGAATTGAATCAGTCTTTAATTGTTCAGGCAAGGCAAGTTTATTAGTACAGCACATTTCAACAACAAGGTAATTCAAAGTGCTTCACATAAAACCATTAAAAGCATCAAAACATCAAAAGAAAAGGAGATTTAAAAACAATTAAAGAAACAGTGTAAGAAATAAAATGCAGAAATGCAGGAAAGTGATGAATATATGAATTGAACGTGGTTCAATTAAAGGCAGCAGCAAACAGAAAGTCTTCAGTCTTGATTTAAAGGAGCTGAGCGTCTCAGCAGACCTGCAGCTTTCTGGACTTTACTGTAAATATTCGTTGATTAATTGATTTCTTGACAGAAAATAATTGAGAAACTTTCTTAATCTTTGCAACATTGACATGAAAATATGAGTATTGTGTTTTCTGTAATGTTGTATTATTATTTTTAATTATTTAAATGACATGATTATATATAATATGATAGTCTATTATATATTATATATAAATGATATATAATATATCATTATATTATATATATATGTTATTCAATTATATACTGTATATATAACATAATATTATATGTAACTACATTATATACAATATTATATTATATATAATCACGTTGTATATAAGATGTTATATCAAACAACAACATCAGCAGTGGTCTAAGTGTTTGTGTTTCAGTAGACAGGAAGTAGACAGGAAGTAGACAGGAAGTGAACCCTGTGTGTGTCTCCTGTCTCAGGGGTGGTGGAGACCACTGGTATCACCATGCAGGCCCGGACCTCCTACACCCCCGAGGAGATCCTGTGGGGGAGGCGCTTCGTCTCCATCATGACGGAGGAGGACGGCCGTTACTGCGTCGACTACTCAAAGTTCGGCAACACGGTTCCCGTCAAGATGTCGTCCCTCAGCGCCAGAGAGCTGGATCAGCTCAGGGGGGTCCAGGAGGGCGACTCCTCCTCAGACCCCATCAACCTGCAGGGTTGGGGGCTGGTCCGGGCTGGGAGGGGGGGCTTCCGAAGAGGAGGAGGAGGATCCTCTGCCCACCAGCCCTGGTACACCCAATCAGAGCAGCCGCAGAGGGAGGCGGAGCACAGAGGACAGAAGAAGAATAAGAAGGTGCGGCTGGAGGTGATCGGACGACGGATCGAAGAGGAGGACGGACTGGGAGAGACGAGCGACTGAGGACCAGATACTCCGACTGGACCTCTGTGTCTCAGTCGAGACTCTCAGGGAAGACGGAACCAGAAAGACGTGGAAACATACAATACAAGGAGAACGTAAAAAGCTTAAAGCTGCAGTCTCTCTAGTGTCCACCAGGGGGCGACTCCTCTGGTTGTATAGAAGTCTATAGAAAATGACTCTACTTCTCTCTTGATTTATTCCCTCAGTAAACATTGTAAACATGAGTTTATGTCTCAATCTCTAGTTTCAAGTCTTCTTCAATACAGCATGATGTTCATTTAGTACATTATGGTCCATTTAGAGTCACACAGACCATAAAGCAGGGGATGCTTTAGGGCGGGGCTACTGTGATTGACAGGTCTCGTAGACCATAAAGCAGGGGATACTTTAGGGCGGGGCTACTGTGATTGACAGGTCTCTAGTAGACCATAAAGCAGGGGATGCTTTAGGGCGGGGCTACTGTGATTGACAGGTCTCTAGTAGACCATAAAGCAGGGGATGCTTTAGGGCGGGGCTACACGCTGATTGACCCTTTTTTGTTTCGGTGGTTCCTTTATAGACTAACGTTAGCTCAGCCTGGAAGAATCATCAACGTTTGTTTGACACAGATTATTTATGTCATAATCTACAATCTAATGGAAGAATCTGATTGGCTGAGGGAACCAGTGATGATGACTTCCTGTTGGCCTACAGAAACTCTTCATCCTTTCAGCTCTTTATTGAACTTTAAAATGTTTTCAAGGCTGTAAAAGTGATTTTGTTGTTCTAGTTTGTTTTGATGTGTTCAAGTGTTTGTGTTCCTTTCATGTTTCTTTACTTCGTGCTATCTTCTCTTTTATCACAAATGATATCCCGGTAACATAAAACAAGTGTTCGTATGTTATATTATAGATATATTGGTGCTGGGCAAGTTAACGCGTTATTATCACGTTAACGCATTCATGAATTAACAAAATGTATAAATGTATTATTAAGCGGACATTTTTAACACAAGAACTGGCAGCGAGCGGTGAACAGCTGTTTGTGTGACATCACTTCCATCTCTTCCTGTTTCCTTCACCTACACTCCCCTGGGTCCTAAGTCCCTCCATGTACAGCTTCTTATCACCCTAAAGTTGTTGTGTGTGTAATATGTATAATAAGCATCATTTGTATCACTACTGAGAATTTAACAACATAAAAACATGATGTAGATATGTTTGCAGTTTAAGATGAATATTTAAATATCATCTCTTACACACATGAAGATAAAGTTATGAACTGAATATCTCTGATCAGAATCATTATAACTGTGTTATAACTGCTGCTGTGTGAAGGGAATACTGCTGCTAACAACAACCTGATGTGTTTAAAGTGTTTAAACCAAATGTTATTGACCTTTAGTTCATAGAGCAGCACTTTAAGATAAAAGTGCACAATACGCTACTTATGAATTCATGATTGATCTTTGCGCATAACAATGGTTCAATAAAATACGGTTCAATGCGATACAGTGGTGCCACGGTTCGGTTTCAATACAACAATCCTCGCTGGTGAGACTCTCTGATTTGAGTCTCTGTTTGGCTTTTGTTTTCTTGTACACAGCAGGAGTGATGGTGTGGAGACCTGGGCTGCTGAAGGAGTCGTGTCACGGGCCTCATAGCACTCAGCATGTTGGTGCAGCTGGTTGATCTCGACAGAGTATGAACCTTGAGCCAGTGTTGGCTGCTCTATAGAGGCGCTAGGGCGCCGCCCCACCTTGAGCCACAACAAATAAAATAAATAAGAATAAACTCTACAAGTTGTCAATATTTGTGTTTTTGAAATATGGAATCACCAGTAATATGTGTAAAATATGATATCTGCGGTAAATATATGCTTTTCCTGCAGGTCCTCCGCATGTGCACGTGTCCTCCGCGTGTGCACGTCCTCCGCGTGTGCACGTCCTCCGCGTGTGCAGGTCCTCCGCGTGTGCACGTGTCCTCCGCGTGTGCACGTCCTCCGCGTGTGCACGTCTCAGCAGCTCTGGGGCGCTGGAGAAACTGCCCAAAAGAGGCGGGTCTATGAAGCAGTTTAGCCAATTGCTGATTGAAGATATAAATGAGTGACATACAATTTAGCCAATCAGTGTCCTCAAATAGATTCAGCGTGGGGCAGAATCGATTCTCTGTCCCACGCTGCACGTTCCCGTCCAGACGAGTCGCCGGCGCCAGCGCGAGCACTGCTCCTCCAAGAGGACGTCCCAAGTCTCTTAATTGCATCATCCCCGTTTCCCTCACTTGCATCCTTTCCTTGCGTCTTAGTCCCTCCCACCAGGGATGCATGGAGGGAACCATGCGAGGAGAGAGGAAACTAGGACATCAGAATCAGAATCATCTTCTGGGACTGAACCCATCAAGGTTTAAGTCCTCCAGTCTGTCGGGGCTGGATTTCACCCCAGAGAGAGGTCAGAGCGCGTGGCCAGCTGCTGTCTGCAGTGGACACGCTGCGATAATAACTCCACCAAAACTGGTTTACAATTAAAAGGAATTTAATCCTACTGATGCAAATACAATTACACAGTGAAGTACACTACTTCTATGGAATATGAAAACAATAAACCCCGGTGCAAAAAACTCTTCCAGCTCCTCAGGCGACACATCCGTCCCTATATTGTCTCTAGTTCTACTTCTAGCTGCTAATCCTAAAACACTTTATGCTTATCTTAATTATACATTTCCAAAACACTTATGATTGTGACTAATTATGAATTCTCAAATATGAATAATTAAACACTTTTATTCTATCTTCTAAACACACAGTTCTACACTCAAATGTCCTACAAGTCTGAGGAGTCACTAAGCACAGCGACTCATGAGATTATTCATATTATTCTATTTGCATGTTTGATTGAGTCATAATTACACTTTGAGGCAACAGCGGATGTAATAAAGGATTATCTGATCTTATCTCGTGTTTTATCACATGTTATTATCACTAGGGCTGCAACAAACTATCATTTAAAAAAGTGACGTCTTCAGAGGTTAAAACTCAAGGATATTTAGTTTACAATGATAAACTTTATTTCATTCATTTTTTTGTACAGATCATTTTACTCAATGTTGTTTTGATTTTATTTTAATTACATTTTGTCTTGTAAAGAACTAAGTTGTAAATTAAGTTCATATTCATTATTATTGTATAAAATGGGAGTTCGATTTGGGTCATAACTGCAGGTTGTATTTGGAAAGTCACAACAAAAACAAGAAAACAACGATTGATTATCAAAATAATTGTTGAATAATGTTTATTAAACGAATCGTTGCATCTCTAATTTAAACTGACTGACATATCCCCTTTTTACAGTTTGTGACTTTATGTATTTCTCCTTTTAATAAATGTATTCAGTGCATTCAATTTTTTATTTCTAATATATTTTTATCCTCGTGAAAAATGAAACTTGGTACTTTTCGAAGGGAATTTTCGGTACTTTTCTCGTGTGACGCCGGAAGTTCCCACTCTTATTTTGAAGTGCACTTCCTGTTGTGGGTTCCAGAGACTCCTCCGTCTCAAGGATCGTCGTTAACTAACCGAAAGAAAAGGACGACAACGTTCAAATCGTGTTAAAGTGCGCAGATATCAGGTGTGTAACGTTGTTGTTATTGATAGAAGGAAAGTTTCATTGATTTTTATTTCGATTTATTCTCGTGTTTGTGTTTCTGTGGGCACTTTAGCTAGCTCTCTGCGCTAACTCAGCTAACACATGCTAATGCTAACAACAAAAACAAGTGATTTTAATTTAAACTTAGTTTGTTTTGTCTTTTTGGTCCTGCTTCATTTTATGAATATGATCTACAGTAACTGTAACGTTTGATCAATAACTTTATTCGACGAACTGTCCTGAACACCAGCAGAGAAAGAGCCGCTTCTATGTTCGTCTTTGTACATTTCTCTTTAGAGATCCTGCTTCGTGTGTTCGTGTGTTCATGTGTTAGTGTGTTCATGTGTGTTCTTCTTCTCCTTCTCCATCTTCTTTTTCTCCTCCTTCTCCTCCTTCTCCATCTTCTTTTTCTCCTCCTTCTTAATCTTCTCCTTCTCCTTCTCCTCTGCATAGAACCTGTACCATCAGATCAATAATTGGTCTCTGTGTTTGTGTCTTCTCTGGTTAATTTATTCTCAGGTGAGTCTACCTGTCGGTATCTGGTGGACATGAGTCCTGATTGGATGAGATCCTAGCGTGTAGAACCAGGTGTTCTAGAACCAGGTGTTCTACCATCAGAGGATATCATGGAGGATCCGTGCGCAGAAAGTCCCTGTTCGTCTGAGCCGGACAGTCCTGGAGGTCTGATCCGAGGCCTCTTGGATCCATCTGAGGTCCTCTACCAAGATCTCTCCATCCTGGTCCCAGAGACACCCAGGTAACATGTACACCTATCTCACCTGCACACCTATCTCACCTGTACACCTATCTCACCTGCACACCTATCTCACCTGTACACCTATCTCACCTGCACACCTATCTCACCTATCTCACCTGCACACCTATCACACCTGTACACCTGCACACCTGTCACACCTGCACACCTATCACACCTGTACACCTGCACACCTGTCACACCTGCACACCTATCACACCTGTCACACCTGTACACCTGCACACCTGTCACACCTGCACACCTATCACACCTATCACACCTATCACACCTGTCACACCTATCACACCTGTCACACCTGTACACCTGCACACCTATCTCACCTGTACACCTGCACACCTGTCACACCTGCACACCTATCACACCTGTCACACCTGCACACCTATCACACCTGTCACACCTGTCACACCTGCACACCTATCACACCTATCACACCTGGCACACCTATCACACCTGTCACACCTGTACACCTGCACACCTGTCACACCTGCACACCTATCACACCTGTCACACCTGTCACACCTGCACACCTATCACACCTATCACACCTGTCACACCTATCACACCTATCACACCTATCACACCTGTCACACCTGTCACACCTGTCACACCTATCTCACCTGTACACCTGCACACCTGTCTCACCTGTACACCTATCACACCTTTACACCTGTCACACCTGTACACCTGTTATAGTCATACAGATATCTTTAATAAATATATTTGTATGACTACAACATTCTCTGTATGAATAATTTACATGTATATAAATATGATATAAATAATATATAAATATTACCTAAATATTATTTATATACATTACATTATTCATACAGAGAACACTGTATGAATGAAGACGTTTTTAGATAATTTACTGCAGTAAAAGTACTAATACACACTCTGAAAATACTCCACAACAAGTAAAAGTCCTGCATTCAAAACCTGACTGAAGTAGAAGTATATAAATGTTGTTAAAGTATATAAAAGTATATATATGTAGTTAAAGTATATAAAAATATATAAATGTAGTAAAAGTATATAAAAGTAGTAAAAGTATTGATTGATCAGGGTTGATGGTTCTTCTGATGGTTCATCTGATGGTTCATCTGATGGTTCCTCTGATGGTTCTTCTGATGGTTCCTCTGATGGTTCTTCTGATGGTTCCTCTGATGGTTCATCTGATGGTTCTTCTGATGGTTCATCTGATGGTTCTTCTGATGGTTCTTCTGATGGTTCATCTGATGGTTCATCTGATGGTTCTTCTGATGGTTCTTCTGATGGTTCATCTGATGGTTCTTCTGATGGTTCTTCTGATGGTTCATCTGATGGTTCTTCTGATGGTTATTCTGATGGTTCTTCTGATGGTTCCTCTGATGGTTCATCTGATGGTTCATCTGATGGTTCTTCTGATGGTTCTTCTGATGGTTCCTCTGATGGTTCATCTGATGGTTCCTCTGATGGTTCCTCTGATGGTTCCTCTGATGGTTCATCTGATGGTTCATCTGATGGTTCTTCTGATGGTTCTTCTGATGGTTCCTCTGATGGTTCATCTGATGGTTCCTCTGATGGTTCCTCTGATGGTTCTTCTGATGGTTCATCTGATGGTTCTTCTGATGGTTATTCTGATGGTTCTTCTGATGGTTCCTCTGATGGTTCATCTGATGGTTCATCTGATGGTTCTTCTGATGGTTCTTCTGATGGTTCCTCTGATGGTTCCTCTGATGGTTCCTCTGATGGTTCCTCTGATGGTTCATCTGATGGTTCATCTGATGGTTCATCTGATGGTTCATCTGATGGTTCTTCTGATGGTTCATCTGATGGTTCATCTGATGGTTCCTCTGATGGTTCCTCTGATGGTTCCTCTGATGGTTCATCTGATGGTTCATCTGATGGTTCCTCTGATGGTTCATCTGATGGTTCTTCTGATGGTTCATCTGATGGTTCCTCTGATGGTTCCTCTGATGGTTCCTCTGATGGTTCCTCTGATGGTTCATCTGATGGTTCATCTGATGGTTCATCTGATGGTTCATCTGATGGTTCTTCTGATGGTTCATCTGATGGTTCTTCTGATGGTGCTTCTGGTGGTTCATCTGATGGTTCATCTGATGGTTCATCTGATGGTTCCTCTGATGGTTCTTCTGATGGTGCTTCTGATGGTTCATCTGATGGTTCTTCTGATGGTTCATCTGATGGTTCATCACCTGCTGGATCTTTAGTCTGAAGGAGAGAGAAGTTAATGAGGAGCAATCACTGAGCTAACGGTGACGTAATGCTACAATCTGTTTAATGAGGACTAAATATGGTCATCAACATATTTGTATTCTTGTTTATTTGCAGACGTATGAGGACACGGCTCTCACTGAGGACCAGGAACTATTCAAACTGTTGACTTGATGTTTTATGTTGCTTATCAGCCCACAGCTCGGCAAGCGGAGGCGACGCGCTCGCGTCTCAGAGCAACCTCTCAGTCCTGTAAGTGTGAACACATTGTCCTCTCGTCTTCAGCTCCGTCCAGATGCTGACGTGTCTGTCTGTGTCTGTGTGCCTGTGTGTCCGCAGCTGTCTGTCATCAGGTCTCCAGGACGACCAGAACTTTCCCATAAATCTAAGCGCAGACGTCTGTCGGCGGTGATGAGCGAGCAGAGCGCCGGCTTCCTTCCTGCTTCCTCTCTCCGGGCGTTTCCTCTGAGCGGCTGGCTGGAGGCGCCACTGTCCACCGCCTCCTGCTCCTCATCCTCCTCCTCATCCTCCTCCTCATACCTCACACCCATATCAGAGGAGGAGGTGGAGGTGGCGAGCTCCTCAGCAGAAGACGGTGCTGCTCGTCTCACCTCCTCCTCGCTCTCCTTCCTCACTGCAGAGGAGAGGAGGTGGCTGAGCGGAGAGCAGGGAGACGCTTCCTCAGGTGAGACATATTTATATACACAAATGTATATATACAAATATATATATATATGTGTATATACACAGGTGCAGCTCAATGAATTAGAATCGAAAAGTGAATTTATTTCAGTAATTAAATTCAAAAAGTGAAACTCATATATGATATCGATGCATTCCACACAGGGTGATATATTTCAAGCGTTTATGTCTTTTAGTTTTGATGATTATGACTTACAGCTAATGAAAACCCCAAATTCACTATCTCAGAAAATTAGAAGATTACATAAGATCAATTAAAAAAAGGATTTTTAATACAGAGATGTTGGCCGACTGAAAAGTATGTCCACACAGTAACATTTCTGTGTTAAAAAGGTTTTAAATGTAATTGAACCGGTAGAAACTCAGTGTTTGTCATCATTACAGTATTATCATTGTTCGTAAATTAAAAAGATGATTTAGTTTAATCAGCTGTTTCTGAAGAGAAGTATAACACTGTTTCTTCTTCTCCTCCTCCTTCAGCTCCAGAGGAGATCGTCATCAGTGACGATGAGGAGGTGGTGCGCTCTGCTCAGGAGGAGGAAGACGAGGCGATGGCTCGAAGTCTTCAGGTGAGAAATCTTCACCTGCAGATGGACGACTCACCTGAGAGAGAAGAAGAAATAATGTTTCTCTGTTCACTCAGGCCCAGTTTGACCAGGAGGAGTCTCACAGCAGACACCACCATCACCTTCATCATCAGCTTCACCGCCATCGTCTTCATCAGCAGAGCCACCATATGGTGAGACACGCACGCGATTCTAACAAGTATAATGTGTGGTTATGTATATCTGTGTAAGAGAAACAGGAAGTGATGTCATGTGGTTCTGTGCAGTTCCCGCCCTACATGGAGCCCAGCTGGATGCCTCACCTCCTGGCTGCCGTCTCTCCTGTGGTCCACTTCGACGACGGTGAGATCCTCGACGGCTTTTCACAATAATGTTTTTTTATTATTTATTATCATTGTCGGCGGTCGCTTCCCGTCGGCGGTCGCTTCCCTTCAATGGTCACACTCGTGTGTGTGTGTGTGTTAATAACACTATTATATATACAGAATAACGACGGAGTCTTGCTCCGTGTTTAGTCTCTGCTGTGTTTCTACAGATCTGATTGGTCGACACAGGAGACGTGGGCGGGGCCGGAGGAGGAACGCCAACCCTGAGCTGTCAGAAGATCTTCAGGGGAACGACTACGAGGTGAGGAGGAGGAGGAGGAGGAAGAAGCAGCTCCTCACATGTCGTGTTTGTAATAAATCTATATTTTAACGTCTCTTCTTTTCTTCTTCAGGCTCTTCTGGCCTTTGAGGAGCGTCAGGGTTCTGTTGTGTCTCACAAGTTGAGTCGGAGCGAAATCCAGATGTTTCCGACGAAAAGCTTCAAGATGACCAACAGTGGAGAGAACACTCAGTGAGTATTGATCAGATAACATGTGTATATGTATATATATTATACACATTATACAGCTGATCATCAGTATTGATCTCTGAGGCATTGATCAGGACTCTAACGGTCAGACTCTTGTGAGCTGTTGCATTCTGGGAAAGTGTTTTATCGTGAAAATAGTTTAAGAAATCATCGTCACTCTGAACTGAGACGTTACATCATTATGAATGTGAGGATGACTCATCTGTTGACGGATTGATTGACAGGTGTCAGATCTGTTTCTGTGACTACACTGATGGTGAGAAGCTGAGGATGCTGCCTTGTTTCCATGACTACCACGTCCAGTGTATCGACCGGTGGCTGAAGGTAACGACTCCTCTTCATCTCTCCTCTTCCTCTCTGAGAGTCAGAACAGTAAACATGAAGTACTGGTTAGCTTAGCTTAGCATAAAGACTGGAAACAGAGGTGAACTGTTGGCCTGACTCCTCCTAATCATTTAAAGTGACACGTGTGATAAACTAAAGTAAAATCTTCTTATATTAAAACATTGAACTGTTTCTTTAAACGTTCAGCTCATAAATAATTAGTTTGTTTTAAATGAGACGTTTTTTTACGTCGACACTTAAAAAGGTTTTTATTGCTGAAATATGGAAGATCTGAATTTGTTTAATTCAAAGTTCTAACGTGTTAAAGTTATTTTAGTCAGCAGAGAATAAACTTCATGTTCCTGTCAGATGTGTTTTCATTGGTGACGGGTCTCTGATCAGTACTCTGATCTGTACTCTGATCTGTACTCTGATCAGTACTCTGATCAGTACTCTGATCAGTACTCTGATCTGTACTCTGATCAGTACTCTGATCTGTACTCTGATCAGTACTCTGATCAGTACTCTGATCTGTACTCTGATCTGTACTCTGATCTGTACTCTGATCAGTACTCTGATCTGTACTCTGATCAGTACTCTGATCTGTACTCTGATCTGTATTCTGATCAGTACTCTGATCAGTACTCTGATCAGTACTCTGATCAGTACTCTGATCAGTACTCTGATCTGTACTCTGATCTGTACTCTGTAATCAGTTCTTTTTGAATATTCTGTGAGAAAAAGACAATTTATTAAAGAATCAACATTTCTTCATTAATCTTGAAACAAATATTTCTTAAGCAGCAAAACAAGAATTTCTAAAATCTTCAAAACAGATTCTCAGATCATCAATGATCTCATCAATGATCTCAACGATCTCCTCAATGATCTCATCAACGATCTCAACGATCTCATCAATGATCTCCTCAATGATCTCATCAATGATCTCCTCAATGATCTCATCAATGATCTCCTCAATGATCTCATCAATGATCTCATCAACGATCTCCTCAACGATCTCATCAATGATCTCAACGATCTCCTCAATGATCTCATCAACGATCTCATCAATGATCTCCTCAATGATCTCCTCAATGATCTCCTCAATGATCTCATCAATGATCTCATCAATGATCTCCTCAATGATCTCCTCAATGATCTCATCAATGATCTCAACGATCTCCTCAATGATCTCAACGATCTCATCAATGATCTCCTCAACGATCTCCTCAATGATCTCATCAATGATCTCATCAATGATCTCATCAACGATCTCCTCAATGATCTCCTGAATGATCTCCTCAATGATCTCCTCAACGATTTCCTCAACGATCTCCTCAATGATCTCCTGAATGATCTCCTCAATGATCTCCTCAACGATCTCAATGATCTCCTCAACGATCTCATCAACGATCTCCTCAACGATCTCCTCAATGATCTCCTCAATGATCTCATCAATGATCTCAACGATCTCCTCAACGATCTCAACGATCTCCTCAATGATCTCCTCAACGATCTCCTCAATGATCTCATCAATGATCTCATCAACGATCTCCTCAATGATCTCAACGATCTCAACAATCTCCTCAATGATCTCATCAACGATCTCATCAACGATCTCATCAACGATCTCAACAATCTCCTCAATGATCTCATCAATGATCTCCTCAATGATCTCCTCAACGATCTCATCAATGATCTCCTCAATGATCTCCTCAACGATCTCCTCAATGATCTCCTCAATGATCTCATCAACGATCCTGTTTGATTGATTAGCTGCTGAAGACGAGACATCAGTAATTATTTCCAAACTCACGTCATCGCTTTTAATTTCTTCGTTATATTGTATCAATTTAAATAACGTTTATTTTCTTAATGTCGTCTTTAATCTACATTATTTATATTGATTGATCAGCTGTGATGTGAAACTAAATGTTTAATCTGCGGATTATAAAATACGTTTCTGTGAATCGTGTGTTTGATGACATCATCATCTTGATTGACAGGAGAACACCACGTGTCCCATCTGCAGAGCAAACCTGGCTGACCCCGCCCCCTCTCACCTCTGACCTCCTGAGAGCTACTTCCTGCTTCATGAAGGACGACTCGTCTGTTTTTACTCTTTTTATTTGGTTGTTTTTTGTTTTTCTGTCCTTCGAACAAAACTAATAAAATCTTTAAATCTGCAGTTTGAATGACTTTAAAATAAACTTTAGTGTCTTTGAGTCGATCGTTTCATTGACGTGTTTGTTCCTCGTAGACGTGTGTTTGTGTTTGTTCCTCGTAGTAGCGTTTCTTCATCGCTCGGTACTTCCTCAGGTAGTACAGCGCCTCCAGCTCTCTGCACACGTACTCTCCTCGACCAATCAGCTCCCTGATCTGCTGCGGGTCGGCGACGCCTTTATTCTTAAGGAACGACGCTCTGAGACGGTCCCTGAAAAAGTCGCCTCCTTTAGGATACTCACGGCCCAGGTGGAGGAGCTGAGGAGGGAGGTGAAGGAGGAGATCAGTTAAGTTTATGATCTTTAGTTTATTATATTAACCCTGAATTGTTCACATTATCATCTGTTTATTGACAAAAGAAAAGCAGCAAATATTCAAATGTGAGATGCTGAAATCAGCTTTTATATTTCACAAAATGCTTAAAAAATAAAGTACCTCAAATGTGTCCTTCAGTATTGTATTATGTACTTAGTTACTTTCCTCTCCTGTATTCTCAGGTTCAGGTCAGTTTTTGACTTGTTTGCTTCAGCTGATTTTATCATAATGTTTTTATTAATAAATATAAGTTAAATATTTACTTCAGATCAAACTTTAAAATCAGGTTGCATTTTTATCCACATTTAAAACAATCAGTTTAAAATTAATTCGAAATATTTAAGAACTTAAAGTTCCCACAGAGAGAATCTGAGGAATCAAATGTAAATCTATATATGGTAGATATAATATATATATCAGAATAAATAAACTCAGACTCACGTTTTTATAGAGTCGAAACACTTCGGCCCTCAAAGGATTTGCCATCGTGCAGATCTGAAAAACACACAGACATTAATATTATAATATTATTATTATATTTATATATTAATGTGTTAATATTGTTAAAATATGAAGACGTCAATATTTTAATACAGAAGATAATATATATTATATGTGTTAATTAAATAATATGTTCTGTATTATAATAAGACATGTGTTAATATAATAATAATATGAACACATATATTATGGTAATATATTATATTAATACAATATTAATATATATTAATATTATTTTCTGTATTCTAATATGTGTGTTAATATAATAATATGAACACATATATTATAGTAATATATTATATTAATACAATATTAATATATATTAATATTCTTTTCTGTATTCTAATATGTGTGTTAATATAATAATATGAACACATATATTATTATTTTCAGAGTAAAGTTCCTTCTCACCGTTCGTAGTGACGTCAGTAGGGAGCTCAAAGATCAGAGTACAGTTCGTTTTATAACAGTTAGCTTCTGTAGCTAACGACACGTTAGCTTACATGAAGCGGCTACAAGTCGCTATTTTCTGTCAGTTGTTTAAAAAGCTCCGGTTGACGTTAAACTCTGGTTTTATATTTAAACTTTAGTCCAGAAACACTGACGTTCAGTCACGAGCTGCGGACGTGGAAACCATCCGAAACGTAAACAACCAAAGAGTAACACATGTAGAGATAGTAATCGTCCAGCACAGACAGAAACGGGTCCAACGATTTCGCGCATGCGCACACTTGCATAATCAGAAGTTCTCACAGAATTTGTGTCTTTTACGGATATTTAGCTTCAAACATGACTGTAACATAGTGTTTCTACACTATGGTATGAGTGGGTTTACAGTGTGATATTAGTACTTTTATTCTCAGTAAGGATTTGAGAACTTCCTCCACGTCTGTTGACTTGTAAAACAAAATTATGTACAATAAAGTTATTACAAAAAAAATAAAAGAGCTTCTACTTTTTTGTCCCTCCCGGGTTTCCGTAGTGGCGGTTTCTTCTTCTGTAGCCGGTTTAAACAAAACTGAACAGCTCCACTTACTTGTCAGCTATAAATAAAACTCTCACGGTAAATATGACACGTTTTTATAGAACACACTCAACACGTTAATGTTTTCTGATGACTTTCCGTTAGTTTCACCGGGTTTTTACGACTTTTCGGTAACTTTAGGACCCGTATGTAGCTAATGTTGTTGCTAACTGTTAGCTAACTAACTTGTTTATGTTTATTAATGTTGCCTTATTCGCTATTATTAGTTACGTCTTTTTTAACAGTTTAACTGCATTGGAAGACGTTTTCAGATCATTTGCTGCAGTGAAAGTACTAACACCACACAATGAAAGTACTAATACCACACTATAGAAATACTTTGTTACATGTAAAAGTCGTGCATTGAAAACCTGACTGAAGTACAAGTACATAACTGTAGTTAGACTAACTAAAGTATTGAGGTTTTCCTCTTCGATCTGATGTTTCTGCATTGATGTGTAAGTTTAATGTTAACTAATTTATATCCTGTTTACTTTAATATACATCAATGCATCATAATCTATAAGATCATCATACTTTTACAATGTATTGACCAATTGTTATATATATAGTTATTCTACACAAGTGTACTGCACATTGCACTGTGTGTGTGTGTCTCCAGATGGAGGAGGTGACCCGTCTGGTGTCTACAGGAGACTGTGTGAAGATCTGGGATGTGGTCTCCATGTCTCCTCTGGATCAGTTCAACCCTCACAGCAGCAGCCACCCTGTAGCTCAGGCCTGCTGGAGCTCCAACAGTATCCATACGATATATGTACACAATATATATGATATATTACAGATGATGCATCAGTAGTAGGACCTGGTCAGAACGTTCATCAGAGTTTCTAAAGTCCAGCGTTTTGATGTTCAGTTTATTGTCACATAAAGATAATGTTCTAAGAAGCTGGGACTTTGAAATGTTTCCATTTTATCAGGAAAAGTGAGTCAAACTCTGAGTGAATGATCTAAACAGTTGCTGATATTAATTTAGCTTCATCACAATACTTTGAGACTAAAAGTGTTAAAATGAGTGAAAGCATCTGACTGTGTGAATGCAGAGAGATTGATTCTCACTGAGCGCCTTCTGATAATGAAACCTGTGATGTCTGGAGAAGAGAAGCATCCTTGACCGGTTCTTCAGACCAGTACCTGGTCAGCGCCAGCAGCAGCGGAGACAAGCTGGTGGTGTCCAGCCTCAAGTCCTCAGCGGTCCCAGTGGTGGAGCTGGGCGACGGGGTGAGACCAGAATATTCACTCTTTCATGTCCTCGTTCACCTGCAGAAGAAAAGCCAGTTCTCATCTCGCCTCTCTCTCGTTGTCCGCTCAGAAACAACAAACCAGTGTGTGTCTGAGTTCCTCGTCTCAGTTTGTGGTCAGCGGAGGTCTGGATCACGGCGTTCACATCTGGGACCTGAAGACCAAGAGACTGCACCGCTCCCTCAAGGTAAGACCTCATCCTGAACCAGAGGACACGAGAGCGTATCACGAGGAGGATCTCACGAAGCTCTCCGTCTGTCTCCGTCTCTCAGGACCACAAGGAAGAGGTGACCTGCGTCTCCTTCAATGCCAATGACAGCTACGTGGCCTCCGGGTCCACCAGCGGAGACCTGGTCCTCCACAGTCTGACCACCAACCTGTCCAGCAAAGCCTTCGGACACGGCAGCAACCAGGTGATTCATCCTCTATATGAACCAGTCTCAGTGTAGTCCTGATCCTCTATATGAACCAGTCTCAGTGTAGTCCTGATCCTCTATATGAACCAGTCTCAGTGTAGTCCTGATCCTCTATATGAACCAGTCTCAGTGTAGTCCTGATCCTCTATATGAACCAGTCTCAGTGTAGTCCTGATCCTCTATCAGACCTCCATCAGTACAGAGACCATCAGAGAGAAGATGGTCTGTTTCTATAGAGTTGTTCTTGATGCTCGTCATCGGAGCCACCGGGTCGGATTCTGGTGAAACCAGATGAACTCATGCAGGTTCACCAGAACCTCCTTCAGCTCAGACTCCAGCAGAGACCGGTCCACCGTGGACAGACCCAGATCCTCCAGCAGAGACCGGTCCACCGTGGACAGACCCAGATCCTCCAGCAGAGACCGGTCCACCGTGGACAGACCCAGATCCTCCAGCAGAGACCGGTCCACCGTGGACAGACCCAGATCCTCCAGCAGAGACCGGTCCACCGTGGACAGACCCAGATCCTCCAGCAGAGACCGGTCCACCGTGGACAGACCCAGATCCTCCAGCAGAGACCGGTCCATCGTGGACAGACCCAGATCCTCCAGCAGAGACCGGTCCATCGTGGACAGACCCAGACACGGCGCTCCGGAGGGAGGAGGAGAGCTCAGCTCCCGGCAGCAGCTCTTCCTCCTCCTCCTCCTCCTCCTCCTCCTCCTCCTCCTCCTCCTCCTCCTCCTCCTCCTCCTCCAGGAGCAGAGCTTCTCCTCTCTGGGAGTCAACACCGACACCACGCTGCTGGAGATCCAGGACGTATTGCCGGACCCACTGGAGGGAAGGGAGGCACAGGAGAACCAGGACTGAGAGGGGCAGACTGTCAGACCTGCTGCAGTAGAATGAGAGGTTTACTAAACCTGACTCTGGTGCTCAGAGACACGACTACTTTAGTCCACAGGGACCAGAATCACCACCAGTTCCTTTTAGTAACTTGTGTTGTCTTTGATCTCCAGCCCATCCACGACCTGAGGCTGTCCGCTCTGAAGCGCTCTCTGCTGGGCAGCGTGTCTGACAGCGGCACCGTGGTCCTGTGGGACTCCAACACCCAGAAGGAGCTCCACGTGTTCGACGGGGCCCACAAGGCCCCCGGATCCGGTCTCGCCTTCTCCCCAGCCAGCGAGCTGCTGGTGGTCAGCGTCGGCCTGGACAAGAAGATCGTCTGCTACGACACGGCCAGCAAGATGTGAGACGCACCGATAGATCGGCTTGTTATTCTTTACTCATGTTCATCAACTCATTACGCTCTCAACAAAGAGATTATTGTTTTGTCTATAAAATGAAAGTAAATAGTGAAAAATTACACAAAAGTTTAGTTCAAAACCCAAAGACGATCATTTCATATAATAATAACAATATATATATAATCATGTATTACAGATAAAAGCGCAAATTAGGGATTTAATCGATATTTTTCCCTGCAAAATGACCAATTGTTATCAACTGATGAGCTAAATAGCTGCCCATCTAATTATGCTTAACAATTAATTGAGTTATCCATGTTGGTGTTTATCGGTACACTCAGTGTTTTTACATCCATCTGTTTTCATGCACATTTTTAATTTGCAAGTTAAAAAAAGAACCCTGAGTGGAAACGATGAAGATTCAAAACAATCGGCACAAAAACTTTTTTTTGTGGAAGAGTTTGTTGTGTAGATAAAAGCAAAATGAAAACAGATTTAGCAAATAAATGCTGACGTACATGAAGCAGAAGCATCATGTGATTTCTGTGTGTGTGTGTGTGTGTGTGTGTGTGTGTGTGTGTGTGTGTGTGTGTGTGTGTGTGTGTGTGTGTGTGTGTGTGTGTGTGTGTGTGTGTGTGTGTGTGTGTGTGTGTGTGTGTGTGTGTGTGTCCAGCATCCTGAGGTCGATCCGGGTGGACAGTCCTCTGACCTCTGTGGACTTCACGCCGGACGGCACCGGTCTGGTCGTGGGATCCACTCAGGGGAAGATCTACCAGTACGACCTGAGGAACTCCAGCGCCCCCACCAGGATCACAGCGGCACACAAAACCTCCGTCACCTGTCTGCGCTTCCAGAGCAACACCAGTAAACACAAGGTACCATCACAGTAACACCAGTAAACACAAGGTACCATCACAGTAACACCAGTAAACACAAGGTACCATCAGACCAACACCAGTAAACACAAGGTACCATCAGACCAACACCAGTAAACACAAGGTACCATCAGACCAACACCAGTAAACACAAGGTACCATCAGACCAACACCAGTAAACACAAGGTACCATCAGACCAACACCAGTAAACACAAAGTACCATCAGACCAACACCAGTAAACACAAGGTACCATCAGAGTAATACCAGTAAACACAAGGTACATCAGAGTAACACCGGTAAACACAAGGTACCATCAGACCAACACCAGTAAACACAAGGTACCATCAGACCAACACCAGTAAACCCAAAGTACCATCAGACCAACACCAGTAAACACAAGGTACCATCAGACCAACACCAGTAAACACAAGGTACCATCAGACCAACACCAGTAAACACAAGGTACCATGAGACCAACACCAGTAAACACAAGGTACCATCAGACCAACACCAGTAAACACAAGGTACCATCAGACCAACACCAGTAAACACAAGGTACCATCAGACCAACACCAGTAAACACAAGGTACATCAGAGTAACACCAGTAAACACAAGGTACATCAGAGTAACACCAGTAAACACAAGGTACCATCAGACAAACACCAGTAAACACAAGGTACATCAGAGTAACACCAGTAAACACAAGGTACCATGAGACCAACACCAGTAAACACAAGGTACATCAGAGTAACACCAGTAAACACAAGGTACATCAGAGTAACACCAGTAAACACAAGGTACCATCAGACCAACACCAGTAAACACAAGGTACCATCAGACCAACACCAGTAAACCCAAAGTACCATCAGACCAACACCAGTAAACACAAGGTACCATCAGACCAACACCAGTAAACACAAGGTACCATGAGACCAACACCAGTAAACACAAGGTACCATCAGAGTAACACCAGTAAACACAATGTACATCAGAGTAACACCAGTAAACACAAGGTACCATCAGACAAACACCAGTAAACACAAGGTACATCAGAGTAACACCAGTAAACACAAAGTACCATCAGACCAACACCAGTAAACACAAGGTACATCAGAGTAACACCAGTAAACACAAGGTACATCAGAGTAACACCAGTAAACACAAGGTACCATGAGACCAACACCAGTAAACACAAGGTACATCAGAGTAACACCAGTAAACACAAGGTACATCAGAGTAACACCAGTAAACACAAGGTACATCAGAGTAACACCAGTAAACACAAAGTACCATCAGACCAACACCAGTAAACACAAAGTACCATCAGACCAACACCAGTAAACACAAAGTACCATCAGAGTAACACCAGTAAACATGGTACCATCAGAGTAACACCAGTAAACACAAAGTACCATCAGACCAACACCAGTAAACACAAAGTACCATCAGAGTAACACCAGTAAACACAAGGTACATCAGAGTAACACCCGTAAACACAAGGTACATCAGAATAACACCAGTAAACACAAGGTACATCAGAGTAACACCCGTAAACACAAGGTACATCAGAGTAACACCAGTAAACACAAAGTACCATCAGAGTAACACCAGTAAACACAAGGTACATCAGAGTAACACCAGTAAACACAAGGTACATCAGAGTAACACCAGTAAACACAAGGTACATCAGAGTAACACCAGTAAACACAAGGTACATCAGAGTAACACCAGTAAACACAAAGTACCATCAGACCAACACCAGTAAACACAAAGTACCATCAGACCAACACCAGTAAACACAAAGTACCATCAGAGTAACACCAGTAAACATGGTACCATCAGAGTAACACCAGTAAACACAAAGTACCATCAGACCAACACCAGTAAACACAAAGTACCATCAGAGTAACACCAGTAAACACAAGGTACATCAGAGTAACACCCGTAAACACAAGGTACATCAGAGTAACACCAGTAAACACAAGGTACATCAGACCAACACCAGTAAACACAAAGTACCATCAGACCAACACCAGTAAACACAAAGTACCATCAGAGTAACACCAGTAAACATGGTACCATCAGAGTAACACCAGTAAACACAAAGTACCATCAGACCAACACCAGTAAACACAAAGTACCATCAGAGTAACACCAGTAAACACAAGGTACATCAGAGTAACACCCGTAAACACAAGGTACATCAGAGTAACACCCGTAAACACAAGGTACATCAGAATAACACCAGTAAACACAAGGTACATCAGAGTAACACCCGTAAACACAAGGTACATCAGAGTAACACCAGTAAACACAAAGTACCATCAGAGTAACACCAGTAAACACAAGGTACATCAGAGTAACACCCGTAAACACAAGGTACATCAGAATAACACCAGTAAACACAAGGTACATCAGAGTAACACCCGTAAACACAAGGTACATCAGAGTAACACCCGTAAACACAAGGTACATCAGAGTAACACCAGTAAACACAAGGTACCATTCGACGAACACCAGTACACACAAAGTACCATTAGACCAACACCAGTAAACACAAAGTACCAACACCAGTAAACACAAAGTACTACAGCAATCAGACCAGTGAGGAATATTAATGTCTGAGATGTTTCTTCAGCTTCATTCATGACCTCCACGATTTAAACAACCTTGTCTTTTACAAACGTTTTTCATGATTCAAGTTAAAGTCAGGAAATAAATCTCTCTCCTTCTCCTTCTTCTTCATCTTCCTCTTCTCCTTCTCCTTTGTCTTCTTCTCCTCCTCCTCCTCCTCCTCCTCCTCCTCCTTCTTCTTCTGCTCCAGTCTAGTAAACTCGGCTCCACCAAGATTGTTAAGAGATCTTCCATCAAGCTGTCAAACAGCCAGACAGACCCCGCCCCCGGCACAAGCCCTGCCCAGATCAGACAGGTGATGGGTACAGGTGGGTTCGTGTCATTACAACACACATGCATTGATAATGACATTTATTGAGATATATTATGATGCAGTTTTCCAACATTTATTTCATCTAATGAGATAAAGTGTTCACTCTGTTTGTCTCTGAATCATTTTTAAATGAAAGTGGTTTTATCAGCCTAGCAGATAGGGTTGGGGGAAAAATCGATACAGCATAGTATCGCGATATTTTGCGTGGCGATATTGTATCGATACATGGACACCAAGTATCGATCTTTTATCATATAAACTATGAAAAAAAAAAATACTAGAAAAATCAAATCAATTGCTTTTTCAGTCCACTAGATGGTGCTGAGTTATTTTCTGGTGAGGTCAGCACAGATCCCGGGTCAGCGTGATTGGTAGGAAGTTGGTCAAAACAAAGATAGAGACATCTGAGAAAGAAATCAGAAATGCACCGTCCGCGTTTAAATCAGACGTCTTATACAAGTTATAGTTCATATGCTGAGTTATATAACTCTAATATCCTACTTATCGTGAAAATATCGCAGTATCATGATAATATCGCAGTATCGTGAAAATATCGCAGTATCGTGACCTAAGTATCTTGATAATATCGCAGTATCGTAATAATATCGCAGTATCATGATAATATCGCAGTATCGTGAAAATATCGCAGTATCGTGACCTAAGTATCTTGATAATATCGCAGTATTGTGATAATATCGCAGTATCATGAAAATATCGCAGTATCGTGATAATATCGCAGTATCGTGGCCTAAGTATTGTGATAATATCGCAGTATCGTGATAATATCGCAGTATCGTGATAATATCGCAGTATCGTGATAATATCGCAGTATCGTGAAAATATCGCAGTATCGTGAAAATATCGCAGTATCGTGAAAATATCGCAGTATCGTGAAAATATCGCAGTATCGTGAAAATATCGCAGTATCGTGAAAATATCGCAGTATCGTGAAAATATCGCAGTATCGTGAAAATATCGCAGTATCGTGAAAATATCGCAGTATCGTGAAAATATCGCAGTATCGTGAAAATATCGCAGTATCGTGAAAATATCGCAGTATCGTGAAAATATCGCAGTATCGTGATAATATCGCAGTATCGTGATAATATCGCAGTATCGTGAAAATATCGCAGTATCGTGAAAATATCGCAGTATCGTGAAAATATCGCAGTATCGTGAAAATATCGCAGTATCGTGATGATATCGTATCGCGGGAGCTCTGGTGATTCCCACCCCTACTGGCAGACCAACACGCCATCTTTGTTTTGACTAACTTCCTGCCAGTCCTGTTATCCACAACTGCACCAGAAAAAGACTGAAAAAAGACATTGTCACCAAAAGGTTGCATGAGTATTTCCAATATGAAAAGTTTATTAAATGAAAGAGTGATACTGAGAGTCCAGCAACCTCCTGTTCTGCCGAGTAAAGCCAATGTTCACACAAAATGTCGCGATACTTTGCTGTATCTATGGGTTTTTTCCCACCCCTACAAATATCCGTTAGTTGCGTTGTGTGTCCAGCAGGGGGCGCTGGTCCAGATCCGATGTCCCGTGAGGCTGAAGGCCAGCAGGGGGCGGAGTCCCTTCCTGTGGTGGAGAAGTTCAGCAACGTCGGACGAAACAGTCTGGATGTCTTCTCTCCTGCTCGGGAAGGTCAGAACCTGGACCTTTAAAGACCCCTTGATCCAGATCACCAGCTGTGTACATGTAGAAACTGTAAAATACATCAAACCTTCAGCTCTTCTTTCTGTTCAGACTCTCTGTCCCAGGGGACGACCGGAGACACTCCGTTTGGGAGGACACACGGTACGACAGGAAGTCGGTGTGGATGATGATTCTGGTTCTGCTGCTGGTTCTCGTTCTGAACTAACTGCTGTGTTTCCACAGCTACCAGTTTGGAGATGCTGCCCAGAGAAGGGGAGGGTCAGCAGGTCATCGGTCGGGCCAGTCTGGACATCTTCTCCCCAGTCAGAGAAGGTCAGACTCTACTGGTTTCTACTGGTCTGTCTGTCCCTGGTTTCTGGTTTCTACTGGTCTGCCTGTCTCTGGATTCTGGTTTCTACTGGTGTGTCTGTCCCTGGTTTCAGGTGTCTACTAGTCTGCCTGTCTCTGGATTCTGGTTTCTACTGGTCTGTCTGTCCCTGGTTTCTGGTTTCTACTGGTCGGTCTGTCCCTGGTTTCTGGTTTCTACTGGTCTGTCTGTCTCTGGTTTCTGGTTTCTAACTGGTCTGCCTGTCTCTGGATTCTGGTTTCTACTGGTCTGTCTGTCCCTGGTTTCTACTGGTCTGCCTGTCTCTGGATTCTGGTTTCTACTGGTCGGTCTGTCCCTGGTTTCTGGTTTCTACTGGTCTGTCTGTCTCTGGTTTCTGGTTTCTAACTGGTCTGCCTGTCTCTGGATTCTGGTTTCTACTGGTCTGTCTGTCTCTGGATTCTGGTTTCTACTGGTCTGTCTGTCCCTGGTTTCTACTGGTCTGCCTGTCTCTGGTTTCTGGTTTCTAACTGGTCTGCCTGTCTCTGGATTCTGGTTTCTACTGGTCTGTCTGTCTCTGGATTCTGGTTTCTACTGGTCTGTCTGTCCCTGGTTTCTACTGGTCTGCCTGTCTCTGGTTTCTGGTTTCTAACTGGTCTGCCTGTCTCTGGATTCTGGTTTCTACTGGTCTGTCTGTCCCTGGTTTCTACTGGTCTGTCTGTCTCTGGATTCTGGTTTCTACTGGTCTGTCTGTCCCTGGTTTCTACTGGTCTGCCTGTCTCTGGTTTCTGGTTTCTAACTGGTCTGCCTGTCTCTGGATTCTGGTTTCTACTGGTCTGTCTGTCCCTGGTTTCTACTGGTCTGTCTGTCTCTGGATTCTGGTTTCTACTGGTCTGTCTGTCCCTGGTTTCTACTGGTCTGTCTGTCTCTGGATTCTGGTTTCTACTGGTCTGTCTGTCCCTGGTTTCTACTGGTCTGCCTGTCTCTGGATTCTGGTTTCTAACTGGTCTGCCTGTCTCTGGATTCTGGTTTCTACTGGTCTGCCTGTCTCTGGATTCTGGTTTCTACTGGTGTGTCTGTCCTGGTTTCTACTGGTCTGCCTGTCTCTGGTTTCTGGTTTCTAACTGGTCTGCCTGTCTCTGGATTCTGGTTTCTACTGGTCTGTCTGTCCCTGGTTTCTACTGGTCTGTCTGTCTCTGGATTCTGGTTTCTACTGGTCTGTCTGTCCCTGGTTTCTACTGGTCTGCCTGTCTCTGGATTCTGGTTTCTAACTGGTCTGCCTGTCTCTGGATTCTGGTTTCTAACTGGTCTGCCTGTCTCTGGATTCTGGTTTCTACTGGTCTGTCTGTCCCTGGTTTCTACTGGTCTGTCTGTCTCTGGATTCTACTGGTCTGTCTGTCTCTGGATTCTGGTTTCTACTGGTCTGTCTGTCACTGGGTTCTACTGGTCTGTCTGTCACTGGTTTCTACTGGTCTGTCTGTCTCTGGATTCTACTGGTCTGTCTGTCTCTGGATTCTGGTTTCTACTGGTCGGTCTGTCCCTGGTTTCTGGTTTCTACTGGTCTGTCTGTCCCTGGTTTCTACTGGTCTGTCTGTCTCTGGATTCTGGTTTCTACTGGTCGGTCTGTCCCTGGTTTCTGGTTTCTACTGGTCTGTCTGTCCCTGGTTTCTACTGGTCTGTCTGTCACTGGTTTCTGTAGTTACAGTAGTTGCTAACTAGCATAACACACCACAAGGAAGAATTGCATTGTGGGTAATGTAGGCGGCAGGTTTCGATGAAGAAGAAGATTGTGTGGAAGAAAAAAGACAAATCTCTGGTTCTGCTAAATCCATGTTGATTCTTTAAGGATTCTTACAGTCTTGAAAAGAAACAATTAAATGTTAGTTTCAGTTTCATTCAGACTTCGGATGAATTATTTGTTTTTTCCAGATGTGACCTCCCACCGTAAGACCCCCCTAGGAACGCCGCTGATAGGCGCTGCAGCCCGCTGCAACAGCCCGCTGTCCGTCTACCAGACCCCGCCCCCAATCAGAGAGGAGGAGCCAATCACTGCTGCTGCAGCCGAACCATGTGACTCCAGAAAGGTGCTGACCTCTGACCTCAATCTAGTGTATTATTATAGAGTGGTGTGTCTCAAACAACAACACTCTTTATTGACAGTCCGACAAGACCAGCAACTCCAGCCTGGAGGGGGAGGGTCCGGCCACGCCCACAGCACCTCAGCTGACCAATCACAGCCAGCCGGCCCCGCCCTTCTTCACTCCAGAGCCTGGCCTCAGGAGAGCCAATGGGATTCAAGCTCAGCTGAGCTACAAGTCTCCTGTCCAGGGAGCTTCAGCCAGCACCACTACAGGTACTGGTCTCTAACTGGTCTGACTGACCCTGGTACCTGGTCTCTAAAGGGTCTTACTGACCCTGGTACCTGGTCTCTAAAGGGTCTTACTGACCCTGGTTCCTGGTTTCTAACTGGTCTGTCTGACCCTGGTACCTGGTCTCTAACTGGTCTTACTGACCCTGGTACCTGGTCTCTAACTGGTCTTACTGACCCTGGTACCTGGTCTCTAACTGGTCTTACTGACCCTGGTACCTGGTCTCTAACTGGTCTTACTGACCCTGGTACCTGGTCTCTAAATGGTCTTACTGACCCTGGTACCTGGTCTCTAAAGGGTCTTACTGACCCTGGTTCCTGGTCTCTAACTGGTCTTACTGACCCTGGTACCTGGTCTCTAACTGGTCTTACTGACCCTGGTACCTGGTCTCTAACTGGTCTGACTGACCCTGGTACCTGGTCTCTAAATGGTCTTACTGACCCTGGTTCCTGGTCTCTAAATGGTCTTACTGACCCTGGTTCCTGGTCTCTAACTGGTCTTACTGACCCTGGTACCTGGTCTCTAAATGGTCTTACTGACCCTGGTACCTGGTCTCTAAAGGGTCTTACTGACCATGGTACCTGGTCTCTAAATGGTCTTACTGACCCTGGTACCTGGTCTCTAAATGGTCTTACTGACCCTGGTACCTGGTCTCTAAAGGGTCTTACTGACCCTGGTACCTGGTCTCTAAAGGGTCTTACTGACCCTGGTACCTGGTCTCTAAATGGTCTTACTGACCCTGGTACCTGGTCTCTAACTGGTCTTACTGACCCTGGTACCTGGTCTCTAACTGGTCTTACTGACCCTGGTACCTGGTCTCTAAATGGTCTTACTGACCCTGGTACCTGGTCTCTAAATGGTCTTACTGACCCTGGTACCTGGTCTCTAAAGGGTCTTACTGACCCTGGTACCTGGTCTCTAAAGGGTCTTACTGACCCTGGTACCTGGTCTCTAAATGGTCTTACTGACCCTGGTACCTGGTCTCTAACTGGTCTTACTGACCCTGGTACCTGGTCTCTAACTGGTCTTACTGACCCTGGTACCTGGTCTCTAAATGGTCTTACTGACCCTGGTACTGTTAAGATAGTATTTTTTACCTCATAACAAAGGGGAGGCCGAGCCAGCCATGTGGCCGGCTTCCTTGTGCCGTCGACACACTGCAATAATAACGCTACCAAAACTGGTTTACAATTATAAGGAATTTAATTCCACTGATGTAAGTACATTTACAGTAATACATTGGAGTATGCACTCCTATGACATATTAAAACAATAAAACCCCATTTGCAAAAACCTCGCTCGGCTCCTCCGGTGAAAACACGTCTGTCGTCCGGGAGCCCTGGCACAGAGAGCGAGGAAAAAAGTCTTTTAAATTAAACCTCCCACATCTGTTCGAAACACCTCCTCCTCCGTTTATCCCGATTCCTATTGGCTATCCTCCAGGAGCGTATTCACTTGTCTGGCTCTGAGTTCATCATCACATTCAATGACTGTCAGTTACGTGTTAAACCCTTCTATAATAATCCTTCAAAATAAAAGTTATACTTCTGCAACTTGGCAGAAGTTTCATGCTTCTGCATGTTTATGTTTATGCTTATGTTTATCTTAATTATGCATTCTCAAAACCCTTATGATTATGACTAACTATGAATTATTAATTATGAATTATTAAACACTTTTATTATATCTACTAACTACAGTTTTTTACTCAAATTTCTTACAATTCCCCCCTAACTCACAGTTCACTGTGAGTTAGCTACTCAAATGTAGTTAGTTTTTCAAATGTCCCTGGAGACCTCCCCCCTACTCAATCCAGGGAGAGGCTTCCTATCTATCTAAACAGAGGCAAAGAATTCATGCACACAGATATCATTTCAAGTATTTCTGTTCAGTTCGTTTCAAGATAGAGTGCGTTGAAAGTCACTGCCTTCCACGTCTTGGGGCTGGCAGGATCAGGATACAGCCTGTAGGCTAGAGAACACATACTGAGAAGCCTTGACTGTTCATTTACACTTGACAAAATTGCATTTCTTAATCTTTACACCTTAAAATCCCTTTATAACCCAATTAAACAAAAAAAATTTAATCTCCAAATACTCATCCAAAACAATCCGTCTATTTTCCAAACTTCCAACATCTCACTGGATGTTTTAGAAGTCCATCTGGGCCTTTATCAGGTCCTTCAGGATCTCCGAGAGGATGGTCAGGAACCGCTCGTGAAGTCCCTCTGGTGGCCGCATCTAGACTGTGGCCATCAGAAGCTCCAATTCGTCCTCATCCTCGTCACATAACTGGTTGCCTGGACTGGTGTCTGGCTCATCGGTGAAGCAATAACCCTGTAGAGGTCCACGGATGCAAGGGAACCCCCATCCACAGACAACTCGGAGGCTGATGCCTGATGCCCCCTCCACAGACAACTCGGAGGCTTATGACGACAGCACACAGAATAATTACGATTGCCAAAAATGTATGTTTTCACTGGCCAAGCATACTTCCCAACCAGGCGGTGAATGGATCAGTGGCACCAGAGTTGTCTGCTAGCTCTAGGCTGAGTGCTGTCAGTCCCTCCAGAGCCCTGGTCACCGATCCATCAGGAGCTGTGTTATTTGGAATGAAAGTGCAGCACGCAGACCCAAACATCTGGCACACGCCACTTTTCTCTGCTAAATCATATCTAATGCCATTCTGTTCTGCAAGGTCATTAAACTAGTCTTCGCCAGCTGTGCATGCAGTCCTGATATGGCGTCACTGGTGAAGTTTACTAAACGCTGTTGGTTATAGTAAATGTAGTTGATCCAATCGACATTTTTATTAATCATCACCCTCTGAGAGAAAACAGATTCTAAATCTGCTGCTATTTGATTTCTGGCTTGAAAGTCATTAGACACCCCCCTTGGCAGTCTTATGACATCTTATGTACACTTGGTCATCAAAGGCTCCCTTCGGGCCACCGGCATCTCTTTTGGATCTTCTGTTAGCATGTGGGCGTGGAGAGATGAGTTCTCCATAAGTTGCATCAGTGACAGGCAGGATATAGAATGACAATACAAGTTGCATCAACGCACATCTATCTGTCCAATCTTTAGGCAGGATTGGATGTATGGTTCTTCCTCCACACCATCACCATAAATCAGCTCTAGGTGCTGTCTGTCTTAACACACTGTTATATAGATAGTCGCTAGCATTGTGACTGTGGCTACAATTTGCAATAATACTACCTACATTGGGCCCCATAGCTGTATCTGAGACTATACAATCAAATGGACCCTCTGTAACCTTGAACAGAGGTGGGGTATTATATTATACAGGTGGGTAATCTCAGTGTAGCCTCTGACAAGTGTGTTGGAGGGGCAAAGTGTCATCAGTAAACAGAGTTAAAATACAACTAATTCAGGACTTAGGAGTCTGAATCTTGAAGGAACTGGTGTTGCTAGGGGTCTAGATCCTAAACACACAATACAATCTGTACTACTGGCTTGAAGCCGTATATTGTACCCACCATAAATTCCCATCTGCCATTCCAGTTTCCACCCCTTACCTCATTCTCTGCGTCAGTCGTATGTCGAACCTGGTCTTTTTACAGGCTTAACAATAATCCTAATGAGCCCTTGTGGGGCAGGACTATCAGTAGCCTTTCCCTGTACTACGTAAAGTCCTCCGTCAGTCAATTTTGGGTCTGTTAAGGTAAGTCTTAAAGGATTACATCTACCCACCCCTTTTCTACACATGTGATAAGAAGCTGGGGCATTTAACATCTTTAGTCGGTCTTTAAGACCTGGGTTGGGGTCTTTTCCTAAACCCTCGCCACCTGTGTTCATCGTTGCCCATCCCCAATCTTCACACGCACAGTTATAATACGATAACAGCTTACCATACTTATTTGTGGCGGGCCCACACTCGTCAGTTATGATGCACAAGGTTTTGGTCATCCACCCGTAGGTGTGTTCATACCTGGGACAGGAAACGACTTCACAGAAGTCGAACTGGACCGTTGATGTTGTACCTTCTTTGAACGTAAGAGTGAGAGTTACATTTTCATAGGTGAGTGTCGTCGGAGAAGCCTCTCTACGTGGTCTGAGATCGGTTTGATTAGTTACTGAAGCTAAATTTCGAATCCTGATGTAGTCATGCATGTGTTCTGGCTCCTGTCTGTGGTTAATTCCCCACACTAAGAGGGAAACTACTGAAATCAGGACGAAAGTAATTACAGACTTCCATAACCTACTGAAGCTAGAGTCTCCCAATGGAAGGCCTCGCTTAAACTGTGGGGGAAACGTCATCTTCAGTACTGTCTAACCCCTCTTTTGAGGTGTCTTTGGCTTCAAATTTTCCTGTCTGATGTTCACTCCTGTCTCTGCGAGTGTCACACTCGTTACCTTCGCTGCTGCACAGTGAGTGAGGTGGTGTCAAGTAGCTCCAGTTTTACCTTTCACCTTTACTGCATGTGAGGTTGCCAATACTACCTCCCATGGACCGGTCCACCTTGGTTCACTCCACCTGCGCTCATGGACTCTTATCCACACCAGACTGCCTGGTGACACATCAGCCTGCTTCCTTTCGTCAGCTGCTGCTTCTGCGTTTGTCACCTGAGAAAACAACACTCGGCTCATGTTAGTTAGAGCTCCCGTATATTTCTCAATTTCTAGAGTTAGCAAGTCTAGTTGTGGTTTATCATGACGTCATTAAATCTCAAAGATTGTGAGTCGCACCTTTACTGAAAACTATTCTAAATGTGGATCTACAAAAAATGTTTGACACCTTACCATATCTCCCCTTCACCTCGATATCTCTGCTGTAAGGGATCACATGGCTGGCTATACACTGAACCCCCCCATGGTCCTGGTGACAGCATGGGCATCTGTTGATGTCTCATGGGAGGAGGTCCAGCTGGACCTGGTCGTAGGTACTGCTGATGTTGTGGTGGGAACGGAGCATGTTGTGGTGGTGCATTGGGCTGTCTTCCTCTTCCCATTTGCCTTGGGCAGTCTCGGGCCCAATGGCCCCATCTCCCACATACGTAGCACTCACCAAACCTGTCAGGGTTTTCTCTGTTTCCTGGTTGGCCATATCCGCCTGCTTGGTAAGCTCTGCCTCTTCCATATTCTCTGCCTCTGTTGGATGCACGTGCACGTCCTCTGCCTCTATAGGGCGGAGGTTGGTAGTACACCACTGTGTGGGCTGGTACTGCTGGATTTGGTTGGTATGAGGTCGGGGGTGCAGCTGGATATTGGGGCTGTTGTGAGGCCTGAGCCTTGGCTACGGCCATCTGTTTCTTGGCCAGATGTTTTCTACTTATTTCTCTGTCAGCCGCCGCTATTTGAAGTTTCAGCAGCCGCCGCTGCATGCTCTTTATGTCTTCCTGTCCTTTTGTCTTCTCAGTTAGCTGTCGCTGGTTGTAGTGAGTTAGGTGTTTCCTCCACATGGCATCTTTCATGTTGCTCAAGCCTACTACTTCTCCCAGCGCTGTCCGTACCGGTGGAGGCAGGCCCATCTGCACAGTGTGTCGCCATACTACAGTGGTGGCTTCATTGCCGTCATGTCTCCCCCCTGTTGCCCTCTGCCACTCTTCTTCAGCTCTCCTCAGGTACTGATGGGTTTCTTCCTCTGGTTTTATCTTCAGTCCCGAAAGAGAGTTCATTTTTGGTTTTTTGGCCCAGATTCTCCGCATTGCTGACCAGAAAACTCCTCGAAAGTTGTCAAATGGGGTTTCATCCCCCCTGTTGGTCGTTCCTGTACTTACCTCCAAAATGTTCAATTTGGCTGTTCCTTCGGTGTGGATCATCACGGCACGGATGTCTCCCAATGCCAATTTATCAGCTGCTGTGAGTTTTTCAAAGACACGGATCCACGGATTGGCTCCACCTGCCAGCGGTGGCAACGCCTTTTCCAGTGCGTCCATGTCTCGATGTCCCCATGGCACAAACTCAGCTTGTCCGTTGGATTTTACCAACTCTCCTACTTCCTTACTCTGCTTCTTTAATGTAAACATTATGCAGCCTAGGAGTATTCAAATGCGTGTATTAAATGTGCATGCTTGTCATCACATGAATCAAAGTCAACTCACCCTCTGTGCTGTATGGCGTGTGGCCGCTGACTCCAAAACTGGGATCCGCTGCTCCACTTCCCAGATCTGGACCCACTCAACCACGCACCTTGACTAAAACAAACACAGAACTGCCAAAGTTCAGCAGTAAATGTTAGCATACGTCTGTAGTGTAAGAGAGGTCAACGATCTCTCAAATATGTTTGCGCCGTCCGTGTCAAAATTGATTCTTAGGAACTGTGTAAATTAGTAAATGTACCAAAATTAGTCAATACTGGATATGTGAAGGAATCTCGAATCCAAAATTGAAGCTGGAATTCCGAAATCAAACTCAACATCTAAATCAGAATCACAATCACAATCCAGTTCCAAATCAGAATTCGAAAGGTTTAAAATTGGAAGTAAAATGAAATTAAAAAACAATGAATAATTAATCAATTAAATATTAATTTCAACTTTAAAAATCAATAACTGTGTTCAAAGATATTCAATCAGAAATACCAATGCAAGTCAAACTGTTGAACTGCACTTACACTCTGGTCTGCACAATAATGAGTCACAATTAAGTTCAAGAATTGAAGAACACCTGAAACCATTAATCTTTGTTAAAATGCTGAATTAAAACCAAAGTCAACGACTAAAGTTATAATGCTTAATTAAAACTAAGGTCAGGATATAAGCTCACAGCTCTTAGACAATGAATCTCTGAAAAATTCAGATTCTAAACACTTCTTTACGGTTACCTGCAGTTACTCCTTCTTCTGTTTAATTGTTTTTAAATCTCCTTTTCTTTTGCCTTATGTTTTGATGCTTTTAATGGTTTTATGTGAAGCACCTTGAAATGTGCTATACAAATAAACTTGCCTTGCCGTCTGCGCCGAACCGGAAGTTGTTCTGCGCCAAACCGGAAGTTGTCATGAAACCGGCTTTTTTGTAACAGATATGCTAACCGCAATGCTAACGACAAAAACGGAGCTTCTAATAAAGCGTACGCACACACAAGTATCACCAAAATCCCACACTTTAATTCCACTCATACGCCTTCTGTCTCCTCTCTCAATCCAGCCGTTATTTTATTTTATAAGCACTTATTTTACATACAGAGTACCGCAACGCCGGAGCTACACGTAGCTAGCGTTAGCTCCCCACAGCGCGATCATGCAATATCAATCATTTTAAACGTATTTCCACGCTGCTAAAACACAGACTAGTCACACGTATTATTGGACATATTTAGTCATCATTTTAAACGTATTTCCACGCTGCTAAAACACAGACTAGTCACACGTATTATTGTTTTATTAACCCTTAAACCTCCGGTTAACGGGCTTTAGCTCCTCCGGACCTGAGTTCACTGTTACGTATATGAAACGCGAGTTATTCACTGCCAACGCCACAAACCACTCACCCAGTCTGTCTAGTTTCACCAAAAGCCCTTATTCTACGTCTTCCGAATCAACCACACGACCCACTAATTATACATTCACAGCCAAAACAAGCGAGTGTGTCTTTCCTGAAGCCACAGCCTCAGAAGCTAACTCCCGCTAGCCTAGCTCTCTAAGCAGCTTATGCGACGAGACCCGATACTCGTGGACAAAGCCCACAAAGGATTGCACACCTAAGCCCCTCAAAGCCACAATATCTCAGTTCGCCTCGCTACATAACTGCTTTAAACTAGCTATCTGCAGGCCTAACAATACTTATGTTGGGCCGAAGGAGACTCCCAGCATGAGCAAAGCAGTTTCGCCTGTACCACAGCTTGTTTGATTCCAATGTGGTGATTTACTTACACAGCGCTGTCCGTCTTTAATTAATTCTTAGGATCCTTATACTCTTGACTAATCCCTTAAGTTCATCATACTTCAGACAGCAAATCGTACTTACCTCAGTGGAACATGGCCTCCCTCGTGGAACGTACCCACCGGCCACACAGAGCTAGCCGTTAGCAACGCTTAGCCAAGCAGAAATACCTCTAAGATCCTAGAAACTACCTCACAGATTTCATGAAACGGCTCTGCCTACCGATATTGTGGGCCCAGGATGTCTGCTTGACTAACGCCGCCGTCAGCACACACAGCGAGGCCGGCAAGACTGTCCCTTCGTGGGTTCGCCAAATTTGTTAAGATAGTATTTTTTACCTCATAACAAAGGGGAGGCCGAGCCAGCCATGTGGCCGGCTTCCTTGTGCCGTCGACACACTGCAATAATAACGCTACCAAAACTGGTTTACAATTATAAGGAATTTAATTCCACTGATGTAAGTACATTTACAGTAATACATTGGAGTATGCACTCCTATGACATATTAAAACAATAAAACCCCATTTGCAAAAACCTCGCTCGGCTCCTCCGGTGAAAACACGTCTGTCGTCCGGGAGCCCTGGCACAGAGAGCGAGGAAAAAAGTATTTTAAATTAAACCTCCCACATCTGTTCGAAACACCTCCTCCTCCGTTTATCCCGATTCCTATTGGCTATCCTCCAGGAGCGTATTCACTTGTCTGGCTCTGAGTTCATCATCACATTCAATGACTGTCAGTTACGTGTTAAACCCTTCTATAATAATCCTTCAAAATAAAAGTTATACTTCTGCAACTTGGCAGAAGTTTCATGCTTCTGCATGTTTATGTTTATGCTTATGTTTATCTTAATTATGCATTCTCAAAACCCTTATGATTATGACTAACTATGAATTATTAATTATGAATTATTAAACACTTTTATTATATCTACTAACTACAGTTTTTTACTCAAATTTCTTACAGTACCTGGTCTCTAAAGGGTCTTACTGACCCTGGTACCTGGTCTCTAAATGGTCTTACTGACCCTGGTACCTGGTCTCTAACTGGTCTTACTGACCCTGGTACCTGGTCTCTAACTGGTCTTACTGACCCTGGTACCTGGTCTCTAAATGGTCTTACTGACCCTGGTACCTGGTCTCTAAATGGTCTTACTGACCCTGGTACCTGGTCTCTAAATGGTCTTACTGACCCTGGTACCTGGTCTCTAACTGGTCTTACTGACCCTGGTACCTGGTCTCTAAATGGTCTTACTGACCCTGGTACCTGGTCTCTAAAGGGTCTTACTGACCCTGGTTCCTGGTCTCTAAAGGGTCTTACTGGCCCTGGTACCTGGTCTCTAAAGGGTCTTACTGACCCTGGTACCTGGTCTCTAAAGGGTCTTACTGACCCTGGTTCCTGGTCTCTAAAGGGTCTTACTGACCCTGGTTCCTGGTCTCTAACTGGTCTTACTGACCCTGGTACCTGGTCTCTAACTGGTCTTACTGACCCTGGTACCTGGTCTCTAACTGGTCTTACTGACCCTGGTACCTGGTCTCTAACTGGTCTTACTGACCCTGGTACCTGGTCTCTAACTGGTCTTACTGACCCTGGTACCTGGTCTCTAAATGGTCTTACTGACCCTGGTACCTGGTCTCTAAAGGGTCTTACTGACCCTGGTTCCTGGTCTCTAAAGGGTCTTACTGGCCCTGGTACCTGGTCTCTAAAGGGTCTTACTGACCCTGGTACCTGGTCTCTAAAGGGTCTTACTGACCCTGGTTCCTGGTCTCTAAAGGGTCTTACTGACCCTGGTTCCTGGTCTCTAACTGGTCTGTCTGTCCCTTCAGGTCCAGCTCTGTCGACAGCTGTGTCCTCGGCTCTCTCCCAGAACATCGCTGAGGTGGTGGGTCAGGCGGGAGCTGCTCCTCTTACATCCTTGCAGATCCACTTCATCCAGAACATGATCCACGAGACTCTGGAGGACTTCAGGTCCGTCCCAAACCCTTTTGGACTACTTTTCCTTTTGAAGACGTATACAAAGGCTGTAGGAACCCTAATGTTGCTGATGTTTTTGTCCTTCCTCTCCTCAGGGACACCTGTCACAGAGACGTCGTCAACCTGCAGGTCGAGATGGTCCGACAGTTTTACATCCAGCTGGTACGAACCACCATCAGATAGTGATCTACGAGTCCAGAGCAGGAGACAACAAGTGTGAATGATTCATGTGCTAAAGCTGCGTTCTCTCTAGTGTCCACCAGGGGGCGACTCCTCTGGTTGTATAGAAGTCTATAGAAAATGACTCTACTTCTCTCTTGATTTATTCCCTCAGTAAACATTGTAAACATGAGTTTATGTCTCAATCTCTAGTTTCAAGTCTTCTTCAATACAGCATGATGTTCATTTAGTACATTATGGTCCATTTAGAGTCACACAGACCATAAAGCAGGGGATGCTTTAGGGCGGGGCTACACGCTGATTGACAGGTCGACACCAGAGACGTATATGGCGTCTCTACGTCCCTGCTCCTCAGTCCAGATATGCTCACTTCCACAAACTAATGAGAAGACTACGTCCACGTCTTATAGACGGGCTGAGGTCCAGAGGCATTCCTTCAAAACTTTATTGAAACACGACAGAGTTTGATATCTTAATGTCTTTCAGTCAACACCACTCTCCGAAGACGTCAATATTTTCCCTGTTCTGTGTTTTCAGAACGAGATCCACGGTCTGATCGAGAAATACTCGGTGAACGAGTCTCTGGTGGAGGAGGTGGAGCGGCTGAAGGAGGAGAACCGCCGGCTCAAGACCAACTACTGAGCCTCCGATCCAGACTGTGTCCAGGATTTATTTAAGAGTCTTCATTCAGAACTAGGAGGAGAACAGCGACTCTCTTCAGACCTGTGAGTGGAGCTGAAGAACCAACAGACGTCCAGATGTTCAGATGTCCGTCAGACATTCACACTTCTTTTGATATTTGTCACTTTATTTGACCCTCCAGCCTGAAGACGCATCAGTTCTCTCCATCTCGATCATGTTTTTAAGAAGAAAAATTTTGTCTAAAGAACAAATAAAAAGATTCATATTGAAAATAAAACCAGAACTCCTTTTTGTGTCACTTTAAATGATGAAAGCAGACGTTCACCAGATCATTACATCAACTGAAGGTTATTCTCACGTTTATCTCCATGTTTGTCTGTTCATTTACAAACGTTTCCTTCATTGATTTCATTCAATTTCACAAATAATATGACAGTTAGTAGATTAATCCACATAATCCTGACATGTGTAACCATCACATACTGTGACTCTGACTCAGTTTAATACTTTGTTTAATTTCACACTTATAAACTCTTATTTACTTTTTCTTCTGACTTTGACAGAAAGTTATTCACTCAGAAACTCTGTTCTTATTTCTTACAGTAAATCTGTAAAATACATGTAAAAATATAAAATACTTTTTACAATACATTTATGTAATATTTAAGTACAGTATAATAGTATTTACAGTGTACTTTAGATTGTAGTAAACTATTATAAATAAATGTTAAACGATGTAGTTGCACTAATCCACCTGAGGGGGGCAGCACTGCACCACCTCCGTGTCTGGTCTGCCAGAATAGAAGAAGCAGAAGAAGAAGCAATCTCCCGCCCACATCCGCTGTTCCTTTTTTAAACCGAGGCGGGACGAGACTTCACTCACTCCGTGAAGAGAAGTTGGTGTTAAAACATCGCTGGACGTTACAGGCCGCTTCCAACATGGTGAGGACTAAAGCCGACAGCGTCCCTGCGTCATACAGAAAAGGTAACGCAAAAAAATATATGTATATTTATTACGAATTTATTATAAAACGCTGGTTGTATGTGTTTTATCATGGAGTCTGGCGGGCTGTGCGCGCGCTCATATATGAGCCGAACAAAGCGGAAGCAGTGACGTAGTTTCCATTCATCATAATTCCATTTCAGATTGTTCTTTGACATAAATGTCTTTATTTTGAGATGCGATCTTGTTTCCTGCAAAACAATCAGAAACATTATTTTAAACAGTTTAAAGTCTCGTTGTCGCATTAAAGTCTCATTTGACCCGTCTGAGGAGAAGACATCTTTATTTACTGTCTCGCTGTCTCTTCGCAAACTGGCGCCAGTTTTCAGCGCCGCAGTGCGTCTTTGTGCAGACGTCACTCCAAACCCCTTTTAAAGAATGACGTCATTTAACGCTTTCTTGCTCGTGTTTGTTTTAACCGACTGGGTCTTCCGGTTAATTCGGTGTATAATCATCCTTAGTTTAGAAAGTGACGTTGTAAGACTTAGTTGTGGTTTATTGTGATCCTGCAGACTGAAGCTAATCTCACTGGTTCAGGTAGTACTTTAATGACGTGTCATGAAGTGTATTTAATGTTTCTAGATCAACTTTCATTATTTTTGTTTTGATTTGTGTTCACAGCTGTTGCAGCTGCTGCACCCAGGAAGTCTCTGGGCTCCAGTTCGGCTAACTCCTCCTCTTCCTCCTCCAGCAGCCAATCGGGCACTCCTGGTTAGTCCCTGCAGCCGAGACCATGAGAGAGACTAATGAGACGAGAGACTAGACGCGACGACGATGGACACCTCCCACGTGTTGTATGGCGCTCACACTGATGTTGTTGTTTACTTCACAGCTAAAGGTAAATATGCCGGCGGTAACCCGGTGTGTCCTCGTCCTACGCCCACCTGGCAGAAAGGAATCGGGGACTTCTTCGGTGGTCCTCCCATGAAACCAGAGAAAGAGAACCAGAGGCCTCAGGAGGACGAGGAAGAGGCCGGAGGAAGCGGGATGACCACCAGGAAGTATGTTAGCTGACTCAGCAGAAATGAAAGAGTGACTCGGCACAAATAAGAGCGCTTGACTCTGCAGATCACAGAATCAGAGAGTCGTTCATCACGGGGCGAGCGTGGCTCCCTGCGTTAAGAGGGTTGTCCGGTAACCGCGGGCGCCTGTCATCGGCAGCCCACTGCTGCCCGTGTACAGGCTGGGTCACTACATTCCAGTCATTTAGCAGACGCCGGGGATTGAACCGCCGATCTTCTGATTGGAGGACGGCCCTGCTCTCCACTTAGCCACAGTCGCCCCAAGTCAAGTGCAGAGACAACTTTCCCCCTTCACGGGATCAATTCAAATATATATATATCTACAGATGTGTATATATATTAGGGCTGCAACAACGAATCGATAATCGATTATTAAAATAGTTTTCATTATCGATTATCAAATTTCATTATCGATTCGTTGTGTCTCGCGATTATTAAGCCACTCGATGAGTCGCGGAGATGTTTGAGAGAAAACAGAGCGGAGCACAGCAGCTGTTGTGAAGCTTCTAACGACCAGCACACGTCTGGTTATGAACGGAACACTTTACTTCCTGAAAACTGCAGTTTAACAACTGTTACAGTGAAGATATACGTTAGCTTTTCACTTATCGTTATCATTGTTGTGAATAAGCACGTATCTACTTCCTGTCTCTTCACAGTAACATCACTTCCATTTTCATGCTCTTCACAATAAAAGTAAACATGCGATCAAACAATTTACAACAGAGGAAAGAGCATCGGACCCGAAACGTTGTTCTGAAACATGCCGGAGGAATCAGTGCGACCTCAGTGGTCCACGGTGTGGGAGCATTTCACACGTAATACATTGAAAAAGTGTGTTCATGGCAAGACATGCAAAAGAGACATGATATGCACGGAGCACCACGGTGATGATTCAGTGTGTGCGTGTAGTGCAGAGAACAAGTTCTGACGTTCAAACTAATCCTGTTAAGTTTTCTGATTTGTATTTTTCTTTATTTTTTACAAGTTATTTATTGTTCTGACAGCTCAGGTCCCTTTAAACAAAAAAATTCATATTTTTGTTCACATGTGTGTTTTTTTTGTGTTAGTCCATTTGTTTTATTTTGTTTTTTAATGATTACTTTAACAGCTCAGGGATGTTCAAGGAGGAACCTGTTTGTGCACTTTCTGAAGATCAGTTCTGTTTTTGAATAAAGGGTTGGAAAGTAATGCTTTTTTGTTTGTTTTTTTATCCGATTAATCGAAAAAATAATCACCCGATTAATCGATTATTAAAATAATCGTTAGTTGCAGCCCTAATATATATATATATATATTTTAATATATATATATATATATATATATATATATATTTTATTATATATATATATATATATTTTAATATTTATATATATTAATATATATATATTAGGGCTGCAACTAACTTCTCTTTAAAAAGAAATATTGAGTACAACATATTTTAAGTATAATT
>NC_136634.1:958660-968660 GCF_949748355.1 Melanostigma gelatinosum
TCTCTCTTCCTGTCTCTGTCTCTCTCTCTTCCTGTCTCTCTCTCTCTCTCTCTTCCTGTCTGTCTCTCTCTCTCTCTTCCTGTCTCTCTCTCTCTCTCTTCCTGTCTCTCTCTCTCTCTCTTCCTGTCTCTGTCTCTCTCTCTCTTCCTGTCTCTGTCTCTCTCTTCCTGTCTCTCTCTCTCTTCCTGTCTCTGTCTCTCTCGCTTCCTGTCTCTCTCTCTCTTCCTGTCTGTCTCTCTCTCTTCCTGTCTCTCTCTCTCTCTCTTCCTGTCTGTCTCTCTCTCTCTCTTCCTGTCTCTCTCTCTCTCTCTTCCTGTCTCTCTCTCTCTCTCTTCCTGTCTCTGTCTCTCTCTCTCTTCCTGTCTCTGTCTCTCTCTCTTCCTGTCTCTGTCTCTCTCTCTTCCTGTCTCTCTCTCTCTTCCTGTCTCTGTCTCTCTCTCTTCCTGTCTCTGTCTCTCTCTCTTCCTGTCTCTCTCTCTCTCTCTTCCTGTCTGTCTCTCTCTCTCTCTCTTCCTGTCTCTGTCTCTCTCTCTTCCTGTCTCTGTCTCTCTCTCTCTTCCTGTCTCTGTCTCCCTCTCCCTCTTCTTCAGGTGGTGACTGCTGACGTCCTGGATGAAGCTCACATCCTCATCCTCCACTCGGTGAGTCCAGGTCCGGGTTCGGGTCCGGGTCCAGGTTCTCCAGATGTTTCAGTGTTTCCTCTCTTTCTCCTGCAGGGTCGAGACTTCCCCTGGAGCTCCTGCAGCCGAGCCTTCTGTTGGCTGCCGGCTCCAGAGAGACCGGACCAGCGAGTCCAGGCTCCGGTCTGCTGTCTGGACCTCCTGCTGGACCGCCTCGGGACCCAGATCTGCTCCGGTTCTCCTCCTGGTGTCTGGGTCTGCAGCACCGACATGATCCTCAGCATCCCTCCGGACTTCAGTGAGTTCAGACCTTCAGATCGAAGAATAACAAAAAACAAGAAGAGTATAAGTATGAAATGTATAAGAAGTACTACTAGTACTACAGTAGTACTCCTAACTGTGTGTAAGTCTGTCCTGGGTACTATGTGTACTGTAGTACTACTAGTACTACTAGTAGTACTAGTAGTACTGGTAGTACTCTCTGTGTGTAGGTCTGTCCTGGGTACTATGTGTACTGTAGTACTACTAGTACTACTAGTACTAGTAGTACTACTAGTAGTACTACTAGTACTAGTAGTACTACTAGTACTGGTAGTACTGGTAGTACTAGTACTGGTAGTACTCTCTGTGTGTAGGTCTGTCCTGGGTACTATGTGTACTGTAGTACTAGTAGTACTAGTAGTACTAGTAGTACTGGTAGTACTCTCTGTGTGTAAGTCTGTCCTGGGTACTATGTGTACTGTAGTACTACTAGTAGTACTAGTAGTACTAGTAGTACTGGTAGTACTCTCTGTGTGTAAGTCTGTCCTGGGTACTATGTGTACTGTAGTACTACTAGTACTACTAGTAGTACTAGTAGTACTAGTAGTACTGGTAGTACTCTCTGTGTGTAAGTCTGTCCTGGGTACTATGTGTACTGTAGTACTACTAGTACTACTAGTAGTACTAGTAGTACTGTAGTACTGTAGTAGTACTGTAGTACTACTGTAGTACTACTAGTACTACCAGTACTACTAGTAGTACTGGTAGTACTCTCTGTGTGTAGGTCTGTCCTGGGTACTATGTGTACTGTAGTACTACTGGTAGTACTCTCTGTGTGTAGGTCTATCCTGGGTACTATGTGTACTGTAGTACTACTAGTACTACAGTAGTACTAGTACTACTAGTAGTACTGGTAGTACTCTCTGTGTGTAGGTCTGTCCTGGGACGGGTTCTCTGGAGTTCGGGTTCTGGCTTTGCCGGGCGACGCCTCCTACGCAGCCAATCACGGCGTCTACCTGTCGGACCAACAGGTTGTATTATAATTATTGATAATTATATTATTAATAACATAATTATGTTCATGTATTTGTTGTTTTTGTACTTCTTTCACTCTAGCGACATGAATCCAGACTGAAGGTGCGTTTGTTTCGTGTCACAGGGTCGGGTCAGAGACATCGTCTACAGGGGGACACAGGAGCAGATCCTACAGGCAGTGATGCATGATGGGAAAGTTCCTCTGGTGCGTCCTGGGTAGTAAATCAAACGCACCCTCAGCCTTCCTGTGAAGACTTTTAATCTGCAGTAATCTAAAGTACTCTGAAGTACTCTGAAGTAATCTACAGTAACCCGAAGTACTCTGAAGTAATCTACAGTAATCTGCAGTAGTCTGAAGTACTCTGACGTAATCTAAAGTACTCGGAAGTACTCGGAAGTACTCTAAAGTAATCTAAAGTAATCTGAAGTAATCTGAAGTAATCTAAAGTACTCGGAAGTACTCGGAAGTACTCGGAAGTAATCTAAAGTAATCTGAAGTAATCTGAAGTAATATAAAGTAATATAAAGTAATCTGAAGTAATCTAAAGTAATCTAAAGTAATCTGAAGTAATCTAAAGTAATCTGAAGTAATCTGAAGTAATCTAAAGTAATCTAAAGTAATCTGAAGTAATCTAAAGTAATCTGAAGTAATCTAAAGTAATCTGAAGTAATCTAAAGTAATCTAAAGTAATCTGAAGTAATCTAAAGTAATCTAAAGTAATCTGAAGTAATCTGCAGTAATCTAAAGTACTCTGAAGTACTCTGAAGTAATCTACAGTAACCCGAAGTACTCTGAAGTAATCTACAGTAATCTGCAGTAGTCTGAAGTACTCTGACGTAATCTAAAGTAATCTAAAGTACTCTGAAGTACTCGGAAGTACTCTAAAGTAATCTAAAGTAATCTGAAGTAATCTGAAGTAATCTAAAGTACTCGGAAGTACTCGGAAGTAATCTAAAGTAATCTGAAGTAATCTGAAGTAATATAAAGTAATCTGAAGTAATCTAAAGTACTCGGAAGTACTCGGAAGTAATCTAAAGTAATCTGAAGTAATCTAAAGTAATCTGAAGTAATCTGAAGTAATCTGAAGTAATATAAAGTAATCTGAAGTAATCTAAAGTAATCTAAAGTAATCTGAAGTAATCTAAAGTACTCGGAAGTACTCGGAAGTAATCTAAAGTAATCTAAAGTAATCTAAAGTAATCTGAAGTAATCTAAAGTAATCTAAAGTAATCTAAAGTAATCTGAAGTAATCTAAAGTAATCTAAAGTAATCTGAAGTAATCTGAAGTAATCTAAAGTAATCTAAAGTAATCTAAAGTAATCTGAAGTAATCTAAAGTAATCTAAAGTAATCTAAAGTAATCTGAAGTAATCTAAAGTAATCTAAAGTAATCTAAAGTAATCTGAAGTAATCTAAAGTAATCTAAAGTAATCTAAAGTAATCTGAAGTAATCTAAAGTAATCTAAAGTAATCTAAAGTAATCTGAAGTAATCTGAAGTAATCTAAAGTAATCTAAAGTAATCTAAAGTAATCTGAAGTAATCTAAAGTAATCTAAAGTAATCTAAAGTAATCTGAAGTAATCTAAAGTAATCTAAAGTAATCTAAAGTAATCTGAAGTAATCTAAAGTAATCTAAAGTAATCTAAAGTAATCTGAAGTAATCTGAAGTAATCTGAAGTAATCTAAAGTAATCTAAAGTAATCTAAAGTAATCTGAAGTAATCTAAAGTAATCTAAAGTAATCTAAAGTAATCTGAAGTAATCTGAAGTAATCTAAAGTAATCGGAAGTACTCGGAAGTACTCTGAAGTACTCTGAAGTAATCTAAAGTACTCTGAAGTACTCTGAAGTACTCTGAAGTAATCTAAAGTAGTCCCTGTCTTCAGGTCTCAGGTCCGGTCTTCTTCAGCAGGTCCGTATCAGAGAAGTTACTTCAGACTCACGTCACTCCTCCTCTGGACGGCTGCACCTACCTGGGCCTGGACTCTGGAGCTCCGCCCATCAAGGTACCTGTCTGTCCGTCTCCCTGTCTCTCTGTCTGTCTCTCTGTCTGTCTCCCTGTCTGTCCGTCTCCTTGTCTGTCTGTCTGTCCGTCTTCCTGTCTCCCTGTCCGTCTTCCTGTCTGTCTGTCTCCCTGTCTGTCCGTCTCCCTGTCTGTCTGTCTGTCTGTCTGTCCGTCTTCCTGTCTCTCTGTCTGTCTGTCTGTTTGTCTGTTTGTCTGTCTGTCTGTCTGTCTGTCTGTCTGTCTGTTTGTCTGTTTGTCTGTCTGTCTGTTTGTCGTCCCTGTTTTTGTGTTTTAATGAATTATGCTGAAATTTAGACATAAAATGATACATTTAAAAGAAGTAAAAATGCACATAAGTGTATTGATGCTGATGTAATGTGTATGAATTTAATAAAAATAAAAATATACATATTTATATTAGTGCTGGGCAAGTGAACACATTATTATCGCGTTAATACCGACAATTATTTTATCACGCATTAACGCAGTTTTTAAAAATGTATTCGGACATTTTTAACACAAGAACCAGCAGCGAGCGGTGAACAGCTGTTTGTGTGGCGTCTCTTCACCTGCACTCCCCTGGGTCCTAAGTCCCTCCATGTACAGCTTCTTATCACCCTCTATGTACCAACGTACATTCATAACAAATACCACATATTACGGTAATCAGCGTTATTATGTGTCTGACCTAAATACCAAAGAAAGCAAAAAATGAATGATTCATTAAATGATTGTTTGAGTTTTTAAAGTGTTGTGTGTGTAATATGTATAATAAGCATCATTTAGTATCACTACTGAGAATCTAACAACATAAAAACATGATGTAGATATGTTTGCAGTTCTCAAGATGAATATTTAAATATCATCTCTTCCACACATCAAGATAAAGTTATGAACTGAATATCTCTGATCAGAATCATTATAACTGTGTTATAACTGCTGCTGTGTGAAGGGAATACTGCTGCTAACAACAACCTGATGTGTTTACAGTGTTTAAACCAAATGTTATGGACCTTTAGTTCATAGAGCAGCACTTTAAAATAAAAGTGCACAATACACTACTTTATAATTCACTGTTGAACTTTGTGCATAACAATGAGATCAATCACGATTAAACATTGTCATCGTTTAAACTACACATACATACATATAAATGAAACAATACAATTTAAATAACAGAATAACATTTAATACTATTTTAAAATAAAAGCAAACACATGTATGAATATGTCAGTGAGTTATCAATATATTGATAACCTGCTCAATAATAATATCATATATAATAATAATACAGGTGTTTTAGGAGTCTTCCTCTCTGGTCTTCATCAGGTGTCTATAATATTATATTATATTATATTATATCGTATAATATATAATATATGTAATAATACTATTAATAACCACAGATCTCTGGTCTTCATCAGGTGTCTATAATATTATATAATATTATATAATATTATATTATATAATATAATATTATATTATATTATATCGTATAATATATAATATATGTAATAATACTATTAATAACCACAGATCTCTGGTCTTCATCAGGTGTCTCTGTTCCTGGACCTGTTGAAGTGTCTCTGCTCAGATCTGACCCAGGACCAGTTTGTGACTGAGGACAGAGCCGGCTGCAGTTCACCTGTTGGACCAGAGGGGGCGATAGTGAGGAGGAGCCGGACGGAGCTGTGGAGGGTCCTGAGAGGAGAGACCGTCAGTGTGGGTGTGTGTGTGTGTGTGTGTGAGTGAGATATACCCGCCTGTCTGTCTCTGTACCTGTCTGTCTCTGTACCTGTCTGTCTCTGTACCTGTCTGTCTCTGTACCTGTCTGTCTGTCTTTAATTTAACACACGTGTGGTTCAAAATTAAATGTTGAACACTCCATTTATCTGATCACTTACAGATTATAATAATATTAATATAAAATACATCAAATAATAAACGCTGGTATCGAGGTATGTATGTAGACGGGTCAGCTGTCCACTGTCTTCATCGGGTACAGATGAAGACAGTGGACGGTCTTCTACGTGATGTGTTAAACTCTTCTCCTCCCGTCCTCACAGCGTATGTCCCTGGCGGTCGCTATGACTACCTGACTCTGTCTGGGAAGCATCATGTGGAGCGACTGTGCTGTGATTGGATGAACAGAAACACCCTGTCTCACATCCAGGTGACACTTCCTGTTTCCTCGTCCTTTTAGAGGCGGTCTCCCGTCACGTCCTCACCGCTGTTTCCACGTTTTTCAGAGCGAGAGCTCGGTGGACGACGGAGGTCGAGTCATCAACAGCGTCCTGGAGGGAGACGTTACCGTGAGGACGGGCGCCGTGGTGCAACACTGCCACCTGCAGGTCAGGAGGAGTTTCACCGCTGCTGCTCAGTCTGTTCGGGTTCCATCCTGTGACACACCTGGTTTACAGACCTGTGACTGTTGTGACCTCTCCACCAGGGTCCTCTGGAGGTCCCGTCGGGTTGTTTACTGTCGGGTCTCCAGCCGATGACATCACAGTGTGTCGGACTGCTGGAGCTGGCCGATGACATCATCATCCAGGGACACCGGATAGAGGTGGGACGGCTGAAGCTGAGCATCTACACGGTGACGGGAGCGCAGGACGACCTGGAGGTACGAACAGAAAAAAACCTTTCACTCAAAGGGTCCCTGAACACATCTGTGGAGCTTTCACTTCTTCATGAAGTGAACTTTGACTCTCATATTTAACTTCATCATTTATTCATTTAACTTTATTTATGAACAGAAGTTACAAAAACAAGTAAGGGAGAAAGTTCAGAGATAAAAAGGAAGAGAATATATTGTTCACATGGATCATGAACGTTCATATATTATAAATATTTCAGAAATAACTTTGATGAAGACACAAAGTACAACATGTAAAGGGTTCTTTTATATATTTAGTGAATGCTGCTCTACAGAGGAACATCTTCTGATGGCTCTCTCTTTATGATTATCATTATTCATAAAAACATAGTTTGTTTAAAACTACTTGACCAAAAATAAACATGATTCTGACAAACATTTAAAATGAATTCACAAGCCACAAACTCAAAAGTATAAAATCAAAAGACGTAAAATCATTGATCATCATGTCGTCACCTGTCTGTCCTCTTCCTCCTCCTCCTCCTCCTCCTCCTCCTCCTCCTCCTCCTCCTCCTCCTCCTCCTCCTCCTCCTCCTCCTCCTCAGCTCTCCTCTGATGACAGCAGCGCCTCCTTCCTGAACCAGAGATGGAGTCTCTTCTTCAGCAGAACAGGAATCCAGTAGGATCTGAAACATTACTTAGTGTCTCACTTCCTGTTTGAAATAGTTTTTGTATTCTCCTCTATGAACCAGATCTCTCCTCTCTCGTACTCCTCCTCTCTTATCTTTCTCCTCTCCTCTTTCTTCTCTCTCCTCTCCTCCCCTTTTTACTCCTGTCCTGTTTCCTCTCTCCTCCCCCTCCTCTCTCCTGCTATCTCATCTATCTCCTCCCCTTATTACTCCCCTCTTTACTCCCCTTTGCTCATCTCTCCTCCTCTCATTTTGTCCTCTCCTCCTGTTTTCCTCTCCTTTCCTCTCATCCTCTCTTTACTCCCTCTTTACGCCCCTGTCCTGTTTCCTCTTGTCTCTCCCCCTTTCCTCTCCTCCTCTCTCCTCTCTTCCTCTCTCCTCCTCCTCTCAGGCCGGAGGAGTTGTGGGTGAGAGGAGAAGGACGCTCCCTCCTGGAGGCTCGTCTCTTCCCGGTCCTCCTCCCCCGAGGAGGTGCTGTTGGTCTGGATGGAGGAGTCGGCTGGCTGCTAGGAGGAGTCGGCTGTCTGAGGAGGTGGAGGGAGGCGTGGAGGCTCTCTCTGAAGGAGGTGATGTCGCTCACCTGCCAGGAGGCGGAGCTACAGTGGAGGGAGGAGTTACTGTTCCTGGCTGGGAGGAGGAGAGTGACGGACGCTCTGAGGAGTCACACCGACGTCTGTCTGCTGCCTTGCTTCAGGGCCGCGGTGCTGGGAGGCCAGCAGGGGGCGCTGCTGGAGACGCTGGACAGCAGTGAGTCATAAGAATGACAACAATAATAATGATAATAATAATACCAATAATGACAACAATAATAATGATAATAATAATCACAATAATGACAACAATAATAATGATAATAATAATCACAATAATGACAACAATAATAATGATAATAATAATCACAATAATGACAACAATAATAATGATAATAATAATACCAATAATGACAACAATAATAATGATAATAATAATACCAATAATGACAACAATAATAATCATGATGATAACAATAATAATAATACAGTTTGTTTAAACAGCACTTTTTTGGAATATATTTTTGTAATTAAAGATATTGTGATTCTGTTTTTATTATTTATTATTATCATTGTTATTATATTAGATGAAACCAATCATAAAAAGATCGGGCTTTACGAAATACACAATTAAATGAATAATATAGAAAATAGTTGGCCTTCCGTCAAAGATAATAAAAAAATGTAGACAATAACAATAATAACTTTTATTTTATATTTATTTGTTTTTCTTCAGTTGCAGCAGGTAGCGGGAATCAGGGGGCGGAGTCAGGGGCGGAGCTGGGCGTGGCCTCCCGCTGCCTCTCCTGCATCGCTGACGTGTTGGTGTGCATGGCGGGGGGGAGGGGGGGCCTGAGGAGCGGGCCGGCCGCTAACGAGGCCTGGAGCTCCGCCTACTTCCTGTTGGAGAAAGGTGACCTGAGGGGCGGGGTCAAGGCCCTGGCTACGCAGAGAGCCGATTGGCTGAGGAGGTGAGCTGAGCACTGAGCTCACCTGTGTTATTACCATCATGGTGACCTGTGTTTGACATGTGACCCCCCCCCCCCCACAACAGGCCGGACCTGCTGGTTCGGGCGGCGCGGCACTACGAGGGCGCCGGCCAGGTGCTCCTACGACAGGCTGTGATGTCATCGCAGAGGTTCATCTCCATTGGCCAGGGTGAGATCCCGCCCCTTGAGGAGTGGCAGGAAGTGGAGTGTCCGGCCCGACTGGACCTGGCAGGTGAAAATAATCTGAGAATATTAATATTGTATTATATTTATGATGTAATATATTCTTGTGTTTTCATTTAATTAAATTCAAACTTTTATCTTTTCAGATGTGTTGTTTAGAGTCAATTAATCAATTAATCAATTACAGGATCGAAAGGAAATGAATCCACAACTGTTGTGGTGTTGAATTAATCATAACGTCATCATTCAAGTACAACAGTTACTTGTCGTGGAGTATTTTCACAGTGTGGTGTTAGTACTTACTACTCGTATTAAAATCATGGTTAGCAATATAAAACAGTTAAAATATGATTAATTGGGGTTAAGAACCCAGTGTGGAGGTCGTTAATGAATTAATTCATGTTCAATAAAGAATGAAGAAACAAAAACAATTACTCGATCACATTGATTATTTGTTGAAGTAATTTTTCAATCAAAAGTGCCAAAAACATGATAATTCACAGTTTATTGTCAAGTACATTTCCACATTTGAGAGTCTCTTTGTGCTCCATGATGTTTTATCATAGAGCACATATGATTTTTTATATGATGAATTTAAGGAATAATCAACGGATTGATCAATAATAAAGTTGTAGGAAGTAGTATGTACATATACACAGATACATGTATATATATACGTGTATGTATAATTAACTGTTCTTGTTTCAGGCGGTTGGAGCGACACGCCGCCCGTCGCCTTCGAGCACGGCGGCTCTGTGACCAACGTGTCCGTGAAGGTTGACGGGAGGCGTCCCATTGGTGCTCGGGCCCGTCGCATCAGGAAGCCCCGCCTCCTGCTGGTCAGCCACACCGGGGGGCGGGGGGGCGTTTCCACGGAGACGGTGTGTGACATCCTGGACGACCTGAGGGACCACTGTCAGCCTCACGCACCTGGTAGGACAGAAAGTCATGACTCAGCACTGTTCAGAGAGTGTGTGTGTGTGTTCGTGTGTGTGTGTTTATGTTCATGTGTGTATGTGTGTGTTCATGTGTGTGTGTTCGTGTGTGTGTTTATGTGTGTGTGTTCATGTGTGTGTGTTCGTGTGTGTGTGTTT
>NC_136634.1:973660-976160 GCF_949748355.1 Melanostigma gelatinosum
CACTCACTCACACACACTCTCACTCACACACACACACTCTCTCGCTCACTCACTCACTCACTCTCTCACTCTCTCGCTCACTCACTCACACTCTCTCACTCACTCACTCACACTCTCTCGCTCACTCACTCACTCACTCACTCACACTCTCTCGCTCACTCACTCACTCACTCACTCACTCACTCACTCACTCACACTCTCTCGCTCACTCACTCACACTCTCTCACTCACTCACTCACACTCTCTCGCTCACTCACTCACTCACTCACTCACTCACTCACTCACACTCTCTCGCTCACTCTCTCACTCTCTCGCTCTCTCACTCACACTCTCTCGCTCACTCACTCACTCACTCACTCACTCACACTCTCTCTCTCACACACACACACACACGTTGACTGGGTTTCTGAGGTGTCCACTGGTTTGTTTCAGGGTCTGGGAGACTTCAGTGTTCACTCAGTGGAGCTGGACATGGACGGGATTACAGTCCTACCTACATCCTGAGGACACACACACACACATACTTTTTTTCTTTTTTTCTTCATTAAAACACAATTCAAATGATAATGAAATAAAAGATTGTATTTTTGTTGAAACAAATCTCATTATTATTATTAATGAAGTATAATAATGTTCTTAGAGCTCGTGTTAGAAGTTAAACAGCTCATAATTCATCTCTAATATCTATTTTATATTCATGTGAACACATCATGATAACGTTATAATGAACCTTCAGCCAGTACTCATGTTCACTGAGCAGAGCCTGAAGGCATCATCATGTAACTGAAGTGAACCTCCGTTGGTTAGCTGTTAGCGGTGCTGCTAACGTTACGAGCTCTCCTCTGATTGGTTGTTTACAATGAAACATGATCAGAGACTAGAAACACATGTTCTACTGAGTCAGTACAACTTTATTTACACTCTGATGGTTAACGTTAAACTTTATTTACACTCTGATGGTTAACGATAAACTTTATTTACACTCTGATGGTTAACGATAAACTTTATTTACACTCTGATGGTTAACGATAAACTTTATTTACACTCTGATGGTTAATGTTAAACTTTATTTACACTCTGATGGTTAACGTTAAACTTTATTTACACTCTGATGGTTAACGTTAAACTTTATTTACACTCTGATGGTTAACGTTAAACTTTATTCACATTCTGATGGTTAACGTTAAACTTTATTTACACTCTGATGGTTAACGTTAAACTTTATTTACACTCTGATGGTTGTTAAACTTTATTTACACTCTGATGGTTAACGTTAAACTTTATTCACATTCTGATGGAGCGTTACAGAAATCACTTGATTGCAGTGATTGCCTCAAAAGGTTGTGCAACTAAATGTTAAGTTATGGGTTCCATCATTTTTGTCCAGGCCATTTCATTTGTTTGTTTAGATGATTCTGTCGAACCACAATTCAAAAGCAATGTCTGATTTTCATTAGTTCATTTTCAGTAAATTTTTATTTTTTACTTTTGTCAGTTTCAAGTTATTTCAGTGACCATTGTGGGTTTTTCCTTTCTTTAACGGAAGGGTACCAACAGTTTTGTCCACGTGTGTGTGTGCGTGTGTGTATATATATATATATATATATGTGTATATATATTTATGTATTTATTTCATGGAAACATTTCAGACGTTTGAGGAGCAAACGATGAGTTTTGGTTTTTGTGTTGACGATTGTAGATTATTGATCGGTGTTGATCTTCGTGATGCCTTCAGGGTCGGTCGGGACATTCAGACACTCTAAAGTGTTGCTGAAGCTACAACATGAATATTAAAGACGTGTTTTTGTATTTTATGAATCTAGTTGTCATGAAGAGTTCGTTTAGTTTATAAAGAATGAACATGAGCTTGTGTGTGTGTCTGTGAAGATAACAGGCTTTTAACGGCTCATATTGTCGTTTGTTTTTCACTCTGAAGTGAAACATAAAATAAATATATTTGATATCTTCAGACTCTAAAGATTGAACCCTGATGAACTCTTTAACAATCAATAATCACTGGATATTTTGTTTAAATCTCTTATTATAAAAGTATGAGATGTTAACTAAATGTTTATTTTATATATTTAATCAAATATCTGCAGTTTGAGGGTAAAAACTATTATTTAGTTTTTCATATTCATTACTTAATTCTCTGATGTACAAAAAAAAGAGACAAATCTCAGAAAACAGTTTATTAATTATTTATTGGTCTGAAAAAGCAAAGTGAAAATCAATCTTTTTATTTTAGTAAGGTTTAGTTTTTTATGATAAATTTAATTATCAAACTCATGAATGTTGTTAAATTGATAAACGACGATTGAAAAAAGACGTGATGTCATTCTCTGAACGGACCAATCAGCTGCCTCCGGGCCTCACTTCCCAGCGACCACACTCAGCTGGTCTCTGATGCGTCCCAGTCCGTCCAGGATGGTGTCCAGAGACTCTCTGCTCAGCTCCACCGTCAGCCGGGACACCGGATCCAGACCCGCCGACGGACACG
>NC_136634.1:981160-1011160 GCF_949748355.1 Melanostigma gelatinosum
TAAAGTACAATATGTACTCTGAGATGTAGCACAGTATAAAGTACAATATGTACTCTGAGATGTAGTACAGTATAAAGTACACTATGTACCTCTGAGATGTAGCACAGTATAAAGTACAATATGTACTCTGAGATGTAGTACAGTATAAAGTACACTATGTACCTCTGAGATGTAGTACAGTATAAAGTACACTATGTACCTCTGAGATGTAGTATAGTATAAAGTACAATATGTACTCTGAGATGTAGTACATTATAAAGTACAATATGTACCTCTGAGATGTAGTACAGTATAAAGTACAATATGTACCTCTGAGATGCAATACAGTATAAAGTACACTATGTACCTCTGAGATGTAGTATAGTATAAAGTACAATATGTACTCTGAGATGTAGTACAGTAAAAAGTACAACATGTACCTCTGAGATGCAATACAGTATAAAGTACACTATGTACCTCTGAGATGTAGTATAGTATAAAGTAGAATATGTACTCTGAGATGTAGTACAGTATAAAGTACAATATGTACTCTGAGATGTAGTACAGTATAAAGTACAATATGTACCTCTGAGCTTTAGTACAGTATAAAGTACAATATGTACCTCTGAGATGTAGTACAGTAAAAAGTACAATATGTACTCTGAGATGTAGTATAGTATAAAGTACAATATGTACCTCTGAGCTTTAGTACAGTAAAAAGTACAATATGTACTCTGAGATGTAGTACAGTATAAAGTACAATATGTACCTCTGAGCTTTAGTACAGTAAAAAGTACAATATGTACCTCTGAGATGTAGTATAGTGTAAAGTACAATATGTAATCTGAGATGTAGTACAGTAAAAAGTACAACATGTACCTCTGAGATGTAGTATAGTGTAAAGTACAATATGTAATCTGAGATGTAGTACAGTATAAAGTACAATATGTACCTCTGAGCTTTAGTACAGTAAAAAGTACAATATGTACTCTGAGATGTAGTACAGTATAAAGTACAATATGTACTCTGAGATGTAGTACAGTATAAAGTACAATATGTACTCTGAGATGTAGTACAGTATAAAGTACAATATGTACCTCTGAGCTGTAGTACAGTATAAAGTAGCATAAAGTGGAAATACACAAAGTATCTCATATTGTACTTAAATACAGTACTTGACTAAATGTGAGTAAAAAGATGAACCAGTTCAAAGATTCTTAGTTTTATTCTCTTGAGGATTTGTTCAGATATGAAACAGTCTGCAGAGAGGACGACTGTATGAAATACTAATAACACACCGAACGTGTCTTCTTCTTCCTGAGTGCATTGTTTCTGATGATGCAACCGTGTTGAAGGCAGGTTATGCAGTTATTAGAATGAATGAGACGACATCAGATAATATCAATCAGTGGCTTCATGTCTGTGTGTTGGAGTAAAACAGAAAGAAAGAACAAATAGAAAGAACCCATTGATCAGAATGTGAAGAATCAACAATGTTTACACCATAAATCACCAATAATATAGATTTGTTACATGAAATGAAAGAGTCTCTGTAGAACATCAAGTGTTAGTTCTACTCAGTGTGATTGACAGGAGAGATGATCAGAGGAGCAGAGTTTATACCACTAAGATTAAGACCAGGACAGAAGAGTGGGAAGAGTTTCTCAGTGAAGGAGTAGCCAGTAAAGGAGTAGATAAGAGCTGCAGCATCAACGTCATAGAAGGAGACCAGACCCTCCTCATAGTCCACAAACACCCCCACCTTCTGAGGCCGAGACTTCAGAGAGAGACGGACTGAAGGGTCAGCAAGAGCTCTGTACTCATTCTCATACAAACAACTTATCATCCAGAATTCATTCTGAGGACTCTCTGTGATTTGTCCCTTCCTGTTGATCGACTCTCTGGCCACTCCTAAAGTCCACTGATTCGTCCCTTTAACCATCTCAAACACCAGCACGACCATCAAATCTCTCTGGATTATCTGGGAGATTCTTCCTTACATTACCATGTTTAACTTGTTTTCCATCATCAGACAGGATGATTTGGTTCTCTGCTGTATCAGGATCAAGTGTCACATCCACTGCAGACTGCTGGACCCTCTTCAGCTCGACCTCAAGCAGCTTCTTCATCTGTTTACTGAGCGTCTCCTCCAGCTGGTTCACAGCTCTCCTCACAGTCCCCTCATGTGAAGGTGGACTGACTCTGACTCCTGTCCAGTCCTTGGTGGGTCGAGCAGTGTTCAGGGTCCTGAAGCTCTGGAGGAGGTGGAGGTGGTCTTCAGAGCGTGAGAGCTGCTCCACCTCAGTGCTTCTCTTCTTCAGCTCAGAGATTTCCTGTTCCAGCTCTTTGATGAAGCCTTCAGCCTGTTTCTCTGTCTTTCTCTGCTTCTCTTTGATGGTGTAGATGAGCTCGGCCTGGCTTCTCTCAACAGACTCCTTCAGAGCGGTGAAGACCTGAACACCTTCTGCTATCTCTCTGTCTGCATCTTCCTCACTGAGCTCCACTGAGTCTTTGATCTCCTGAAGCTTCAGTCGTCTCTTCTGGATCATCTGCTGGATTTCAGCATCAGTCTTCCCCAGCTCGGCCTTCTTTCCTTCATATCCTTCTTCCAGAGGAACAACATCATGTGTCTTGTGGTCTGAATAAGTGCAGATCATGCAGACACACATCTGGTCGGACTTACATAACAGCTCCAGCAGTTTATCGTGCTCCGTACACATCCTGCCTTCCAGGTTCTCCACAGGGTCGATCAGCTGATGTCTTTTCAGACCTGATCTTGTCAGATGAGGCTCCAGGTGAGTCTCACAGTAGGACTCCAGACACACCAGGCAGGACTTCAGGGCCTTCAGTTTGGTTCCAGTGCAGACGTCACAGGGAACTTCTCCTGGTTTGGCAGCTTGTTGCTCTGAGCTGCTGCTGCTGGCTTTCTGTTGAGCTGACTGTCTGAACTGAGCAGCCATCTCAGAGATGAAAGTATTGACCAGCAGCTCAGGTCTGGTGTTAAAAACCTCTTTACAGTTGGGACACTGAGTCTGGACATGAACGTTCCAGTGTTGAGTGATGCAGGTTTGACAGAAGTTGTGTCCACATGATGTGCTGACTGGATCAGTGAACACATCCAGACAGATGGAGCACAGAAGCTGATCTTCAGTCAGCAGACAGCTGGCAGCAGACATATCTACACTCTGAGGACAAGCGTTATTACATGTTGAGCAGCAGCAACAGAGTGCAGGTACTGTTCTCACATTGTGTGTCTGTGTGTCATCGGGTAGAATGAGTCCTGGAGACGCCTCCTGTAGAGGATCATTACAGAAGAGGGTTTGAAAGCTGCTCACTAAACAGTTTAAACACAGAGTGATCCTCCATTACTGTCACATCACACATTCAATAATAATACTGATACCCTGCTGCTTATATTTTATAATATTTGATGTTGAACATTTGCCTATTTACTGTGACATATTTGGACCTCAGTCTGAATGTGAGTTGAACTTCCTGTCTGAGTCGAGCTGAAGTGTTTGAGGTGGTGGTTGTTGAAACACAGTAAATATTATCAGCTGAACTTCCTCACAAACACAGACAGCAGGAACTACAGAGAAGTTTAGAGGAAAGGCTTTACAGTTCAAGGATGTTTACCAAAGTATAGAACAGTTATGTGAGTTATGAAACATCAATGTTGTTCCTCTATAACCAATAAATACATCCACACATTACATCAGATGCTCTTCTCTGTTTGGACAATCCAAAGGGAGTAGCAGCTAGGCTAGTTAGCTGCTAGGCTAGTTAGCTGCTAGGCTAGTTAGCAGCTCGGCTAGTTAGCAGCTAGGCTAGTTAGCTTCCAGCAGGCCTAGTTTATCTGCTCCTTTGTTCTTTGTTCTGGATCCTGGTTTGAACTCACTTTTGCCCAAATGTTGAGTTTCTCTGTAGAACAGTGAACTCACTAGAGTTTGTGAGACTCTGCTGGATTCACTTGAATGTTTCTTCAGACAGAAACAGAGAGACTTGTCTCGACTGCAGCTCTGCTGTCGCTCAGACTAACTTTCACTTTCACTTCAGGAGAAGTGAGTCTGCAGCTCCTCTTTCACAGCTGCTGCTCTCAGTGAAGGAGCTTTTACTGCCTCGATAGGAAACACCCTGACGTTCAAACATGAGTCTGACTTTTTACTTCTTATTCCTTCTTATTCTGTTTCTTTGTGTGTTTTAAATGTTTATTTTACACATGTTAAAGGTTGAAACATCATATTGCTGCTGTCTTTGTCAGATTAAATCTTGATGAGATTAACTGGTTCAATAAAATAACAACAATAAAATATTATTGTATAATAAAGTATACAGCAGCCAAAAGACAAACAAGTACAAACAGAGAACATTACAGAAGAGGTCCGTGTGAGATATTCTAGAAGAAGCAATAAAAAGTACCAAAGTAAAAGTACTCATCATGCAGAATGATATGTTATATTATTGAAGCATTAATGAGTTCATCACTTTAAAGGTGGACTTCATAAACTGCTGCTAGTTTAATCTACAACAATACATCATCGTTTATTCGTTTTAATAATCTAAAGAAACTAAAGTTATTAAATAAATGTAGTACAATAAAAAGTACAATATTTCCCTCTGAGGTGTTGAGGAGGAGAAGTAGAAAATACTCAAGTAAAATACAAGTACCTCCAAAGTATACTTTAGTGTAGTACTTGAGTAAATGTACTTCGTTACTTTCCACCACTGGTTGTTGAAAGGTGTATTTTTCCACTTCCGTTGGAGCTACGCTAGCATTTTCCCTCTGTTTCCAGTCTTTGTGCTAAGCTAGGCTAACCACCACTTTTCTCAACTGGCTCCCAAAATGTTGGACTGTCCCTTTAAGATGAATCAACCCTCCAAAATAATACTATCTACTGTACTACTACTACTACTGTAGATGATGAAGTATAAAGTAAACACTTCAATGTGATTTAACTGTAGATGACAATAAAGGATTATCTCATCTGATGCTAACGACCAGCAGCTGATTGATATGATTCATAATTCAGTTCATATTAACTTTGTGGAACAATGTTTGCATTTTTTTATGTTTATCAGGATTATATGTGAATTGTATTTCGTGTTATTTTATTTTAGGGTTGATGAGGGTTGATGAGTTTGAGGTAAAACTTTAAAGTTCTGTTCTTGAAGCACCTTTAAGGGAAATGAAGTGAAACAGAAACACGTTGAAGTTTAAAGTTTAAACTAAACTTTGACGTTTGTGCAAAAACAAGACTGTATTTCTGAAATAAATCTACTTTTCCTCTGAGCGATAAATTCTCTCAAAGGTTTGATTTTGTGAATTCTCAACGTCCTCGACTGAGATTTAACTTCTTTAGTTTTAGTACGTCACAGATGAGAAGGAGGATGAAGTACTCTTACTCTCAAGTACATACAAGTACAAGTACATCTGTGCTCTGAGTAATCGTGACACCATTTCGCACTATCTTCACTATTTTTACAAACAAAACAATCGATCGATTGATGGAGAAAATAATAATAAAATACATGAATAATGATAATCTAATGATAGAATATATTATCGTACAACAGTCACAGTTTGAATACTTTTACAAAATGTTACTGCTTATACTGACATACTTTTACTGAAGGAGTATTTTTTTCAGTGTGATACTAATCATTTTTAATTAAATATTTTTACAGTGTGATCTTAACTCCACTTTATTTATTTATATAGAACCTTTCATACAAACATGCAGCTTCACATAGAAAATAAGAAAAAAATGGAGGAAATAAAATTATAAGAAAATATGAAAAGGATACTTTAACAATACTATCACAAATACGTTCAGTACAAATATATATATTATATATTTTTTTATATTTGTAATGTTTTCTTAAGTAAAGGATCTAAATTATTGTAGTTGTTGTAGTTCCGTCTTCCGGCCGACAGAGGGCGCAGCACCTGCAGCTTGTTTTCCTTCTCAACTTCCGCCTGTGGATTTAAACTTCCGCCGGAAGTCTGATCGGTCTCTTTTACCAGGCCGATCCAACATGGTGGGTATTTTTCACATGCCTACCTGACTAATCTAAACTAATCCTCGCGTTCTGAGGCTGTTTGTTCATCACTAATTTAATCCACGGACACCGGAGAGTTTAATTCACCAGAATATCAAAGTATTGACGTTAGATGACTTGAATAAGAGCGATTAGTTTGCGGTATTGTAGCTGAGAAACTGCCGCTAGGAGAAGGAGCGGAGCCGCTAAATGAGAAGCGGTTCTCAGTCAGATTTATATCTTTCTAACGAACCGGAACGGTAGAATAATAATGTCGTTCAGTGGGGTAAAACACAGGCATTTAAAGCGTTTTACCGCTAATAAACATCATCCACGGTTAGCTTACGAGGCTAAACTGGAGTTAGCTTCGGCTAGCAACCGTTACCGACCATCTCACCGTGAACACTGGTTTATCTCCGGTCTGCTCGGTGGTCGTGTAAATAACACGAACATGCAGCCGAGGTGTTGTATGGTTTGTCGGCTCTGAGTCTTATTGTTTATGACATGTATTTATGACCGCGATGGGTCGTCTCATCCATTCAGGTAATATTACGTCACATTCATATGTAATGCTCCACTTGTCTGCAGATGGAGACGAACGAGACTTCTGCAAAAATATATCTGAAAATTCACATTAGCAAAGATCTTCATTGGTGATCTGTCGGCCCTCTTTCATAATGTGTTGAGACGCTGAAATCTACACCAAGATGGTCGCCTGAGATTTCTTTATTTAAATTGTTATAGATTGTTTTGTGTTCTTCCTTCAGGGACGAGTCAGGACCAAGACGGTGAAGAAGGCCGCCCGGGTCATCATCGAGAAGTACTACACCCGACTGGGGAGCGACTTCCACACCAACAAGAGGGTCTGTGAGGAGATCGCCATCATCCCCAGCAAGAAGCTCCGCAACAAGATCGCCGGGTCAGTTTAACGCGTTTAAATAGTTCATATAATGACGTCTGTCCACTTCCTGTATCGAAAGTGTTCATGACGTCCTCGTCGTCAGGTCATTGATAGTACAGGAAGATCAACCTGAGAGCCTTTCCCGTGTTTGAAGGATCCTCTGTTCCTCTCAGACCCTGACGCCCTCGCACAGCTTTAGACCGTAGACCTGATGTTTCCTCCATGAGCTCTGGTTACACTCACTTCCTGTTCCGTGTGGATGTTCACGTCTCTGTGATGCTGCTGCAGATATGTGACACATCTGATGAAGAGGATCCAGAGAGGTCCAGTCAGAGGAATCTCCATCAAACTGCAGGAGGAGGAGCGAGAGAGGAGGGACAACTACGTGCCCGAGGTCAGTGAATGCACCTAAGACACTGGTGGTTCTTTGGTTCCACCATGAACACAGGAGAGGTTAACCTGGCGGTGACTGGACGTCTGTTAATCACACAAGTCAAACGTGGTTCTCTGGTCGTCCTTTGAGCTGCAGTTTGTAGAGAAAATGTAAAATATTGTGAGTTGTTGAACTATGATCAGTTCTGTGTCGTCATGCTCGCTGTGATTAAACTAGTTATGTGTATATTATATATATTTATGTTGACTTTTAAAGCTGAGTATTTATTAAAATCAGATGATATGAAGCAGGCTTATAGCAGACCCTCCATTGTGTGTGATGGATGAATATGTGCTTTATTATTATGATGACATGAGACACGTGAACATCAATGTAAAGTGTCTACTTCCTGTATCGAAAGTGTTCATGACGTCCTCATCGTCAGGTCATTGATAGTACAGGAAGATCAACCTGAGAGCCTTTCCCGTGTTTGAAGGATCCTCTGTTCCTGTCAGACCCTGAAGCCCTCGCACAGCTTTAGACCGTAGACCTGATGTTTCATAAGTTTAACCGTAGACCTGATGTTTCATAAGTTTAACCTTAAACCTGATGTTTCATAAGTTTAACCTTAAACCTGATGTTTCATAAGTTTAACCTTAAACCTGATGTTTCATAAGTTTAACCTTAAACCTGATGTTTCATAAGTTTAACCTTAAACCCGATGTTTCATAAGTTTAACCTTAAACCCGATGTTTCATGAGTTTAACCTTAAACCCGATGTTTCATGAGTTTAACCTTAAACCCGATGTTTCATGAGTTTAACCTTAAACCCGATGTTTCATGAGTTTAACCTTAAACCCGATGTTTCATGAGTTTAACCTTAAACCCGATGTTTCATGAGTTTAACCTTAAACCCGATGTTTCATGAGTTTAACCTTAAACCCGATGTTTCATAAGTTTAACCTTAAACCCGATGTTTCATGAGTTTAACCTTAAACCCGATGTTTCATAAGTTTAACCTTAAACCCGATGTTTCATAAGTTTAACCTTAAACCCGATGTTTCATAAGTTTAACCTTAAACCCGATGTTTCATAAGTTTAACCTTAAACCCGATGTTTCATAAGTTTAACCTTAAACCCGATGTTTCATAAGTTTAACCTTAAACCCGATGTTTCATAAGTTTAACCTTAAACCCGATGTTTCATAAGTTTAACCTTAAACCCGATGTTTCATAAGTTTAACCGTAAACCCGATGTTTCATAAGTTTAACCTTAAACCCGATGTTTCATAAGTTTAACCTTAAACCCGATGTTTCATAAGTTTAACCTTAAACCCGATGTTTCATAAGTTTAACCTTAAACCCGATGTTTCAAAAGTTTAACCTTAAACCCGATGTTTCAAAAGTTTAACCTTAAACCCGATGTTTCAAAAGTTTAACCTTAAACCCGATGTTTCAAAAGTTTAACCTTAAACCCGATGTTTCAAAAGTTTAACCTTAAACCCGATGTTTCAAAAGTTTAACCTTAAACCCGATGTTTCAAAAGTTTAACCTTAAACCCGATGTTTCAAAAGTTTAACCTTAAACCCGATGTTTCAAAAGTTTAACCTTAAACCCGATGTTCCAAAAGTTTAACCTTAAACCCGATGTTCCATAAGTTTAACCTTAAACCTGATGTCCCGACATATTGTATGATTTATGGATTATTATAATATCTGCAGATTAATCTTCTGCTGAAGCTCAACTCAAATGTACAGTGACGTGATGCATTCAGGGACAGAGAGGGAGGAGGAAGAAACACACAGATGAGACGTTGTGCTGTAACACATATCTGGTTGTTTTACCGCGTTGTACTTGTGTACCTGGTTGTTTTACCGCGTTGTACTTGTGTACCTGGTTGTTTTACCGCGTTGTACTTGTGTACCTGGTTGTTTTACCGCGTTGTACTTGTGTACCTGGTTGTTTTACCGCGTTGTACTTGTGTACCTGTGCAGGTGTCGGCTCTGGATCAGGAGCTCATTGAAGTTGATCCCGACACAAAGGAGATGCTGAAGCTGCTGGTGAGTCTATTCACTTTACAGTTTACTGCAGTAGGAAGTAACAGAGGTACTTGTACGTCAGTATTTAAATACTCTACTACTTCATTTATCTGACAGCTGCAGTGTGTTTATAAAATGTATTCTCTGTGATATTAAAGTACTGCTTACTTCCTAAAGTGTGGTATTAGTACCTCTACCACTGATTACTAGTTGTGTATTAATACCTCATCAGAGCAGCACAGGCAGTATGACGAGTAAAACTATAAAATGAACTGAAGGATTGAGATTAAATATAAAAGGGACTCTGAGTTAACACAGCTTTAGACCGTAGACCTGATGTTTCCATGAGCTCCGGTGTAGAGGTCTCAGGTCTTTAACCGTTCCTCTCAGACCTGAAGCTGTATGAGTCCTGGTGTAGAGGTCTCGGGTCTTTAACCGTTCCTCTCAGACCTGAAGCTGTATGAGTCCTGGTGTTGAGGTCTCGGGTCTTTAACCGTTCCTCTCAGACCTGAAGCTGTATGAGTCCTGGTGTAGAGGTCTCAGGTCTTTAACCGGTCCTCTCAGACCTGAAGCTGTATGAGTCCTGGTGTAGAGGTCTCAGGTCTTTAACCGTTCCTCTCAGACCTGAAGCTGTATGAGTCCTGGTGTAGAGGTCTCGGGTCTTTAACCGTTCCTCTCAGACCTGAAGCTGTATGAGTCCTGGTGTTGAGGTTCTTCTTCTGTTCTTCAGGACTTCGGCGGTCTGTCTAACCTGCAGGTGACCCAGCCGACCGTCGGCATGAACTTCAAGCAGCCTCGAGGAGTTTAGACGTCTGTAAAGTATCTTACTAATAAAAACCCTCCGGGGACGAAAAGCCTGCTGATTGGTCGACTCCACTGCTGTTAAACCTCTATTCATTTTACTCCATTTACTTGACTTTATTTATTTTACTCTATTTACTTGACTTTATTCATTTTACTCTATTTACTTGACTTTATTTACTTTACTCTATTTACTTGACTTTATTTATTTTACTCTATTTACTTGACTTTATTTACTTTACTCTATTTACTTGACTTTATTTACTTTACTCTATTTACTTGACTTTATTTATTTTACTCTATTTACTTGACTTTATTTATTTTACTCTATTTACTTGACTTTATTTATTTTACTCTATTTACTTGACTTTATTTACTTGACTTTATTTACTTTACTCTATTTACTTTACTCTATTTACTTGACTTTATTTACTTGACTTTATTTACTTGACTTTATTTACTTGACTTTATTTACTTTACTCTATTTACTTGACTTTATTTATTTTACTCTATTTACTTGACTTTATTTACTTTACTCTATTTACTTTACTTTATTTACTTTACTCTATTTACTTGACTTTATTTATTTTACTCTATTTACTTGACTTTATTTACTTTACTCTATTTACTTGACTTTATTTACTTGACTCTATTTACTTGACTTTATTTACTTGACTTTATTTACTTGACTTTATTTACTTTACTCTATTTACTTGACTTTATTTACTTGACTTTATTTATTTTACTCTATTTACTTGACTTTATTTACTTTACTCTATTTACTTGACTTTATTTATTTTACTCTATTTACTTGACTATTTATTTTACTCTATTTACTTGACTATTTACTTGACTTTATTTACTTTACTCTATTTACTTGACTATTTATTTTACTCTATTTACTTGACTTTATTTATTTTACTCTATTTACTTGACTTTATTTACTTTACTCTATTTACTTGACTTTATTTACTTTACTCTATTTACTTGACTTTATTTATTTTACTCTATTTACTTGACTTTATTTATTTTACTCTATTTACTTGACTTTATTTACTTTACTCTATTTACTTGACTTTATTTACTTTACTCTATTTACTTGACTTTATTTACTTGACTTTATTTACTTTACTCTATTTACTTGACTTTATTTACTTGACTTTATTTATTTTACTCTATTTACTTGACTTTATTTATTTTACTCTATTTACTTGACTTTATTTACTTTACTCTATTTACTTGACTTTATTTACTTTACTCTATTTACTTGACTTTATTTACTTGACTTTATTTATTTTACTCTATTTACTTGACTTTATTTACTTGACTTTATTTATTTTACTCTATTTACTTGACTTTATTTACTTGACTTTATTTATTTTACTCTATTTACTTGACTTTATTTATTTTACTCTATTTACTTGACTTTATTTATTTTACTCTATTTACTTGACTTTATTTATTTTACTCTATTTACTTGACTTTATTTACTTGACTTTATTTACTTTACTCTATTTACTTGACTTTATTTATTTTACTCTATTTACTTGACTTTATTTACTTTACTCTATTTACTTGACTTTATTTACTTGACTCTATTTATTTTACTTTATTTACTTGACTTTATTTACTTGACTTTATTTACTTTACTCTATTTACTTGACTTTATTTACTTGACTTTATTTATTTTACTTTATTTACTTGACTTTATTTACTTGACTTTATTTACTTTACTCTATTTACTTGACTTTATTTACTTGACTTTATTTATTTTACTTTATTTACTTGACTTTATTTATTTTACTCTATTTACTTGACTTTATTTACTTTACTCTATTTACTTGACTTTATTTACTTGACTTTATTTATTTTACTTTATTTACGTGACTTTATTTACTTGACTTTATTTACTTGACTTTATTTACTTGACTTTATTTATTTTACTCTATTTACTTGACTTTATTTACTTGACTTTATTTATTTTACTCTATTTACTTGACTTTATTTACTTGACTTTATTTATTTTACTTTATTTACTTTACTCTATTTACTTGACTTTATTTACTTTACTCTATTTACTTGACTCTATTTACTTCTGGTTCCGTGTGTTTAATATCAGAAGCTTCTGTAACTCATAGAAGTGATTGAAAGGTTTTAATCATTTTATTATTTATTTTAGTTTCACTCTGAAGATAAAAAAGTGTTTAAACCTCGTTCTTCATCGTCATCATTTAAAGTATGAAGATATGGGATTTTAAGTAAAATTACATATTTAGGTGATTTTGGTTGAAAAGGCCTCGTGTGCTTTTTATTGGTCAAGTAATAAATAATATATATATTAGTGCTGTGCAACGATTACAATGTTTAATCGTGATTATTCATAAGTAGTGTATTGTGCACTTTTATTTTAAAGTGCTGCTCTATGAACAAAGGTCAATAACATTTGGTTTAAACACAGCAGCAGTTATAACACAGTTATAATGATTCTGATCATAGATATTCAGCCGGTGTTCATAACTTTATCTTCATGTGTAAGAGATGATATTTAAATATTCACCTTGCAAACTGCAAACATACGTCATGTTTTTATGTTAGATTCTCAGTAGTGATACTAATGATGCTTATTATACATATTACACACAACACTTTAAAAACTCAAACAATCATTTCATGAATCATTTATTTTTGTAGTATTTAGGTCGGACACATAACGCTGATGACTGTAATATGTGGTATTAGTTATAAATGTACATTGGTACATGGAGGGTGATAAGAAGCTGTACATGGAGGGACTTAGGACCCAGGGGAATGTAGGTGAAGAGATGCCGCACAAACAGCTGCCGGTTCGTGTGTTACAAAATGTCTGCTTAATAATAATAAAACTGCGTTAACGCGATAAAATAATTGTCGCCGTTAACTTGCCCAGCACTCGTTTAATAACGACGTTAAAGCACAAACAAACCGTCTCAATCCACAAACACATTTTTTTTCTCCCCGTTTATAAATACTTAAATAAGTCGTGTATAATTATAAAACCTGTTTATTTCAAACATGATTTTAATGAATCAAAGAGCACTTCAGATAAAACACCTTTAATGCACCAATGAATATTCATGAAGGATTAACTCGTCTAAAGCTACTTCACACAAGTTTATACATAAATAAACATGTTAAAATAGACTGGGCTCCGATTGGCTCAGACTCCGGCCTCTGATTGGCTCATAAGCACTTCAGCAGGAAGAAGTTACAGAAAGCTCCTCGAGGACAATCGCACATCTTCCCGATACGAGAACCTTTCCTCACCACGCAGTGTTCTCCCAGGTCACACTGAGAACACAGAGAACCACACAGAGGGAGAGAACCACACACAGGGAGAGAACCACACAGAGAGAGAGAACCACACACAGAGGGAGAGAGAACCACACAGGGAGAGAGAACCACACAGAGGGAGAGAACCACAGAGAGGGAGAGAACCACACACACAGGGAGAGAGAACCACACACGGAGAGAACCACACAGGGAGCAACGTCAGCAGCTCTCTGCCTTGATTCCTCCGTCCGACTCCTCACTCTGTTGGCCGAAAAGGGCTACAAGGTCAAACGTTCAAAGGTGCAGTTCGCCGGACGCAAAGTGTTGTTCTTGGGTCGCAATGTTTCATCAGACGGGCTAGGCCTGTCACACACGCACAGGGCCACCGTCCTGCAACATCCCCAACCGCTCACTGTTGCCGCTCTCCTCTCATTTCTGGGCTTTACCGGCTACTCACGAGCCCATATCCCAGACAACACCAACCACACCACCATTCTCAGAGAGATGTTGAAGGAAGTGGGCACCAGAAATCTTACTGCCAACCTCACATGGACAGCAGAGGGTGAAACAGCCTTCACCTGCTTGAAGCAAGCACTTGCTTCAACAACTTCTCTTACTGAAGCTCTCTTCAAGCAGATCGAGAGGACTCGAGCAGTACCTGAAGCAGCGGCAGCTGGAAAGCAGATACAAGTAGGTGATTGGGTCAGGGCCAAGGTTCACAAGCGCAAGTGGACTGACCCCAGGTGGACTGGGCCGTACGAGGTGAAGGAGGTTACTTCACACTCGGTCCAGGTCAAGGGCAAATCAGGCGCCCCTTGGCACCACCTGACACACTGTGTCCCAGCACCGGTACCAACCAGAACACTGGGAGAAATTCGCACTGATTTGGAAAATGCACCGACAGTCTAGGCGCTGTCTAGGGGCCCCTCATGCAGACCCCGCCGATGTAAAGAAAACTATGATGGGGGTGGGGGTGGGTATGGGCATACTTGCTGCCCTCATGTTGTGGGGACTACAAACCATGTATCAGACACACCAGCACCCATCTAATTCTACCGCCCCTTTCCCGAATCAGACTTCTAATTCACCCGCCCCTTTTCCCTGTCCATCCCCGAATCTGACTCACAGCGAACAAGACGTAACACCCCAACATTGGTCCATGAAACAGCATGTAGATCCAAACTCGTTCTGAACTACACAGCCGGCTCCACCAGTGCATACACGTTTGATTTGTGCGACGTTGTAACCTGTAAGGGCAATCCAAGGGGTTGGCGGGGCTATAATGTTTATATTTGTAGCACACCCCCATTAGTGAAAAGCTGCGAGACTAGGGGCACGGCCCGACCAGCTATAGGCGGGTGGTGCAGTCATTGGGATCTTGTAACTAAGTACACCGGAAGATGGTTCCCCAAGGGTTTGAGAACCACCAGCCCAGGGTATAGGTGGTGGAGCAAAATTAGCCTACAGAGAGACTTTAGTGCCACAACTAACCCTCTTACCCTCTCGATAAACAACATCACAGCAAGTCTTTACGGTAAAACCAGGGCATGGTTCATCTTAGGCGTCGACATCGCACACATTGCATGGTCGGTATCCAGATCAACATATTCCCCCAGGTAGAGAACGAACACACCCAGCCCACGTCTGCCCTAGCATTGGCATCCCCATCTGACACCGGTCCCGTAGTGTTTTCTCAAGATTATACTGGAATGACTCCCCTGCAGGTCTTGCGAAGGTCCACAGGTTATGGCAATGATAATGTTTGGTTAAATTGGATCACCGATAATGCTAACAGACAAAATATGACAGGGTGCGTGGCCTGCGCCTCCGCCCGACCTGCCATGTTCACCGAACCAGCCCCTCTCTACCCGCAAACTGATCCTCAGGGCTATGCCTGCATGATAGGTCTCACACGACAAGCTACGCCCACAAATTGTACCACACTTGCCGCGATATTTCCACCGATCGTAAATGAAACAAAAATAGGCCAATTTTCCGCCATTAGAGGTCAGGCTAACAGGTACATGTGTTTTAATTTCACAGCAGTCAGACCACAGCTGAATGTGGGCAAAATTTCCCCTGATTGGTGCAATGAGACCCGCGATGGCTCAGACATTGGGCCCTGGGCCAGAGCAGGTTTATTCTACTACTGCGGAGACCTGCGCTTGGTACCTAGAATAGAAGCTAGCAGAACCATCGGAACTTGTGCAATGGTCAGACTCGGAATGCCCCTTACCCTAATAGGTCGTAGATTAGCACGAGCGGACGGTCTAGCCACTTCTCTCACCAAACGCAGAAGGCGACACATCATCAAACGAGAAGTTGCCTTAGGTTCCTTCTCGCTCACTGGGGGCCCCACCTATATAGACTCAATAGGCGTCCCACGAGGCGTTCCTGACGAATACAAACTAGCAGATCAAGTCGCGGCAGGTTTTGAAAACATCCTCATAATCGCAGCCTTCTTTCCGATCACTCCCAACAAAAACGTGGACCGCATAAACTATGTCCATTACAATGTCTTGCGTCTTGTTAACCTCACTAGGGACGCCGTTGAAGGTTTAGCCGAACAACTCGCACCGACCTCTCTTATGGCTATGCAGAATAGAATGGCTTTGGACATGTTGTTAGCTGAAAAAGGGGGTGTCTGCTCAATGTTTGGAGACATGTGTTGTACCATCATTCCGAACAACACTGCCCCAGACGGTTCGGTCACTCAGGCCTTAAATAGTCTGCGCACCCTCTCGGAAGAAATGCATGCGGCATCAGGCATAGACAATCCTTTCTCTGATTGGATGGAATCCATGTTTGGCAAATGGAAGGCCCTCATCATGTCCATAGCGGTTTCCATCACGGTTTTCTTAGCTATTCTCATCACCTGTGGCTGTTGTTGCATCCCCTGCCTCCGAACTTTGATAGGCCGTCTTATTACCACAGCTCTCTCCAAGGAAAAGCAGCCGCCTCCACATGGTGCTTTTCCACTGTTGGATGGAGACCAGCCGGCCTCTGACCCAGAGGGGTCTTGGGACCAGGAAGAAGAACCAGAGTTGCGTTCATTGACAAACTCCCAGTTAGACGACGACACACAAGTCTAAGAAGTTCACACCTAGCAGGTGTGAAAAGGGGGATTTGTAAATAAAATATATTCATTCAATGTTAAATAATATGCGCTATACTTGTAAGCTTATATTGCGGAGTTGTGAGGTCACTGTAAGTAGGTCAAAAACTCGGAGCAGGGCATTCCGTCGCCTGTTCGCACGATAGAAACAGATACAGTGGCCCTGAAAGAAACACTTGCTTAAACCACCAGATTAGGGCGGAAACTGCCATCTTAGAGTCGGAGAAGAGTTCTCTTTATCTATTCACACAGAGACTTCGACATAGCTTAGAACTGCACCCTTTCCGGCACCTTGAGTGTTAACAACATGCATACACACTGACGTTCCAGAGAAGGCGGATCCGGACGTGAGCCAGTGTGGGTGGAGATGCCCAGTGCTCCAACCAGGCTGCTGTTCTGCTAAACACAGCCCCGCCTGCAACTTTGCTTTAACCAATAGGCTTCCATCAGAAGAACCTATAACACGCATGCGCACTCTGCTTAAGCGCCTTTTAGCTTTCACTTTTCTAGGTCCGTGCACGTTTAACTGCTGGACATAATACTTCTGTTACAAATAAATGTTCTTGCTTGAATTGAGCTAAACGCCTCGATCTCAGTCTGTTCACTCGAGTTACATCCGCAACAGATGAAAATCAATTAAAACACGAGAACGTCAATGATTATTAGATAATTTTATTTATTTAAGATGATCTATAATTCTGAAAACTAAAACTGTATTCATGACTATATAGGGCCTTAAATGTACATTGTCCGGTGTGGTATTAGTACTTCTACTGTAACAAAGTATTTTAACAGTATGGTACTAGTACTTTTTCTAGAACACATTATTTATACAGTGTGATATAAGTACTTTTACTGTGACATATGTTGGGAACTAAAGGAGCGTGTTTGGGTTATCAGCATTTAAGAAACTGAATTCTTGACATCAATAGAATTATTGATGTATGTAACAATTATTAATGATTATTAATATAAACGGGGCACCACCCTGCGAACAGGGACCAATAACCAAACGATAAAACTAAGTCTCATAATTAGTAGTCACTCATAATGTCAATAGTCTGCGTATGACTATACATTCAGTGACAGTGAAGGTTTTTAAGTTCGAGCACCGGCTACTACATACAGTCTTATCAAATACATATGCACAAGTAATCACAGACGACTGCTCCTGAAAGTATAACAGAGTTTATTGAATCAAAATAATAAATGATCAAATCAATTAATATTGCAACCAACAAACGTTATCATACAATTTTATATGCCTAAACTAAAGAATGAATAAAATGGATGAGGGTGTATGTCTGTGTGTGTATGTGTATGTGTGTGTCTGTGGGTGAACAGGAAGGAGTCTTACAGCTACGCTAAAGACTACAAAGATGGCGGCGTCGAGTGACGCTGGCCAAAGGGGAGGGGCCTTAAGAACTACAGCTAAAAACTACAAAGATGGCGGAGTCGAGTGACTCGGACCAAAATGGCAGTTAGGCTGCTGTAAGTAATTCACGTGTGCCGATGCAGCACGTGTGTGAGGCGCTCGCTTGAACGAGGTTCCCCACGGTTAAAGCTAGGAGCTGTGTGTGTTTCGTGAAAGGAGGAAAGAGAAAAAGGTGGGGGCTCATGAATCAGACTTCTGCGCGCGGTGCGCGTTGTAGTGAGCCTGAGTTGGCTGGCTCTATCACGCATAAATATACCGCTGTCGTCTTGAGAACTGCCGGTAACTTATGCCGTGATAAACCACGCACCTCAGCTCACTCACCGAGTCGAGTTAATGAAAAGAGAACTTCCACACGGAGTGGAAGACAATGAATGAAATTAATCCCAAAGAAACAGTCATAGTTGATACACAAATACAGCGGCGCTTCTCTGCGCCGTAATGATTGCGTAATACTTCAATATCACGCGACAGTCTTAAACACACAAAAACACGGGAATATCAACATATAAATGAATGGCCTGAATTAAACTTACGTTAATTTAAGCTAAGCTATGCCCAAATGCCAAGAATCTTACTTGTAGATGCTTCGTTGCAACGTTGAAGGGTTCGTGAGCAAAGTTGTCCTTTTTCTTCGAGAGGAAGGGGGGGGGGGTGCTTCTCAGCGCGGCGTTGAGCTGGCGCTGTTTCGGTCTGTCGTGGCGTGGCTCGGCTGGAGCAAACGCAGACGTGATCTGTCCTCGCGGCAGGGAGGGTGATCTAATTTCGGCTGACGGCGTGCGTCTTACCGGGAATCGTCGGTGAAGGAGGGAGGCGTTGTCGTCTTTCCTTCGCCGGAATGTGTGCACCAAAAGAAAAAGAAACAAAAAGCGCTGAACTGATCGCTGAAGCAGATTCGTTATCGCGGGCTGTTTCATCCAGCGAAACGGCTTGTCAGGGTTTGATGAGGGTTCGAGGGGCTGTTGCTTCCTCGTGGCCTCGTGCGCTGGCGGGGCAAGCTGGACTCTCTGTGGCCTGGCCGGGGGGGGGTCCGGGCGAAGAGAGCGCGGTGTGCTCCCTGTTCGACGGAGGTCGAAGGGAAAAAGCTGGATTCTCTGTGGCCTGGACAGCGGGGGGGGGGGTCCGGGCGAGGAGAGCGGTGTGTGCCTCCTAACTCAACCGAGGTCGAAGGGGGAAAGCAAGGAGGTGTGAACTAAAAACAGTTTTATAGAACATCGGCTGAACCACAGGGGTCCTCGGGTCTCTTGGCTCTCGGCCAATGGGATTGCCGCGGTTACCATGGTTATTTGGGGGGGGGGGGGAATTCACACCTTAGTGTGAAATCCCTTTGCTCTTATCAACTACAAATCAGGATGAGACCTTTGCTTGAAAAAGTTAAGGCCTGATTGTCTTTGTCCACAGCACATGTTGAAGCCATTTATCAGACCCCAACATCCCCCCTTTGTTCTGAAGAGCGAGATGTTGGCTTCGGTCTTTAGAGCAAACCAAGGGCTGGCATGTGCATCCATGTGGTGGGGAAACCTGAAGAGGTGAGACAGTCCAAGTGTTCCTGAGACCAAAAGCAGTGGTTAAAACAGGCAGTGTTCATTGTTCATAGAGTTCAAGGTTCATAGTGGCAAAGTTCATGGTGTTCAAGTTCAGAGTTCATTGGCATCTGGGCAGATGACTAAGGTGGCATCTGGGCAGATGACTTTAACTACTTCTACCTACATCTACTATCATACACAATTCAAATCATAGGTGAGCAAAACATTATTCCCAAATAATTCAATCGCTATTATGATGTTGTGATAATCTAGCATTGCGGCATAGTGTCAAAGAAAGTAACAACCCAAATAAAACAAAACAAAACACAAAAGAGAGAGAAGGAAAGAATAGAAAGACAAGAAGCAGGTGAGGGGCAAACAGTGGTTACTGGTTCAACTCCTAGACAGGACTGGAGTCCGTCGGCGGAGCAGTCGTAGGTTGGCTACGTGGTGTTATGAATAGGAGGGAATCCAGTTAGTCTGTCGCTTCTGGATCTATTAGTACATGATATGTGCGTCTATCTCTCTCTGATCGGTAGATTTAGAGCGAGTCCTGTGTCTAAGTTTTAGAATCTATCGATATTGGAGTTGCGTTGCCAAGACTATAGGCCAGAGGTACCTGTGAGGGTTGCATAACAGTAGTGGTAGCAGATTTACAGATTTCATTAGCGCGGCTAGTGTGACTAGCTAGGCTGGTCTCTCGCTGCTCCAGCTGTTGACAGCTGAGCCTTCTCGGATGAGGTCCTGGGTTAAATCTGACTGCTACGGCAGAGGTTATGTCCTCTTTGGTGACTTCTGGTAGAGTCTATAAAGCATGCAAAGGGTTCTCTATGAGAGTGGAGCATCAGTTTACAGTCGCAATGATTTGTCAGGTCATGCAACTGTTCTGGTTGAAGTAGGCTGTGTTAGCGGTTAGTGCATGTCTACCGGGTGAGTTGAAGCATGCAGTTAAACGTTAGTAGTCAATAGTAAGCTGCCATTCTGCCGGTTGGTTTCGGCACTGGCGAGATTAGAGTGTACTTCCTGTGAAGTGCATCTCTCTAAGTTTCTGTTGTCAGAGATCCCACCCCCCTCGCGCTGTTCAAGTGGCGAGGGCAGATATCCCACGTTACCGTCAGCACTCAGGGAAACGTCGCGAACAGTTTCACTCTGGAGTGTGTCATGGCGGGCTGGTGATATCTCCCTCCCCCACCCTCCTAATTAGAGATGGAGACAGGTCCGGCGCACAGGTCAAGTTCAGTTACCTACGGCACTGGCGACTTGACAGGACCGGCCGATGACTCGGCTGAAAGAAGGCGGTGGCTTCGTGGAACAAGCTGGAGGTGGCTCATGCTGACAGAGCAGGAGAAGAAGGCTTAGTTGACGAAAGATCTTACGAGCTAGGGTGCTCGAAAGGCCTCTAAGGTTGTGGCACCCTAGAGGTGTATGCGAAAAGGTGGGGGAACACATGAGGCTCGTTTCTGACCCGGAGTCGGGTAGAGCAAGAGTGTTATGACCCCCCAGTAAGACTGAAGAATATGTATAGATTTATACATAACGGGCATTGCCTTTGCGAACAAGGTCGCCCAAGAAGGTTGAAGAACGAGGTGCGAAAATGGGAGTGGTCGTTTCCGGAAGTGTGCTGAGTTCTCTTCCCCCCCCCTACCACGTCGACTTGGCAGCAGGGGGAAAGGTCACTCGGCTTAGTCAGGTGGGCTGCGAGTCAGCGTTACCTGATGGGTTGCCCTTGAGGGCGTCTTTCACCCCCCTGGTTCCGTTGGTCTTTCGACCGCCAGGGTCGTTTGTTCCTCGGGGGTGACCAGGGCTCGCTAGGCCAAGTCCTCTCGTCGTCTTCCGACGCTAGGTCGGAGTCGCTCGACTGTTGGATGCCTAAGACTATGGCGGTGTCTTCGTACCGATTTGTCGGCCGTCCGCGTGTCTTCCATGCAAGTTGCGCATATTTCCTAATCTCTGGCATGGTGAGGTTACTCGTTCTGCAGTGCATAGTAACATCGTATCTCACGTTGTCGTGGAGATTGTGCAGGAATAGCGACTTGAAGGCATGGTCTTCTAGACCTGGGGCGTTACGTCCTTGGAAGTACGCAGATCTCAAGCGGCTGAAGTAGTCTCTCGGAGACTCTAGCCTTTCCGGGGGAATGGCAAAGGCGCCGAGGGTGGCAGAAGCTGGGTCGGTGTACAGGGAGTACTCCTCCCTAAGGGCGTGACAAAGGGATGAATAGCAGTCGCGGATGCTCGGCTGGAGCGTTTTAATGAAAGCGTGGACGCTTCGCGCAGTGGTTTTCCACACTAGCTTTAGCTTTTCGCGCGATGAGGGCCGCGATAGGTCGAGGAGGCAGCGATCGATCTCCCTTAGGTAGTCATCGATGCTCGAGTCGTGATTATCGGGATTGAAACGCTCTACGTCTTTTGCCAGAGACTCGATCTGTCGAGTACGCAGGCCTCCAAGGTTGATGGGGCCTGGGCCGTCCAAGTCTCCATACTCGCGATGGTGGTAACGACTATCATCCTCCCTCCCTGAGGGGGATGGGGTCAGTTCTTGTCGCGCGCGTGAACTGCGTGGAGGATTGCGTTCGCCTGAGGTGGTTTTGAAGCCACCTGGGCCGACTAGGACCTGGTGTTGGTCCTCTCTCCTCCTGGTTGGGGATGTCGCTTTCAAGAAATGCAAGGTGGTTCGGGTCTCGGGGAATGAGGGAGCCGAGACCAAGAAATGACTGGGCTGAAAGGTTCGGTAGGGGGTAGCAGTACCTACCGGGGTTGCTGGAACACCTTGAAGCGCTTTCAGTTTGTCATCACTCTCTGATGCTTTAGAGAGTTTTAGGTTGACCTCTCTGAGGTCACTGCGCAGGCTACTATTTTCTGACTGTAGGGCTCTACAGTCACGTGACAACTCCTGAACCTCTGTTCGGAGTGTCCAGATCTCGCGTTGCTGCTCGTCGCTCTGTGCCCGGGTTCGGGCAGCTTGCAGCTGCATTTTCTGATGGTAGATGAGCAGTATTTCGCCGATTACGTTCTGAATCAGGCGCTCTCTGTTACCTGCTGGGTTATTTACATAAGCCACCAGCTGCTCTAATTGCTCGTCGCATAGGACAGCAGTGTATTTTACAAAGTACTCTCTTTCCTTTGCTGTGAGTCCGAGGACATCAGCCACCGCATCTCGTAAGGCGGTGTCTTCTGGAGCTACCGCTCCAGGAATGGGGGATTTCTCGTCGCTCATTCTCTCTAATGAGTGCGACTCCCAGTAGTTGTTAATTCCCTAGTGTTAGAACGGAAACTGTTAGTGTTTACGGTTCTCAGTGAAATGTCTAGTTCTGTAACTTAGGATTTCTACTGTTAGGTGTTAATTACTGTTAGTGTTACGGTTCATGCAGGCGCACAGTGAAATGTCTAGCTCTGTGACTTACGTTTCTACTGTTGCTGCTCTGAGGTATCACTACTGCTTTGTAGCCAGAGGTGCGAAAATGCTAATGTGGTTTAGCACTTTGGGCCTGTGACAGCTGTGTGTAACTTCTTTGAGGGATTTAAGAAAGCAAGCAAGGTATTACAAATAAACGATCAAATCTACTACACAGCTGGCTGTTAGTTTTAAGAAATGAAACGAATAATTAAACCTGGAAACGAAATAAAATTTCGAGAAGGGAATTAAAGATTAAGATTAAAAATCTGGATTTAAAATCAAAAATTTAATTACAATAAGACAAGATTTTGAAGATCAAAGCCTACCTATTTTGGGAAATAAGTTTCAGGAATTTGGATCATTCAAAAGAGGGAAAAAAAATATTTTTTCGAAAAAAATATTTTTTTGGAAAATTAATTATTCAAAAATAATTATGGATTACTGTGCATATATACTGTAACAAAACTGGAATAACGTAGCCTCACACGGGGCACCATTATGTTGGGAACTAAAGGAGCGTGTTTGGGTTATCAGCATTTAAGAAACTGAATTCTTGACATCAATAGAATTATTGATGTATGTAACAATTATTAATGATTATTAATATAAACGGGGCACCACCCTGCGAACAGGGACCAATAACCAAACGATAAAACTAAGTCTCATAATTAGTAGTCACTCATAATGTCAATAGTCTGCGTATGACTATACATTCAGTGACAGTGAAGGTTTTTAAGTTCGAGCACCGGCTACTACATACAGTCTTATCAAATACATATGCACAAGTAATCACAGACGACTGCTCCTGAAAGTATAACAGAGTTTATTGAATCAAAATAATAAATGATCAAATCAATTAATATTGCAACCAACAAACGTTATCATACAATTTTATATGCCTAAACTAAAGAATGAATAAAATGGATGAGGGTGTATGTCTGTGTGTGTATGTGTATGTGTGTGTCTGTGGGTGAACAGGAAGGAGTCTTACAGCTACGCTAAAGACTACAAAGATGGCGGCGTCGAGTGACGCTGGCCAAAGGGGAGGGGCCTTAAGAACTACAGCTAAAAACTACAAAGATGGCGGAGTCGAGTGACTCGGACCAAAATGGCAGTTAGGCTGCTGTAAGTAATTCACGTGTGCCGATGCAGCACGTGTGTGAGGCGCTCGCTTGAACGAGGTTCCCCACGGTTAAAGCTAGGAGCTGTGTGTGTTTCGTGAAAGGAGGAAAGAGAAAAAGGTGGGGGCTCATGAATCAGACTTCTGCGCGCGGTGCGCGTTGTAGTGAGCCTGAGTTGGCTGGCTCTATCACGCATAAATATACCGCTGTCGTCTTGAGAACTGCCGGTAACTTATGCCGTGATAAACCACGCACCTCAGCTCACTCACCGAGTCGAGTTAATGAAAAGAGAACTTCCACACGGAGTGGAAGACAATGAATGAAATTAATCCCAAAGAAACAGTCATAGTTGATACACAAATACAGCGGCGCTTCTCTGCGCCGTAATGATTGCGTAATACTTCAATATCACGCGACAGTCTTAAACACACAAAAACACGGGAATATCAACATATAAATGAATGGCCTGAATTAAACTTACGTTAATTTAAGCTAAGCTATGCCCAAATGCCAAGAATCTTACTTGTAGATGCTTCGTTGCAACGTTGAAGGGTTCGTGAGCAAAGTTGTCCTTTTTCTTCGAGAGGAAGGGGGGGGGGGTGCTTCTCAGCGCGGCGTTGAGCTGGCGCTGTTTCGGTCTGTCGTGGCGTGGCTCGGCTGGAGCAAACGCAGACGTGATCTGTCCTCGCGGCAGGGAGGGTGATCTAATTTCGGCTGACGGCGTGCGTCTTACCGGGAATCGTCGGTGAAGGAGGGAGGCGTTGTCGTCTTTCCTTCGCCGGAATGTGTGCACCAAAAGAAAAAGAAACAAAAAGCGCTGAACTGATCGCTGAAGCAGATTCGTTATCGCGGGCTGTTTCATCCAGCGAAACGGCTTGTCAGGGTTTGATGAGGGTTCGAGGGGCTGTTGCTTCCTCGTGGCCTCGTGCGCTGGCGGGGCAAGCTGGACTCTCTGTGGCCTGGCCGGGGGGGGGTCCGGGCGAAGAGAGCGCGGTGTGCTCCCTGTTCGACGGAGGTCGAAGGGAAAAAGCTGGATTCTCTGTGGCCTGGACAGCGGGGGGGGGGGTCCGGGCGAGGAGAGCGGTGTGTGCCTCCTAACTCAACCGAGGTCGAAGGGGGAAAGCAAGGAGGTGTGAACTAAAAACAGTTTTATAGAACATCGGCTGAACCACAGGGGTCCTCGGGTCTCTTGGCTCTCGGCCAATGGGATTGCCGCGGTTACCATGGTTATTTGGGGGGGGGGGGAATTCACACCTTAGTGTGAAATCCCTTTGCTCTTATCAACTACAAATCAGGATGAGACCTTTGCTTGAAAAAGTTAAGGCCTGATTGTCTTTGTCCACAGCACATGTTGAAGCCATTTATCAGACCCCAACACATAGTATTTTCTCTGAATTATACAGTCAATGTTTAGAACACAAATCACAGATGATTCGATGAAGACTTTAACACTTCAGTGAGACATTAGATGAAGACTTTAATACTTTAGTGAGACATTAGATGAAGACTTTAACACTTCAGTGAGACATTAGATTTTATTCTCCATTTAGTTTTGACTCGTGCTGATGAAGTTGATAATCACGACTCTGACATGTGTCAAGACATGTTGGTGGGTCACGTGGAGTCTATCCAGTGTATATAACCTGTCAAACAAAGCATTATGGGATGTCTGATGATCTCCTCTTTACTTATAAGAAACTCCTTCAGCAGGTTCAGTTCATGAATGGATATTTAATTCTAATAATTGATAAGAAAACACAAAATATTCACTGACAACTTTTCCAATGTGCTCTTCTCTGCTTATAAAGTACCAACCAAAGAGAAAACACTTCGTTAAATGTACGAGACGATATTACATCACGTGAGCTGAGAGATGAACTCAACGTGTGAAATAGTTTAAATCTTCTCAGACAAGAGGAAATAAAGTAAGAAATAAAAAGTATGAATAAAGATTGCATCATAATCTCTTCCCTCAAGAAAGTAACACAGCGCCATCTACTGGAGCTGTGTTTACATGCACTATATTCTATAAATATTTATATATTCATATACTTTTTTTCAACAAAAAACATGACAAATGAGTTGATAAAAACACAAACAAATGATTTAATTTCTGCATCCTGAGTTTACCTTTAATAAAATCTCAAAGATTTGAACGATACAGATTCATAATCTGTTGATTTTGACACATCATTTAACCAAAAACACAAAAATAATACTTGTACACGATCACTTCCGACATGTCAACAGCTCGTCTCTCCTGCTCACCGATTGGTGGATCGGTCCGTTTCCGTGGTGATGTTCTGGTCCCAGTAGCCGTACCGGTCCAGCTGTGAAGCTCTGAACAGAGATAAATAGAAATAGATAATGATGTCATCATTCATCTGCTTTTTGTTTTTAGACCAAAAATCTTCACATTGTTTTGCAGGTGAAATATTTGGGATATTAACCTCCTCTGTCTTCATCTAGTTCTGCAGCTTGTTTCAGCCTCCTCCTCTTCCTCCTCTCAGCCTGCAGCCTCTCCTCACCTCCTCTTCCTCCTCTCAGCCTGCAGCCTCTCCTCACCTCCTCTTCCTCCTCTCAGCCTGCAGCCTCTCCTCACCTCCTCACCTCCTCTTCCTCCTCTCAGCCTGCAGCCTCTCCTCACCTCCTCACCTCCTCCTCCTCCTCTCAGCCTGCAGCCTCTCCTCACCTCCTCTTCCTCCTCTCAGCCTGCAGCCTCTCCTCACCTCCTCACCTCCTCTTCCTCCTCTCAGCCTGCAGCCTCTCCTCACCTCCTCACCTCCTCCTCCTCCTCTCAGCCTGCAGCCTCTCCTCACCTCCTCCTCCTCCTCTCAGCCTGCAGCCTCTCCTCACCTCCTCCTCTCAGCCTGCAGCCTCTCCTCTCAGCCTGCAGCCTCTCCTCACCTCCTCTTCCTCCTCTCAGCCTGCAGCCTCTCCTCACCTCCTCACCTCCTCTTCCTCCTCTCAGCCTGCAGCCTCTCCTCACCTCCTCACCTCTCAGCCTGCAGCCTCTCCTCACCTCCTCTTCCTCCTCTCAGCCTGCAGCCTCTCCTCACCTCCTCCTCCTCTCAGCCTGCAGCCTCTCCTCACCTCCTCTTCCTCCTCTCAGCCTGCAGCCTCTCCTCACCTCCTCCTCCTCTCAGCCTGCAGCCTCTCTGAGCCTCCTCCTCTCAGCCTGCAGCCTCTCCTCACCTCCTCCTCCTCTCAGCCTGCAGCCTCTCTGAGCCTCCTCAACACCTCCTCAGGACTGAGAGAGGAGTCCACTTTGATCAGCTTGTCTCTGGACCTGGAGCCCTGCAGGATTAATATAATGATGATTTTGTAAAGACAGGCTGAGGAAGGACAGAGGAGGCATACAAAGGTGACTGTGTAGGACACATGAGGGGAAGCTGGTGATGTCTTTAGGAAACCTTGTCGAGAGACACACGACTCTTCTTCAGGTCCAGAACTTCGGCCAGGTAGCGGAGGAGCTCGGCGTTGGCCTCTCCGTCCATCGGAGGAGCCGCGACGGCGACGCCCACCGCCTCTGAGGAGACTTCTGGAAGAGCAGAAGAAGAGAGACGGAGATGTTCCCTCAGGTTGTCACGGTGACGGTGTTGTGTACTAATAAGACAGAATGTGACCTCTGACCTGTGACCCCACTGTGTTTGGAGCCGGGCTTCACGTGAACCACGATGGAGACGGATCCACTTTTGTCTCGGGACACCGGACAGGAAGCTTCTTCTTCTGCTGCTGCGCCTGCAGCCGCCTGACCTTTCACCTGGAGGACGTCACAGTGAGTATGTCCACACTTCATACTTTATATCAAAAACACCTCATTGTACACAAACAGAAGCAGCTGCTCCTGGACCAAACACATGTATTATATATCTACAAATGAAGGAATAACTTCTGGTCTCTCGTACAAAGTAAGGCTCACTTTGACCGGATCAAGCTCCATATATATATATATATATATACATATATATATATATATATATATATATGTATATATATATATATATGTATATATATATATATATATATATATATATATATATATATATATATATATATATATACATATATATGTATATATATATATATATATATATATATACATATATATATATATATATATATATGTATATATATATATATATATATACATATATATGTATATATATATATATATATATATATATATACATATATATATATATATATACATATATATGTATATATATATATATATATATATATATATATATATATATATGTATATATATATATATATATATATATATATATATATATGTGTATATATATATATATATACATATATATGTATATATATATATATATATATATATATATATATAGATAGATACTGGAGTATCTTCTAATAACTCACAGCTTTCTCTTTTTTGGGCATTTGTTTGTTGTTTGTTGTCGTTAGAGGACGGCGCACCGGGATGACGTCAGACCAACGGTTGAACGATTTAACGTTTAACGACTGAAAACATTGAGATAATCTTAGAAAACTACGAGTTCTACTTAAACCCGCGCGGGAGAACATCCACCGGCTACGTGTTCGCTCGATAGCTTTAGCTTAACACTCAGTCAGCAGAATGCTAACAAAATGTAAACAACGTGACTTCCGCTTTTCAAAATACTAACTTCCGGCTTCTTTCCTAGTAAAAGCCTCGTTGAAAAAAACAAATACCTGCAACGTTTTTTATGTAAATGTTCAGTTGAAACATCTGAATATACAATAGAATTACAAAGAAATCACTTTAACATGTAATGTATTTCTTCAACAATATTATTTCATATTTTTGTTACCTTTTTTAATCCGTTTATATATGTTGTATATATTATTGTTTGCAATATCTATTTATATAAAAGTTATATTATATTTTATTGATATTTAAATACAAACATAATAGAATATAAATATATTAACAAATATAAATTGGTGGTAGACTGAGCTTTTGTCATATTTAATAGAAAATAATGAAATAATATCTAATTTAACATCTTATTAGCCCACAAATGAAATAATACAATGCAGCACTATGTCCTTAAGTCCCTGATCAATGTAAAAACAAATACAACGAATAAATCCAGCATTAAACACTGAACAAAACTTGGAAAATGTCATCTAAGATTTTTATTTCCATCGAGGTAAATAAGAAAACATCTTTTTTGTGGCCCTTTAAAGCTGAGGCTTCTTATTCTAACCACCGTCATGTTGAACCGTAACCATCTTATTATAGCCTCAGTATCGTATAATAATATACATATCATATAATAATATTCACTGTAATATAAAACACACACACACATGTATACATATAAAATTATTTATCTATAACTATATATCATTTCTCAGCAGGTGCTTCATGTCTCTCACTCCGTAACTGTCCGTGCTGGATCTGTCCCCGTTGTTTTAAAAAGCTAAATAAGTTATTAGCATGACGTCATGCAGCTAGCTAGCTAACCTGGTGTTCAGCTGGAGAAGCTTCATGTGCTGCTTCCCTTTCCCGCTAGTCTGCTGTCTGATTGTGAGGTCAGGCTGATCTGGGATCAGATATTGGTTTCAACTTCCGGATCAAGCAAGGATCGCTTCCGGTTGAAACCGGTTCAACCAGAATCGAGGAAATGACAATATAGTGTGTATATATATATATATATAGATATATATATATATATATATATATATATATATATATATATATATATATAGATATATATATATAGATATATATATATATATATATATCTATATATATATATATATATATATATATATATATATATATATCTATATATAATTATATATATATCTATATATAGATATATATATATATATATATATATATATATATATATATATATATATATATATATAGATATATATATAATTATATTATTATTATCGAGCACTTTTTAAAAGAATACATGTCAATAAAAGTCCTTTACACAGA
>NC_136634.1:1023660-1043660 GCF_949748355.1 Melanostigma gelatinosum
ACTCTCTCTGTGTACATGTTCTCTCTCCGTGTACATGTACTCTCTCTGTGTACATGTACTCTGTCAGGGTATCCACGAGTCTGGTGCTCCCAGTGTGGAGTTCTACCGGTTGGAGCGTCTGGTGGAGGTGGTGGTGTCTCCGTATCTTAGCAACAGGAAGCCGCTCCTGTTGGGTGAGTTCTGCCTCCGATATCTTTACTTGAACTTTGTTCATTCTGAACTAAATTAGACTTCAATGAATTTAAAATCGAGCCTCATTTTGGGACGTCTAGCAGGTGAATCTGAATCTGAAAACTGGGCGATTTGTTTGTGTCAATTCAGCTAAAAACAAGTTATTATTGACATTAAAATGTAAAATCCTACATGAACACACAATGCAGATGGTGCATTCAAGTGCTTGTGGGATTTAGACGTCACGTGTTGGGACTTGTGATGAAACGGTCATCTGTTGAAGTATGTGAGCTCCAGGTCGTCAGGGGTCAGGGGTCAGGGGGGCGTGGCTCTGTAGTAATGCGTTTAAATCCTCTCAGTAGGGAGGTGAGCCGCTTAATCTGCTGCCCCGTGTGTGTGTGTGTGTGTGTTATAACCACTACGACACACACACACAACAACACACCAGAGAAAGAAACGCAAACATCTTGAAGATCATTTTACTGGTTTCCAGCTCATATTCTGCTTATTTTAGATTCTTCAATCATTTACTCTCGAAAAGGTCAGAAAATAGTGAAAAATACACAAATAGAAAAAAGTGATGTCATCAAATAACTGAAACCCTAAAATGTTCAATCGATCAGCTGTGATGCGTTTACAGCTGTACGTTCTTTTTAGTCTTTTGAAAGGACTCAGATGTGATTTTGGGAATTAAAACTGTTCACTAATTTAAAAAAAAACCTTTTCTTGCCATTTTTTTAAAAAAGAAGGAAAAAGCATTGGGACCTGAACCAGTCCAGCAGAGAGCCCCGCCCTAAAGCATCCCCTGCTTTATGGTCTACTAGAGACCTGTCAATCACCGTGTAGCCCCGCCCTAAAGCATCCCCTGCTTTAAGGTCTACTAGAGACCTGTCAATCACCGTGTAGCCCCGCCCTAAAGCATCCCCTGCTTTATGGTCTACTAGAGACCTGTCAATCACCGTGTAGCCCCGCCCTAAAGCATCCCCTGCTTTAAGGTCTACTAGAGACCTGTCAATCACCGTGTAGCCCCGCCCTAAAGCATCCCCTGCTTTATGGTCTACTAGAGACCTGTCAATCAGCGTGTAGCCCCGCCCTAAAGCATCCCCTGCTTTATGGTCTACTAGAGACCTGTCAATCAGCGTGTAGCCCCGCCCTAAAGCATCCCCTGCTTTAAGGTCTACTAGAGACCTGTCAATCACCGTGTAGCCCCGCCCTAAAGCATCCCCTGCTTTATGGTCTACTAGAGACCTGTCAATCAGCGTGTAGCCCCGCCCTAAAGCATCCCCTGCTTTAAGGTCTACTAGAGACCTGTCAATCACCGTGTAGCCCCGCCCTAAAGCATCCCCTGCTTTATGGTGTGTGTGACTCTAAATGGACCATAATGTACTAAATGAACATCATGCTGTATTGAAGAAGACTTGAAACTAGAGATTGAGACATAAACTCATGTTTACAATGTTTACTGAGGTAATAAATCAAGAGAGAAGTAGAGTCATTTTCTATAGACTTCTATACAACCAGAGGAGTCGCCCCCTGGTGGACACTAGAGAGAATGCAGCTTTAAAATGTGAAGCTTTGACTTCACTTCATAGAACCGGAGGTTGACTGAAGCTCGTGATTTGGTGCAAAGCGTGAATATAAACAAAGCTTAACTTTGCTCACGTCAGCTCAACTTGTTCCTCTGATAACTTAAAATCTTTCATCCGGTTAAAATAAAGAGTTAAAAACCAGCAAAGATCTTAAGAAGTGTGATTAAAAAACGTGTCTTGAACTGACGCTGACAGGTGAACAAATGAAACCTTTACTTTGATTAAACTGACAACATTTGGGATGATATGAGTAAACAGCTTCAACATGTAGTACAAAGTTCTAGTTGCTAATTAAAGAGGAAAAGTTTCTTAAGAACGTTTGTGCTGGAGGTGAAAAGTGGAAATATTGTATTCACACAAAGAATTTAAAACCTTTAACTCTCAACCCGTCTCCCCGTCCAGAGCCCCGCCCCCTGAGGTCGTCGGGGTCCTCGCTGAGCGACCACTTCCAGCCGGAGATCACCGTCACTCAGCACCACAGCTCCTCCTGCGACTCCTCGTCTCTGGCCCCGCTGGTGGAGCAGGAGGGCGAGGCCTACCTGGAGAAGTTCGGCGGCGTGCGGCGCCACACGGTGGCCAACGCGCACTCCGACATCCGGCTGCTATCGGCGTCCGGCAGGATGCATGCTGGGACTCAGAGGGACAACGGGGTGGGAGGAGGAGGAGGAGGCGTGGGGTTTCTGTTGGGGGGCGAGCCGATCGGTCCCAGGACGTTCTCTGGGCAACTGGACATGGTGGAGTCTCCGAGAGGGGGAGGAGCCATCTGCCTTCCTCACAGCTAGCGACGAGGACACGAGGACACGAGGACAGACGATAATAGGACAATATGGGAGTTAAAACACATGAGGGATCAGCCAGAATGTGACGAGATAATAAACTACAGGATGAAAGAGACACAATGAGACAAGACAGACAACAGCCAGTAACACAAGGAGACAAGGAGACAAGGAAACAGGAAACAAAAGATAGGAGAAGACATAGGAGGCAGAAGAAGACAGGAAAGGGTACAACCCGACAGGAAGCCAACAACATGACCGGAGAAGCAAGAGACGGGACAGGAAGCAGGACGGAGGACAGTGGGAGTGTCCCACAGCGCCCAGTCCAGGTCTGTCCTGGTCTGTACTGGGAGGACCATCTGAAGCAGGGTCTCTTGGTGTTTCTATGATCCAGGATCAGGTTCAGGATCAGGGTCTTCAGGTTTGTACTAACACTGAGGACTGCAGGTTCTCTTCAGGTCATGTAAATGTGTTTTTTTTTAGGATTCTTAATGATTAATAAAGATTTATTTCAATTGATAATAAACTGTGTTTTTCCTCAGACTCAATACTACTTACTGATATAAGTAGTATTACCACAGTGTAGGAATACTCATGCAGGACCTTTACTTGTAACAGAGTATTTCTACACTGTGGTAATACTACTGACACTCAAAGTTACTACGAGAAACATTCATGTTGTGTTGATTCTGGTGCCCCCTGTGGAGTAGAGTGGTAGTGCACCAGAGTCTCTTTAGAGGAGGAGGAGGAGGAGGAAGAGGAGCAGGAGAAGGAGGAAGAGGTGGGTTAGGAGGAAGAGGAGACGCTGGAGCTGAGCTCTCCTCCCTCTGGAGCTCCTCCAGGAGACACAAACAGATGATTGAGCAGAAGCTTCTTTCTTTAATGGAGTCTGGTGAGTGAAGAACATAGAAAGAGTTCCACTGACAGCAAGATAAAGAGGTAACAATGCCCTAAATATAACGGTCACCTGAACTTGTACTGATTCCTGTCTGTTTGTACTGCAGTAATACACTGACTGTGTATAAGTACCTCATTGTAAACATCACTACTGTCCCTTTAATGTCACAGAGCCTCTGAGGGGATTGACGTCTTTCGGCTTCAGGTCTCCGGATCAAACAGAGATTGAGCTCCGCCCCTCACCTCTGACTGTAGATCAGTTTAACCCTCACATCTGACTGTAGATCAGTTTAACCCTCACATCTGACTGTAGATCAGTTTAACCCTCACATCTGACTGTAGATCAGTTTAACCCTCACATCTGACTGTAGATCAGTTTAACCCTCACATCTGACTGTAGATCAGTTTAACCCTCACATCTGACTGATTATACCGCTCCGCGTGTTATTCTACCGCTCCGAGTGTTATTCTACCGCTCCGAGTGTTATTCTACCGCTCCGCGTGTTATTCTACCGCTCCGAGTGTTATTCTACCGCTCCGAGTGTTATTCTACCGCTCCGCGTGTTATTCTACCGCTCCGAGTGTTATTCTACCGCTCCGCGTGTTATTCTACCGCTCCGAGTGTTATTCTACCGCTCCGCGTGTTATTCTACCGCTCCGAGTGTTATTCTACCGCTCCGAGTGTTATTCTACCGCTCCGAGTGTTATTCTACCGCTCCGAGTGTTATTCTACCGCTCCGAGTGTTATTCTACCGCTCCGAGTGTTATTCTACCGCTCCGCGTGTTATTCTACCGCTCCGAGTGTTATTCTACCGCTCCGCGTGTTATTCTACCGCTCCGAGTGTTATTCTACCGCTCCGCGTGTTATTCTACCGCTCCGAGTGTTATTCTACCGCTCCGAGTGTTATTCTACCGCTCCGAGTGTTATTCTACCGCTCCGAGTGTTATTCTACCGCTCCGCGTGTTATTCTACCGCTCCGAGTGTTATTCTACCGCTCCGAGTGTTATTCTACCGCTCCGAGTGTTATTCTACCGCTCCGAGTGTTATTCTACCGCTCCGAGTGTTATTCTACCGCTCCGAGTGTTATTCTACCGCTCCGAGTGTTATTCTACCGCTCCGCGTGTTATTCTACCGCTCCGAGTGTTATTCTACCGCTCCGCGTGTTATTCTACCGCTCCGAGTGTTATTCTACCGCTCCGAGTGTTATTCTACCGCTCCGAGTGTTATTCTACCGCTCCGCGTGTTATTCTACCGCTCCGAGTGTTATTCTACCGCTCCGCGTGTTATTCTACCGCTCCGAGTGTTATTCTACCGCTCCGAGTGTTATTCTACCGCTCCGAGTGTTATTCTACTTTGTTCTCAGGTCACCAACGAGCAGAAAGAAGGTAAATATTCATATTTTAGAGTAAAACAAGAAACATCTGAATACTTTGATTTTATTTCAACAGAACTGGAAGATCAAACTCCAGAATCTCTGAAGTCGTGTCGTGAGTTTCATTCAACTAACAAATATTTTATTAATCACAAAACAGTTTGAAGACATTTTTATTATTATTATTATCTTCATCTTCATTGTCTATCTGTTGCTTTTCACAAGCGATGGAGCAAATATATATAGATCCTTTACTGCAGTAAAGGTACTAATACCACACTGTAAAAAGACTTTTACAGCAATGAATAGTAAAACCACACGGTGAAAATACTCATTAATTTTCTAATCCACTCGTCGATTGATGGTTTCTTCTGTAGATGTAGAATTTATAACGAAACATATTTTATCAACTCTTTATATGTTTTATGAGGAAAAATCCTAATTTGTAAAGTAACTAAAGTTTTCAGATAAATGTAAAAGAAAGTTACAACTCGAGTGAAGTACAAGTACCTCAAGGTTGTACTTCAGTATATTAGTTTCGTAGTTTCCATCCTCCTGTTGGAGTTCTTGGAGAATAAAACGTCTTCTCTTGAGACGTTTTATTGTTGTAATGAACTGTTATTAACTATAATAAACGATAATAAACTGTAATTAACTATAATTAACTGTAATTAAAGACAAAATCAGGAGATAAAAATGTGTTTATTGATTTTTGTGTTACAACCAGAACAACAATATGAGTTAAAACACAAACATCTAAACAGCTTCATGTCGTCCGTCATCCATCTGTTCAAATCAAACTTTATTGTTCCTCGTCTCACCTGGTGAGTTATTAAAGATCGTCCTCATAGAAACACGTCACTTCATTGTGTTTTTAAATAAAATCATCTGAAATGTGCAGATTCAGGTTCACATTTAAGGGACATTCTGCTTCTTTACATGTTATTAAAGATGATATTGTGAGTTTAAGGCAGAAATCTGACTCAATTAAAAACCTTTATTGATGGTTTTGTGTATTTCTTTACTGTAGATCTAAAAAAGAAAAGTCTGTGACTTTTAATAATTGTTTGTAAAAATATCAGTTGAGATATGAATGAAAATGTCAAAGAAACACAAAGTTTTAACAACTTTAATTAATAATAATTCCTTAAATGTTTCTCTCCTGGATCATTAAATCTCCTATTGAATTATTTTAAAGTCACAAAACCCAGAAATGAATCCAAGCTGCAGAAACTAAACCATGAGCTTCAACAATGTGACGCTCTGTGATTGGCTGCTTGACAGTGAAATGCACCCTGGGAGTCGTAGTTGTCAAAGAAGCAGATATTTTCTAACATCTGTCATTGTGACGTCCAATCAGCTTCAAATTCTGTCATGTGATCCGCTAAGACGTCTTAAAGGAAACCTCTGATTGGCTTCTTCTCCACAGCAGCTGAGGCTCATGGGTATTGTAGTTTTTTTTAAAACTCAGAACTAGAAGAAAAACAGCAGCTTCCCACCTCTCTCACACACGCAACGCACGCACAGGCGCACGCACACACACACACACACACTCAAATACCTTTGACTTCACTCTTCAGCTGAAACGCCCTCTGGTGGAGTTGAAGTGGAAGTTCTAGGTTAGTTTGTAACCAAATGTAACATTTGCTCCACTTATAAGTTATTAACTTCAAACTTTAAAAAGTTTCAGGTAAACGTAGATTTATATTTAATAAAGGTAACTGAGGTGTAACAATGTCTCCAAAGTACACGTTTACACACCAACTGTAGCCGTGACCGAGAGGAATGTACTGCGATGTGATTGGCTGAATTGTTTGACACATCATTCTATAAAGTCTATGCACACACACACACTGTCTCTCTCACTCACTCACTCACTCACACACTGTTATGTTACAGCACGTCGTCGTCCCTCCGGCCTCCTGACCTCTCCGTGACCTCATCCTCGGGAGGTCAATGGTTGGCCGCCATGTCTGTTGACTATCGTGACGTCTCTATGGTAACCAGGTTTAGAGGCGGAGTCAGAGTCCAGCTGCTAACGGCTGCTACAGTCGTCTGTCTCCGGCTCACCGCCGCCCCCTGGTGGGAAGTCTATGTAAGTGCAGGTTCTTCTTCTTCTTCTACTCCCCGACTGGCTCCAAGTGTCAGGTTCCTGTCCTCTGATTGGCCAGCCAGCAGGGCAGCTCTCCACACCTGGAACAACAGGAACCAGAGCGTGATTCTCTGGAGCTCTGTGGTTTGTTTTAAATGGCTCATTAATTAAGTTCATGATTTAAAAAAATACCATCTAAAAATACGTTTTTTACAAGTAAAAGTCCCGGATACAAAATAAGTAAAAGTACACGAGTATTATCAGCAAAATGTACTTAAAGTATCAAAAGTAAATAAAATCATTGAGCAGAATTGGTCCTTTCACAGTGTTTTATAAAATATTCAGTTTTTATCACGTTTAATGTTGCAGTTTATTTGTGTGGTGTACATGGTTTTATGATCCAGATATCCAGATGTTTGTGCACATGGTTTTATGATCCAGGGATCCAGATGTTTGTGTACATGGTTTTATGATCCAGATACCCAGATGTTTGTGCACATGGTTTTATGATCCAGATATCCAGATGTTTGTATAGATGGTTTTATGATCCAGATATCCAGATGTTTGTGTACATGGTTTTATGATCCAGGTGTTTGTGCACATTGTTTTATGATCCACATATCCAGATGTTTGTGTACATGGTTTTATGATCTAGATATCCAGATGTTTGTGTACATGGTTTTATGATCCAGATATCCAAATGTTTGTGCACATGATTATTTGATCCAGATGTTTGTGCACATGGTTTTATGATCCAGATATCCAGATGTTTGTGCACATGGTTTTATGATCCAGGGATCTAGATGTTTGTGCACATGATTATTTGATCCAGATATCCAGATGTGTGTGCACATGGTTATTTGATCCAGATATCAAGATGTGTCCACATGGTTTATGATACAGATGTTTGTGCACATGGTTTTATGATCCAGATATCCAGATGCTTGTGTCCATGGTTTTATGATCCAGATGTTTGTGCACATGGTTTTATGATCGATATCCACATGTTTGTGCACATGGTTTTATGATCCAGACATCCAGATGTTTGTGCACATGGTTTTATGATCCAGATATCCAGATGTTTGTGCACATGGTTTTATGATCCAGATATCCAGATGCCTGTGTACATGGTTTTATGATCCAGATGTTTGTGTCCATGGTTTTATGATCCAGATGTTTGCGCACATGGTTATTTGATCCAGATATCCAGATGTTTGTGTACATGTATTTCTGATCCAGGTGTTTGTGCACATGGTTTTATGATCCAGATGTTTGTGCACATGGTTTTATGATCCAGACATCCAGATGTTTGTGCACATGGTTGTATGATCCAGATATCCAGATGTTTGTGCACATGATTATTTTATCCAGACATCCAGATGTTTGTGCACATGGTTTTATGATCCAGATGTTTGTGCACCTGATTATTTGATCCTGATATCCAGATGTTTGTGCACATGATTATTTTATCCAGATATCAGACATGTGTGCACATGGTTTTATGATCCAGGTGTCCAGATGTTTGTGCACATGATTATTTGATCCAGATATCCAGACGTGTGTGCACATGGTTTTATGATCCAGGTATCCAGATGTTTGTGCACATGGTTATTTGATCCAGATATCCAGATGTGTGTGCACATGGTTTTATGATCCAGATGTTTGTGCACATGGTTATTTGATCCAGATATCCAGATGTTTGTGTACATGGTTTTGTGATCCAGGTGTTTGTGCACATGGTTTTATGATCCAGATATCCAGATGTTTGTGTACACGGTTTTATGATCCAGATATCAAGATGTTTGCGCACATGGTTTTATGATCTAGATATCCAGATGTTTGCGCACATGGTTTTATGATTCAGATATCAAGATGTTTGTGCACATGATTATTTGATCCAGATATCCAGATGTGTGTGCACATGATTATTTGATCCAGACATCCAGATGTTTGTGCACATGGTTTTATGATCCAGATATCCAGATGTTTGTGCACATGATTATTTGATCCAGATATCAGACGTGTGTGCACATGGTTTTATGATCCAGGTGTCCAGATGTTTGTGCACATGGTTATTTGATCCAGATATCCAGATGTGTGTGCACTTTGTTTTATGATCCAGGTGTCCAGATGTTTGTGGACATGGTTTTATGATCCAGATATCCAGATGTTTGTGTACATGGTTGTATGATCCAGATATCAAGATGTTTGTGTACACGGTTTTATGATCCATATATCCAGATGTTTGTGCACATGGTTTCATGATCCAGATATCTAGATGTTTATGTACATGGTTTTATGATCCAGATGTCCAGATGTTTGTGCACATGGTTATTTGATCCAGATATCCAGATGTGTGTGCACTTTGTTTTATGATCCAGGTGTCCAGATGTTTGTGGACATGGTTTTATGATCCAGATATCCAGATGTTTGTGTACATGGTTGTATGATCCAGATATCAAGATGTTTGTGTACACGGTTTTATGATCCATATATCCAGATGTTTGTGCACATGGTTTCATGATCCAGATATCTAGATGTTTATGTACATGGTTTTATGATCCAGATGTGTGTGCACATGGTTTTATGATCCAGATATCCAGATGTTTGTGTACATGGTTGTATGATCCAGATATCCAGATGTTTGTGTACATGGTTTTATGATCCATATATCCAGATGTTTGTGCACATGGTTTCATGATCCAGATATCAAGATGTTTGTGCACATGATTATTTGATCCAGATATCAAGATGTGTGTGCACATGGTTTTATGATCCAGATATCCAGATGTTTGTGCACATGATTATTTGATCCAGATATCCAGATGTTTGTGCACATGATTATTTGATCCAGATATCCAGATGCTTGTGCACATGGTTTTATGATCCAGATATCCAGATGTTTGTGCACATGATTATTTGATCCATATATCCAGATGTTTGTGCACATGATTATTTGATCCAGATATCAGATGTGTGTGCACATGGTTTCATGATCCAGGTATCCAGATGTTTGTGCACATGGTTATTTGATCCAGATATCCAGATGTTTGTGCACATTGTTTCATGATCCAGATGTTTGTGCACATGGTTTTATGATCCAGATATCCAGATGTTTGTGCACATGGTTTTATGATCCAGATATCCAGATGTTTGTGCACATGGTTTTATGATCCAGATATCCAGATGTTTGTGCACATGGTTTTATGATCCAGATATCCAGATGTTTGTGCACATGGTTTTATGATCCAGATGTTCAGATGTTTGTGCACATGGTTTTATGATCCAGATATCCAGATGTTTGTGCACATGGTTTTATGATCCAGATATCAAGATGTTTGTGCACATGGTTTTATGATCCAGATGTCCAGATGTTTGTGCACATGGTTTTATGATCCAGATGTTCAGATGTTTGTGCACATGGTTTTATGATCCAGATATCCAGATGTTTGTGCACATGGTTTTATGATCCAGATATCAAGATGTTTGTGCACATGGTTTTATGATCCAGATGTCCAGATGTTTGTGCACATGGTTTTATGATCCAGATGTTTGTGCACATTGTTTCATGATCCAGATGTTTGTGCACATGGTTTTATGATCCAGATATCCAGATGTTTGTGCACATGGTTTTATGATCCAGATATCCAGATGTTTGTGCACATGGTTTTATGATCCAGATGTCCAGATGTTTGTGTACATGGTTTTATGAGATGTATGCTGACTTATGGACCTTTCTCTCAGCGTCGGCTGGCTGCTCAGGAAGCTCATCTGCTGCTCCAGACGACAGACTCTGAAGGCCAGATAGCAGGACGACAGGACCAGGAGGAATACGCTGAGAGACAGACAGACAGACAGACAGACAGACAGACAGACAGACAGACAGACAGACAGACAGACAGACAGACAGACAGACAGACAGACAGACAGACAGACAGACAGACACAGAGATGGATTAATTACAGATCACATGTGCAGCATTCGATCAATGACATCAGTCTGTTACTGAAGTTAACTGATGACAGAGAAGAAAGACAACCAGAGTATTTATGACACAGTATATGTGTACTATGTATACATAGTATACGATGTCGAGTCAAAGAGTCATAAAACATCATAGTATGTTGTAAAATGGTCTGTGAATGATTCAATTATGACGCATGAGTTTCATGTCACCAACAGGGGCCACATGATATGTTTCTGAGGGCCACCATCGGCCCTCAGGCCACACTTTGAGAAACCATACTGTGACGTTATATTTAGCATGTGAGATATATTCAACCAGCAGGTGGCAGCACAGAGCAACAATACAGTGCTCAACTCTCAACACACCTGAGACTCAATTACAGTAAAACGACTAAAGTAATATTATAAATATAATATATATAATATATAAATAACTAGTAATATTTACACAACTACTACTGACACAAACACCTTTGTCTGTGTACTCTGGGTGTTTGGGAGCTTTTAACGTTGCTTTTGGTTACATCCTGGAAGTATTTGTGAAGATAAATGAAAAATGTATTCGTGGTATTTCTTGATCACAATATACTGTATATTAAGCTTTCATCTCTAAGATTGAAAAGACGAGAACAAATAAACAGGTTGGGGTGTACATATATATATAAATACACTCTATATATATGTATAAATACACATGTGTGAATATGTGTTTTCTTGGTATCTAGTTGTATTTTGTGTGTACTTTTGTACTCACAGCAGGATGAAGAGTTTCAGCAGCTGGTACTCCATGTGACCCAGTTCAGGTACTGGTTCTGTCAGCAGGATCTTCTCTGTTTCCAAACTGCTGTCTACACGCACACGCACACGCACACGCACACGCACACGCACACGCACACGGACACGCACACGCAGTTCAGTCTCTTGGTGTCTCTGGGCAGGGTGGGGGCGGAGCTTTGGCGCGTGGGCGGGGTTTGACAGGTGTGCTTACCTGTGAGTGTGTGCGTGATGAAGGGCGTGTCTGCAGCGAGGCCGGGGGAGGAGGCCCCCAGCAGGTCTGGGAGGGAGGAGGACACGGTGGGGAGCGATGGCTTCCTCCTCCACTTCAACACCTCTGGGAACTCGTCCTGACGGATCAAATCGGCTCATTTCAGTCATCAGAAGATTAGAAAGTCTTCTTTTACGGATTCTCGAGCCGGTAAACTCGACTCAACATGCGTGTCCCTTCTATTGTCGGGGCTGCGGTGACCTCTGACCTCTGAGCAGCGCGTCAGTGAAGCTGCATTCTGATTCTTTGAGCTGCACAGAAACGTAAAGAGCTTTTTATTCACGTTTCTTTAATCCGCGTAAAGAACGGACGTTTACCGTTTGTTGAGCTACAAATAAAGAAATCTGAAGAAATCCGGTTTCAACAAAACATCTGGCTGATCGACGCAAACCCCTTCATCGCAAATACCACACATACCGTGTGGTATTAGTACCTTTACTGTACCGTGTGGTATTAGTACCTTTACTGTACCGTGTGGTATTAGTACCTTTACAGTACCGTGTGGTATTAGTACCTTTACTGTACCGTGTGGTATTAGTACCTTTACAGTACCGTGTGGTATTAGTACCTTTACAGTACCGTGTGGTATTAGTACCTTTACAGTACCGTGTGGTATTAGTACCTTTACAGTACCGTGTGGTATTAGTACCTTTACTGTACCGTGTGGTATTAGTACCTTTACTGTACCGTGTGGTATTAGTACCTTTACTGTACCGTGTGGTATTAGTACCTTTACAGTACCGTGTGGTATTAGTACCTTTACAGTACCGTGTGGTATTAGTACCTTTACAGTACCGTGTGGTATTAGTACCTTTACAGTACCGTGTGGTATTAGTACCTTTACTGTACCGTGTATTAGTACCTTTACTGTACCGTGTGGTATTAGTACCTTTACAGTACCGTGTGGTATTAGTACCTTTACAGTACCGTGTGGTATTAGTACCTTTACAGTACCGTGTGGTATTAGTACCTTTACAGTACCGTGTGGTATTAGTACCTTTACAGTACCGTGTGGTATTAGTACCTTTACAGTACCGTGTGGTATTAGTACCTTTACAGTACCGTGTGGTATTAGTACCTTTACAGTACCGTGTGGTATTAGTACCTTTACTGTACCGTGTGGTATTAGTACCTTTACAGTACCGTGTGGTATTAGTACCTTTACAGTACCGTGTGGTATTAGTACCTTTACAGTACCGTGTGGTATTAGTACCTTTACTGTACCGTGTGGTATTAGTACCTTTACAGTACCGTGTGGTATTAGTACCTTTACTGTACCGTGTGGTATTAGTACCTTTACAGTACCGTGTGGTATTAGTACCTTTACAGTACCGTGTGGTATTAGTACCTTTACAGTACCGTGTGGTATTAGTACCTTTACAGTACCGTGTGGTATTAGTACCTTTACAGTACCGTGTGGTATTAGTACCTTTACTGTACCGTGTGGTATTAGTACCTTTACAGTACCGTGTGGTATTAGTACCTTTACAGTACCGTGTGGTATTAGTACCTTTACAGTACCGTGTGGTATTAGTACCTTTACAGTACCGTGTGGTATTAGTACCTTTACAGTACCGTGTGGTATTAGTACCTTCACAGTACTGTGTGGTATTAGTACCTTTACAGTACCGTGTGGTATTAGTACCTTTACAGTACCGTGTGGTATTAGTACCTTTACAGTACCGTGTGGTATTAGTACCTTTACAGTACCGTGTGGTATTAGTACCTTTACTGTACCGTGTGGTATTAGTACCTTTACAGTACCGTGTGGTATTAGTACCTTTACTGTACCGTGTGGTATTAGTACCTTTACAGTACCGTGTGGTATTAGTACCTTTACTGTACCGTGTGGTATTAGTACCTTTACAGTACCGTGTGGTATTAGTACCTTTACAGTACCGTGTGGTATTAGTACCTTTACAGTACCGTGTGGTATTAGTACCTTTACAGTACCGTGTGGTATTAGTACCTTTACAGTACCGTGTGGTATTAGTACCTTTACAGTACCGTGTGGTATTAGTACCTTTACAGTACCGTGTGGTATTAGTACCTTTACAGTACCGTGTGGTATTAGTACCTTTACAGTACCGTGTGGTATTAGTACCTTTACAGTACCGTGTGGTATTAGTACCTTTACAGTACCGTGTGGTATTAGTACCTTTACAGTACCGTGTGGTATTAGTACCTTTACAGTACCGTGTGGTATTAGTACCTTTACAGTACCGTGTGGTATTAGTACCTTTACAGTACCGTGTGGTATTAGTACCTTTACAGTACCGTGTGGTATTAGTACCTTTACAGTACCGTGTGGTATTAGTACCTTTACAGTACCGTGTGGTATTAGTACCTTTACAGTACCGTGTGGTATTAGTACCTTTACAGTACTGTGTGGTATTAGTACCTTTACAGTACCGTGTGGTATTAGTACCTTTACAGTACCGTGTGGTATTAGTACCTTTACAGTACCGTGTGGTATTAGTACCTTTACAGTACCGTGTGGTATTAGTACCTTTACAGTACCGTGTGGTATTAGTACCTTTACAGTACCGTGTGGTATTAGTACCTTTACAGTACCGTGTGGTATTAGTACCTTTACAGTACCGTGTGGTATTAGTACCTTTACAGTACCGTGTGGTATTAGTACCTTTACAGTACCGTGTGGTATTAGTACCTTTACTGTACCGTGTGGTATTAGTACCTTTACAGTACCGTGTGGTATTAGTACCTTTACAGTACCGTGTGGTATTAGTACCTTTACAGTACTGTGTGGTATTAGTACCTTTACTGTACCGTGTGGTATTAGTACCTTTACAGTACCGTGTGGTATTAGTACCTTTACAGTACCGTGTGGTATTAGTACCTTTACAGTACCGTGTGGTATTAGTACCTTTACAGTACCGTGTGGTATTAGTACCTTTACAGTACCGTGTGGTATTAGTACCTTTACAGTACCGTGTGGTATTAGTACCTTTACAGTACTGTGTGGTATTAGTACCTTCACAGTACTGTGTGGTATTAGTACCTTTACTGTACTGTGTGGTATTAGTACCTTTACAGTACCGTGTGGTATTAGTACCTTTACAGTACCGTGTGGTATTAGTACCTTTACAGTACCGTGTGGTATTAGTACCTTTACAGTACCGTGTGGTATTAGTACCTTTACTGTACCGTGTGGTATTAGTACCTTCACAGTACTGTGTGGTATTAGTACCTTTACTGTACTGTGTGGTATTAGTACCTTTACTGTAACAGAGTATTCATACAGTGTTGTATTTGTATTTAAAAGTTAACAAAGTACTTTTTTACTGTGTAGTATTTGTACTTGTCAGCTTGCTTGATGTACAGATTTGTACCACACGTATTTCCGGCTCCTTTGTGAACTACGTTACCCATAACCCCCTGCTTATGTGTCTCTACAGAATCATCAATTGTTTTCATCAAAGTCATGTGATCACCATGGACAGAGAGATGGGCTCCTCCAGGTACAGCTTCAGGCTCAGACTCTTCCCGTTCACCTGCAGACACAGAGTCAGACAGGAAGTCACTGCAATACATTCTCAGACACAAACAGGAGCTTCTGACTTCTGACAGACCTGCAGGTGAGTGCAGATCCTCCTGAGGACGTCGTAGACGCTGTCTCTGGACAGCAGGGACACAAAGACGTACTGCAGAGAGACAGGAAGTACAAACAGGAGCTCACCTCTTCTTCCATCCTTCACGCTGAGTCTGACAGCGTGAGAAGTTTGATATTGAAACGATGTCATGACGTTTGTAAGAAGTGGACGTAGTCAATGTGACGTCACATGTTGGTTTGAAGCTTTGAGTTCGGCTGTCTGGCCGTCGCCATCTTGGTTTTTTTTGCAACCAGAGGTGACAAAAGAGGGCGGAGCTAATACAACTGAATGCTGAATAATACGTTTTTTTAGGCGACCGGAATGTTTCAATTAACTTTGATGAAATGAAAACAATCTGTGAAAGAGTTAAAGTTGTAAGACGAAAACACGGACAATTTAGTGGTAGAGACCTGTCAATCACAGTAGCCCCGCCCTAAAGCATCCCCTGCTTTATGGTCTGTGTGACTCTAAATGGACCATAATGTACTAAATGAACATCATGCTGTATTGAAGAAGACTTGAAACTAGAGATTGAGACATAAACTCATGTTTACAATGTTTACTGAGGTAATAAATCAAGAGAGAAGTAGAGTCATTTTCTATAGACTTCTATACAACCAGACTTCACTTTCATTTGGCTGAACTGCAGAAACTCGGGACTTTAAACTTTACTCTTCATTTGTATTTTCGTGAACTCGTCCCGTCCGGTACCTTCTGAGCGGTATCCATGGTGATAGCCAGGCCGTTGGGCACCAGGCCGGCCGTTCGGTGTTTCTTCACCAGACGAACTGAGACCACCGGAATACACACCTGCAGGTTCAGAGAGGAGACGGAACAGGAGCTCTTATTGTGAAAGGCAGAGCAAACACTTCCTGTTGCCTCCGCTGCTGGACGGCTCTCGAGCAAGGCACCTCATCAGCTGCTAGTACATTTACTAAAGTACTTCACTTTGGTACAATTTATCGGTACTTTTACTTTACTTGAGTATTTCCATTTTTTGAGATAAATATTGTACTTTTTAATTCACTTCATTTATCTGACAGGTTCATATTATAAATATATATAATCAACCAATAAATTATGTGTTATTATAGATCAGACTATCAGCAGTACATCATCATAAAAATAAGCTCCACATTCACCAGCTGCAACATTAAAGTGATGAAGATCATATATACCACTCTGCATGTAGGAGGAGTCTACTTTTGGTACTTTTAGTATATTTTGATGCTAATATATTTGTACTTTTACTCATGTTTGATTGTGATTGCAGGACTTTTACTGTAACAGATGATACTGAGGTGACCTTTGACCTGGACTCCAACAAAATAAACACGCACGCACTGACTGAAGGTACGTCATGATGCATTCAGGCTCTGCTCAGTGAACATGAGCACTGGCTGAAGGTACGTTATGATGCATTCAGGCTCTGCTCAGTGAACATGAGCACTGGCTGAAGGTACGTCATGATGCATTCAGGCTCTGCTCAGTGAACATGAGCACTGGCTGAAGGTACGTCATGATGCATTCAGGCTCTGCTCAGTGAACATGAGCACTGGCTGAAGGTTCATTATAACGTTATCATGATGTGTTCACATGTCATCTGTAAAATGTAGTTTTGGTGATCAACTAGAATGAATCCAGTCGTTTGAAGATGTTTTCACATGAATATAAATAGATATTAGAGATGAATTATGAGCTGTTTAACTTCCTAACACGAGCTCAAAGAACATTATTGTACATTGGACACGTTCTTAAAGGGACAGGTACAGCGGAGGTGCTTCTTCACTCACCTTGATGTCTTTACCAAACAGGTTGGCGTAGAAACACAACCAGTTCCTGGAGATGTAGAGTCGTCCCTGCAGCAGGATGTCTCTCAACAATGCACACGAATACACTACAGAAGAAGAAGAAGAAGAAGAGAGCAGGTAGACAGGTGAAAGAGATAATAGATGAGATTAGGACAGGTGATAGACAGCTGACAGACAGGTGTCAGTCAGTGTCCTCTTGACCGACAGGACGGATGTTGTACCTGTCCTATATCCCCTGTCTGTCCCTTGTCCGATATCCCCTGTCCTATGTCACCTGTCTGTCCCCTGTCCTATGTCACCTGTCTGTCCCCGTCATCTATCCCGTCTGTCTCCTGTCCTATGTCACCTGTCTGTCCCTTGTCCTATATCCCCTGTCTGTCCCTTGTCCGATATCCCCTGTCCTATGTCACCTGTCTGGCCCTTGTCCTATATCCCCTGTCTGTCCCTTGTCCGATATCCCCTGTCCTATGTCACCTGTCTGTCCCTTGTCCTATATCCCCTGTCCTATGTCACCTGTCTGTCCCCTTGTCCTATATCCCCTGTCTGTCCCTTGTCCGATATCCCCTGTCCTATGTCACCTGTCTGTCCCTTGTCCTATATCCCGTCCTATGTCACCTGTCTGTCCCCTGTCCTATATCCCCTGTCTGTCCCCTGTCCTACGTCACCTGTCTGTCCCTTGTCCTATATCCCCTGTCCTATGTCACCTGTCTGTCCCTTGTCCTATATCCCCTGTCCTATGTCACCTGTCTGTCCCCGTCCTCTATCCCCTGTCTGTCTCCTGTCCTATATCCCCTGTCTGTCCCCTGTCCTATGTCACCTGTCTGTCCCTTGTCCTATATCCCCTGTCCTATGTCACCTGTCTGTCCCCTTGTCCTATATCCCCTGTCTGTCCCTTGTCCGATATCCCCTGTCCTATGTCACCTGTCTGTCCCTTGTCCTATATCCCGTCCTATGTCACCTGTCTGTCCCCTGTCCTATATCCCCTGTCTGTCCCCTGTCCTACGTCACCTGTCTGTCCCTTGTCCTATATCCCCTGTCCTATGTCACCTGTCTGTCCCTTGTCCTATATCCCCTGTCCTATGTCACCTGTCTGTCCCCGTCCTCTATCCCCTGTCTGTCTCCTGTCCTATATCCCCTGTCTGTCCCCTGTCCTATGTCACCTGTCTGTCCCTTGTCCTATATCCCCTGTCCTATGTCACCTGTCTGTCCCTTGTCCTATATCCCCTGTCCTATGTCACCTGTCTGTCCCCTTGTCCTATATCCCCTGTCTGTCCCTTGTCCGATATCCCCTGTCCTATGTCACCTGTCTGTCCCTTGTCCTATATCCCGTCCTATGTCACCTGTCTGTCCCCTGTCCTATATCCCCTGTCCTACGTCACCTGTCTGTCCCTTGTCCTATATCCCCTGTCCTATGTCACCTGTCTGTCCCTTGTCCTATATCCCCTGTCACCTGTCTGTCCCTTGTCCTATATCCCGTCCTATGTCACCTGTCTGTCCCCTGTCCTATATCCCCTGTCTGTCCCCTGTCCTACGTCACCTGTCTGTCCCTTGTCCTATATCCCCTGTCCTATGTCACCTGTCTGTCCCCGTCCTCTATCCCCTGTCTGTCTCCTGTCCTATGTCACCTGTCTGTCCCCTGTCCTCACTGACGTCCTCACCTTTCATCAGGATCTCCTCTCTGGGAACCGTCTGGAACAGTTTGTGGTACTGAGAGTTGTACTTGCTGACGGTCTGTGAAGGCATCGGGAGAAAGGACAGTTATTAACAGACCGAGTGAGACGCTATGGAATCAATAGTCCTGTAATATGTTCAAATCAACAGAAATAGTGATTTAAATGTCAACATTACAGAAGCAACTGAGACCGTTGTGTTGAGGGAAACAGCAGGAAGAGTGCAAATATCAATATGTATGAAAATATCAATAAACGTAACCACAAAATCCAGAATATTCAGACATATGTGGAGAGCGACGGGCTTCTGCTGTTTGGTCCTTTCATTTTCACGACTCTTCATATCTCGTCTTTTATGTCTTGTGTCCGGACCTTTGTACCGGTCGGTGCTTCTTACTTTGTCCCTCCATGAACTCGTTGCGTTAGCATTAGCATGTAGCTTTGTTTAGCTGACGTTAGCCAGCAGTAGCTCTGTTCAGACCTCCGGCACTAACTTGGAGACAAAGACTGAGACATAATCCAGCAGAAGGTTGAATGGTCTCTTCATCTTCGCCTTCTTCGCTGTCATGACCTGTATCCGTATGATTATTAATACTTTCTAGTTGTTTTGCTTCGACTGACTGAAGCGCTGCGTTCTGGGTAATTCTGCGTCCGTATTGTTCTGGTTGCTGACGTTCCATGGTGTGAATCCACCTGTTCCTTCATTCTGAGAGACTTCCTGTCTTCCTGTTCAGTCTCAAACAACAACCACTGAAACAACAGAAAGAGCTCGACGGAGACTCCACGTCCCAGCTTCTGAGGACGCACTGAAGGACTGGAGGACTGGAGGACTGGAGGACTGGAGGACTGAAGGACTGGAGGACTGAAGCACTGGAGGACTGGAGGACTGAAGGACTGGAGGACTGAAGGACTGGAGGACTGGAGGACTGAAGCACTGGAGGACTGGAGGACTGAAGCACTGGAGGACTGGAGGACTGGAGGACTGAAGGACTGAAG
>NC_136634.1:1046160-1061160 GCF_949748355.1 Melanostigma gelatinosum
TTTATACAAACACACACACATTTATACAAACACACACACACACACATTTATACACACACACACATATTTATACACACACACACACATTTATACACACACACACATACACACAGACACACACACACACACACAGCCACACACACACACAGACAGACACGCACACACACACACACACACACACACACACACACAGACACACACACACAGACACACACATTTATACAAACACACACACACACACATTTATACAAACACACACACACACACATTTATACAAACACACACACACACATTTATACAAACACACACACACACACATTTATACAAACACACACACACATTTATACACACACACACAGACATACACACACACACACAGACACACACACACAGACAGACACGCACACACACACACACATTTATACAAACACACACACATTTATACAAACACACACACACACACACATTTATACACACACACACACACATTTATACACACACACACACGCACACCCCCACACACATTTATACACACACACACACACACACACACACAGACAGACACACACACACACACACACTTCATGCAAATGAAGTCCTGACATGAGACACGATGTTCATGCAAAAATGAGATCGGCAGACAGACACTGTACACATCGCTGCAGTTATCGTTGATCTGTATGAAAGTAACTAAGTACTTCTACTCAAGTACTTTGGTTAAGTACAAGGTTGACATACTTGTACTTTTCTATCCTCTGCTACTTTTTAGTTTGACTTTTTACTGTAAAATCATGGAATATGAAGCAGTACTTTTCTCCTCATCTACCCAGTAGTACAAAGAAAGTATCGACAATCAACTCCACACTAATGAAGTACAACATTAAAATACTCTTATTTCTTAGTGATACAATCAGAATATAATATTCTTTAACAATAAAACACTGTGAAAGGAGCCGTTCTGCATTATGAGTACTTTTAGTTGTACTTTAAGTACATTTTACTTCTGAACTTCAGTAACATTGTGAAGTACTTTTGTGAAGTACTGAGTACTTCTTCCACCGCTGATCATTAATAACTGTGAATAAAAAGGGAACTAGACAAGAAGTGAAAGAATTCCCATCAGCCACTTGTGTTAGTTTGGTCCACTGGAGCATGCAGAGTGAGTGTGTGTGTGTGTGTGTGTGTGTGTGAAAGGAGTGATTGTCCACTGGGACACACACGCACCCACACACACACGCACCCACACACACACTCACACACACACACACGCACACACCCACACACACACCCCCCCCCCCCCCCCCCCACACACACACACACACATCAGATATAAAAGAAGTAATTATGCAAACAGCGCTGAAAGGAGAAAGTGGAGCAGAGAAAGAAGCTCGTTCACACTGAACATTTATATTTCATAAAGTTAAGAACGACGATCTTCATCAAATATGAATAAAGAGAAAATCACACAAGTACGAAAGAGGGTCGAAGAAGTTCAAATATATACAGGGACAAAATACAACTCATATTGTGAATATAATATAACATAATGAAATATTATAAAATACAATATAATACAACATAATATAATATAATGTAATACAACATAACATAATATAACATAATAAATATAATATGATGAGAAAAAGCCCAGAAAAAAAACTTCCACCAAAACACATTAACATTTTTAGTCATAATTATAAAGCTGACTTGTTGTGGAATAATTGTTATTTAAAACGTATATTGTGGTTGTATTCAGTCGCGTTCAGTCGCCTTCAGTCGCGTTCAGTCGCGTTCAGTCGCCTTCAGTCGCCTTCAGTCGCCTTCAGTCGCCTTCAGTCGCGTTCAGTCGCCTTCAGTCGCCTTCAGTCGCCTTCAGTCGCCTTCAGTCGCGTTCAGTCGCGTTCAGTCGCGTTCAGTCGCCTTTAGTCGCCTTCAGTCGCCTTCAGTCGCCTTCAGTCGCGTTCAGTCGCCTTCAGTCGCCTTCAGTCGCCTTCAGTCGCCTTCAGTCGCCTTCAGTCGCCTTCAGTCGCCTTCAGTCGCGTTCAGTCGCCTTCAGTCGCCTTCAGTCGCGTTCAGTCGCGTTCAGTCGCGTTCAGTCGCGTTCAGTCGCGTTCAGTCGCCTTCAGCCGCCTTCAGCCGCGTTCAGTCGCCTTCAGTCGCCTTCAGTCGCCTTCAGTCGCCTTCAGTCGCGTTCAGTCGCCTTCAGTCGCCTTCAGTCGCGTTCAGTCGCCTTCAGTCGCCTTCAGTCGCCTTCAGTCGCGTTCAGTCGCGTTCAGTCGCGTTCAGTCGCGTTCAGTCGCCTTCAGTCGCCTTCAGTCGCGTTCAGTCGCCTTCAGTCGCGTTCAGTCGCCTTCAGTCGCCTTCAGTCGCCTTCAGTCGCGTTCAGTCGCGTTCAGTCGCCTTCAGTCGCCTTCAGTCGCCTTCAGTCGCGTTCAGTCGCCTTCAGTCGCCTTCAGTCGCGTTCAGTCGCGTTCAGCCGCCTTCAGCCGCGTTCAGTCGCCTTCAGTCGCCTTCAGTCGCCTTCAGTCGCCTTCAGTCGCCTTCAGTCGCGTTCAGTCGCCTTCAGTCGCCTTCAGTCGCCTTCAGTCGCCTTCAGTCGCGTTCAGTCGCGTTCAGTCGCGTTCAGTCGCGTTCAGTCGCGTTCAGTCGCGTTCAGTCGCGTTCAGTCGCCTTCAGTCGCCTTCAGTCGCGTTCAGTCGCCTTCAGTCGCCTTCAGTCGCGTTCAGTCGCGTTCAGTCGCGTTCAGTCGCGTTCAGTCGCGTTCAGTCGCGTTCAGTCGCGTTCAGTCGCCTTCAGTCGCCTTCAGTCGCCTTCAGTCGCGTTCAGTCGCCTTCAGTCGCCTTCAGTCGCCTTCAGTCGCCTTCAGTCGCCTTCAGTCGCCTTCAGTCGCGTTCAGTCGCCTTCAGTCGCGTTCAGTCGCGTTCAGTCGCGTTCAGTCGCGTTCAGTCGCGTTCAGTCGCGTTCAGTCGCGTTCAGTCGGGTTCAGTCGCGTTTAGTTGTCTCGGTGGAGGATTTACATTCTGTTCAAGAAAATGTTTTTTATTCTCAATAGAAGATTTTCACAGATTTATTTCCATCATAATACATTTTAATTTCTCCCCGTTTTGAATCCTGGTGTTTCAGTGTTTGTGTGTTTGTTTATGGGTTTTAAGGGAACAATAGCTTCCTGTCAGCGACGGTGAATTAAAGCTTTACACACACACACACACACACACACACACACACACACACACACACACACACACACACACACACACACACACACACACACACACACACACACCTCCATCAGCCTCTCTCTGAGCTCTGCTGCCTGGAAACTTGAGCTGAATCCACGTGCTGCAGGCAAACTCACACACACTCTCAGCCTGTGATTCTGCAGCTTCTCCTTGCAGCTTGTTTCGTACGTGACAGGAATCACAGAGCAGAGAGAGGCTTTCCTCTGTGTATTGTGTGTCCTGCACCTCTCCTCATCTTTTATCTCCCGCCAAACACCCCCCCCACACACACACACACTCACACACACACACACACACAAAGCTGCCAACAAAACATATAGTTAGTTAGGACTGGTTCAGGTTCATAGTTAGGGCTGGTTCAGGTTTATAGTTAGGGCCGGTTCAGGTTTATAGTTAGGGCCGGTTCAGGTTTATAGTTAGGGCCGGTTCAGGTTTATAGTTAGGGCCGGTTCAGGTTTATAGTTAGGGCCGGTTCAGGTTTATAGTTAGGGCTGGCTCAGGTTTATAGTTAGGGCTGGTTCAGGTTTATAGTTCGTGCTGGTTCAGGTTGATAGTTAGGACTGGTTCAGGTTGATAGTTAGGACTGGTTCAGGTTTATAGTTAGGACTGGTTCAGGTTGATAGTTAGGACTGGTTCAGGTTTATAGTTCGGGCTGGTTCAGGTTGATAGTTAGGACTGGTTCAGGTTTATAGTTATGGCTGGTTCAGGTTTATAGTTAGGGCTGGTTCAGGTTTATAGTTAGGGCTGGTTCAGGTTTATAGTTCGGACTGGTTCAGGTTTATAGTTAGGGCTGGCTCAGGTCTATAGTTAGGGCTGGCTCAGGTTTATAGTTAGGGCTGGCTCAGGTTTATAGTTAGGGCTGGTTCAGGTTTATAGTTAGGACTGGTTCAGGTTTATAGTTAGGGCTGGTTCCGGTTTATAGTTAGGGCTGGTTCAGGTTTATAGTTAGGGCTGGTTCAGGTTTATAGTTAGGGCTGGTTCAGGTTTATAGTTAGGGCTGGTTCAGGTTTATAGTTAGCGCTGGCTCAGGTTTATAGTTAGGACTGGTTCAGGTTTATAGTTAGGACTGGTTCAGGTTGATAGTTAGGGCTGGCTCAGGTTTATAGTTAGGGCTGGTTCAGGTTTATAGTTAGGGCTGGTTCAGGATTATAGTTAGGGCTGGATCAGGTTGATAGTTAGGGCTGGTTCAGGTTTATAGTTAGGACTGGTTCAGGTTGATAGTTAGGGCTGGTTCAGGATTATAGTTTGGACTGGTTCAGGTTTATAGTTAGGGCTGGTTCAGGTTTATAGTTAGGGCTGGTTCAGGTTTATAGTTAGGGCTGGTTCAGGTTTATAGTTAGGGCTGGTTCAGGTTTATAGTTAGGGCTGGTTCAGGTTTATAGTTAGGACTGGTTCAGGTTTATAGTTAGGGCTGGTTCAGGTTTATAGTTAGGGCTGGTTCAGGTTTATAGTTAGGGCTGGATCAGGTTTATAGTTAGGGCTGGTTCAGGTTTATAGTTAGGGCTGGTTCAGGTTTATAGTTAGGGCTGGTTCAGGTTTATAGTTAGGGCTGGTTCAGGTTTATAGTTAGGGCTGGTTCAGGTTTATAGTTAGGGCTGGTTCAGGTTTATAGTTAGGGCTGGTTCAGGTTTATAGTTAGGGCTGGTTCAGGTTTATAGTTAGGACTGGTTCAGGTTTATAGTTAGGACTGGTTCAGGTCTATAGTTAGGACTGGTTCAGGTTTATAGTTAGGGCTGGTTCAGGTTTATAGTTAGGGCTGGTTCAGGTTTATAGTTAGGACTGGTTCAGGTTTATAGTTAGGGCTGGTTCAGGTTGATAGTTAGGGCTGGTTCAGGTTTATAGTTAGAGCTGGTTCAGGTTTATAGTTAGGACTGGTTCAGGTTTATAGTTAGGGCTGGTTCAGGTTTATAGTTAGGGCTGGTTCAGGTTTATAGTTAGGGCTGGTTCAGGTTTATAGTTAGGGCTGGTTCAGGTTTATAGTTAGGGCTGGTTCAGGTCTATAGTTAGGACTGGTTCAGGTTTATAGTTAGCGCTGGTTCAGGTTTATAGTTAGGGCTGGTTCAGGTTGATAGTTAGGGCTGGTTCAGGTTTATAGTTAGGACTGGTTCAGGTTTATAGTTGGGACTGGTTCAGGTTTATAGTTAGGACTGGTTCAGGTTTATAGTTAGGGCCGGCTCAGGTCTATAGTTAGGGCTGGATCAGGTTTATAGTTAGGGCTGGTTCAGGTTTATAGTTAGGGCTGGTTCAGGTTTATAGTTAGCCTGCGGAGGTTAATGCTACGACACCGAGCCGAGTTTCTGATTCTGATGTAATTTGCATTGAATGTTGTTCGTTCTGTACACATGACATCTATCACACATCCTGAGAGATCTTCCTCTGTTGCTCTCTAAGGTTTCTTCCTCTTTTCTCCCCGTTAAAGGGTTTTGGGGGAGTTCTTCCTGTTCTGATGTGAGGGTCCCAGGACAGAGGGTGTCACATGTGTACAGATTGAAAAGCCCTCTGAGGCTAATTTGTGATTTCAGGTTTATGGTAACATTTTGGCTGAGAGGTTTATCACGGAGGAAGCGGCGAACTGCAGTCACTCACCTGAAGGGCAGGGGGCAGTGTCCGTCCTCCTCCCTGGGGGGCTCCACCTCATGGTGGTGCAGGAGGCTGATGTCATCACTCTGATCCATATTCTCCGACATCATCGTTATCGGCCTGAAAAGGGTTCAGGAGGACAGAAGAAGAAGCGTTCAAACGAGGAGAATACTTCTGTTTTAAATCAGTCCCGATGTTGTCAGGGCAACATGGAGCTCCGTCACCGCACGGTGTTATAAATAAAGCTTTTATTTAAATTGTACCACGGTGTTTCTAAAAGACTGTGAGATGACGAGGAGGAGAGTGAGAAGTGGGAGGGCGAGCGAGAGATGCAGCTTCAGATAAAGTGTGACCAACATCCAGTGAGCTGAAGAAGAAATGAAACAGAACAGAAACACCTCTTCTTCAGTTTCTGTCCCGTCGCTGTGCTTCACCGGTTGCTTCGTACGAAGTACTGGTCAATGCGAGGCCCATGTCTCTGCTCTCTCCAGCATGTTGTCCTCCCTTGGTGGATCTTCAGGCCTAATGCTGATGTTACTTTCTCCCAACCACAAATGCACAGCTGAAGCTTGTGTCCTGCTGCTGTTGTGGTTGTGTCCTGTGCCGTGCTCTCTTTGTGCGTAGGCCTGTCCGTTCCTCGGTCTGTTACCGCGTTGTCAGTCTGTGAGCCATCTTGCGCCCCCGCTCTCGCTTGTCGTAGCAGTTAGCAGGTGTCTCCAACTAACTGAACCAGCGTTGGGGACTGCTGCCATGGGTAGCTAGCCCATCACGGCCCCATTGGGGTCTGTTCCCTCCCGTCAGCTGTCACTCGGTCTTTCCCATGTTGTCAGCTGTCCTTTCACAGCAGTCACTGGACAAGTCCAGATGGTCAGAATCAAAAAGTACAGGACGTGATGTTTGTCTGTCCTTTGTGGTGGTGAGCACTTCCAGGAAATCAACCTTGTTTTGAGTGGTTGACGATCGACAAGTGGGGTAATGTCCAAGTGTCCAGTGTGGTACATCGACTAGTACTTTGTGTACTAGTACTCCATCAGAGAGCGTCGCTGAGGGAGAGCTCTGATTGGTCCGAGGAGAAAAACCTTTGATCTGAAGCTGTGATGACGCCCAGATCAGATCGAACATGTGACCGACACACACACACACACACACACACACACACACACACACACACACGGACAGCCGATATTCTCTCTCTGTTTCCATGGCAACATGAGGAGGAGGTTCAGATGAAGTCATCTCTCAGACATTCAGTGATTCTACAGAATCAACTGATTTCCTTTTTTCTATTTTAGTTTGGGGATTAATAAACGGATCAATATGTGCTGCATCATATCAGATTATTGATTCATCTTGAGGAGTCCGTCACTCAGTTTCAGGTTTTTTGTCCACGCTGATGTTGGAGCGTCACGAAGTTGCTTTATATCCTGTTTGCATGTTTACATCCTGTTTACATCTGTTTACATCTCGTTTACATCAGTTGACATCCTGTTTACATCTGTTTACATCTCGTTTACATCAGTTGACATCCTGTTTACATCAGTTTGCATCAGTTTGCATCAGTTTACATCTCGTTTGCATCTTGTTTACATCCTGTTTACATCAGTTTGCATCCTGTTTACATCTTGTTTACATCCTGTTTACATCTCGTTTACATCAGTTTACATCTCATTTGCATCTTGTTTACAACCTACTTACATCAGTTTACATCCTGTTTACATCAGTTTACATCCTGTTTACATCAGTTTACATCTAGTTTACATCTTGTTTACATCCTGTTTACATCAGTTTGCATACAGTTTACATCTTGTTTACATCTTGTTTACACCCTGTTTACATCCTGTTTACATCTCGTTTACATCCCGTTTACATCAGTTTACATCTCGTTTACATCTTGTTTACATCCTGTTTACATCAGTTTACATCATGTTTACATCAGTTTGCATCAGTTTACATCTCGTTTGCATCTTGTTTACATCCTGCTTACATCGGTTTACACCCTGTTTACATCAGTTTACATCCTGTTTACATCAGTTTACATCTCGTTTACATCCTGTTTACATCAGTTTACATCCTGTTTACATCCTGTTTACATCAGTTTACATCTGTTTACGACCCGTTTACATCTTGTTTACATCATGTTTACATCATGTTCACATCAGTTTACATCTCGTTTACATCCAGTTTACATCCTGTTTACATCAGTGTACATCTGTTTACATCAGTTTACATCTCGTTTACATCCCGTTTACATCCTGTTTACATCAGTTTACATCTGTTTACATCAGTTTACATCTCGTTTACATCCCGTTTACATCATGTGTACATCAGTTTACATCCCGTTTACATCCTGTTTACATCCTGTTTACATCATGTTTACATCAGTTTACATCTGTTTACGACCCGTTTACATCTTGTTTACATCCTGTCTACATCAGTTTACATCCTGTTCACATCAGTTTACATCTCGTTTACATCCTGTTTACATCCTGTTTACATCAGTTTACATCTCGTTTACATCCTGTTTACATCCTGTTTACATCAGTTTACATCTCGTTTACATCCTGTTTACATCCTGTTTACATCCGTTTACATCTCGTTTACATCAGTTTACATCCTGTTCACATCAGTTTACATCTCGTTTACATCCTGTTTACATCCTGTTTACATCCGTTTACATCTCGTTTACATCTGTTTACATCCTGTCTACATCATTTTTACATCATTTTTACATCAGTTTACATCTGTTTACATCCTGTTTACATCATTTTTACATCAGTTTACATCCGTTTACATCCTGTTTACACCATTTTTACATCAGTTTATATCCGTTTACATCTTGTTTACATCTCGTTTACATCCCGTTTACATCCTGTTTACATCATCTTTACATCAGTTTACATCGGTTTACATCCTGTTTACATCATTTTTACATCAGTTTACATCAGGTTTACATCTGGTTTACATCTGTTTACATCCTGTTTACATCAGTTTACATCTCGTTTACATCTGTTTACATCCTGTTTACATCAGTTTACATCCCGTTTACATCCTGTTTACATCAGTTTACATCCCGTTTACATCCTGTTTACATCATTTTTACATCCGTTTACATCTTGTTTACATCAGTTTACATCCCGCTTACATCCTGTTTACATCAGTTTACATCTGTTTACATCCTGCTTACATCATTTTTACATCAGTTTACATCAGGTTTACATCTGGTTTACATCTGTTTACATCCTGTTTACATCTCGTTTACATCTGTTTACATCCTGTTTACATCAGTTTACATCTCGTTTACATCCTGTTTACATAATTTTTACATCAGTTTACATCTGTTTACATCCTGTTTACATCAGTTTACATCTCGTTTACATCCTGTTTACATGTTTACATCCTGTTTACAGTCCTTCAAAATAAAATAGAAAGGGCTGCTGGAGACCAGATGGAGATCCGGAGAGGATGGCAGGCTCGTTAGTTAGCTAGCTTATCCATCTCAAGATCTGACTAGTTAACGAGCTAGTCTCGAGAGCTGACGAGTTAACTAGCTAGTCTGCAGAGCTGACTAGTTAACTAGCTAGTCTCCAGAGTTAACTAGCTAGTCTCCAGAGCTTTATTTCTAAGAGTGTAGATCTAGATGCCAACAATGGGCCGATGAAAAGAGGCCGTAGAGGAGTATGAGAGATTAGCTGCGGAGACATGGACAGATGCGCGCGCGCGCGCACACACACACACACACACACACACACACACACACACACACACACACACACACACACACACACACACACACACACACACACACACACACACACACACACACACACACACACACACACACACACACAACCAAAAACATGATCTCCTGGCGGAGATAATATAAATAACAGTTTGTTTCTTCTGTCCAAACGTTATGTATTCTGATGTGTCATTAACATTTTAGAATTGTTTTACCACTGTGTTCTTTGAACAAGTTGTATAAATATGTTGAATACTTCATAATTGAAGTACCAGAGACAGAATATCATCTACACCAGGGGGGTCAAACTCATCTTCACTCTGGGGCCACATCAGCATCACGGCCCCTCAAAGGGCCGGCTGTAAATGTCAGACGGTGTAAATGTAACCACTCCTAACATATTTAGTTTAGTTTCCGGGATATCTGTGACTTCCACAACACGTACTAAGCAGAAATAGAGGTTATTGTTTCCATGGTTAATGGCGGACAGTTGAACGGCTTTCAGGGCGATAAGCCACGCCCCCTCTCCGGCGTCCAGTGCGAATGAACACAAATAGCCCCGGAGAGACCGGCGGCGCAAATGGCTCAACTCAACTTCTTTTTTATACTCAAACATCTCCGCGACTTATTGAGTGGCGTAATAATCGCGCGACACAACAAATCGACAATGAAATCCGTTGCCAACTCTTTTAATTATCGATTTTATCGATTCGTTGTTGCAACCCTACAGACAATTGGAACAGCAGCTGACTCGATGACATCACCACCTCAGCTGGTCTCATGAGTTTAATCCGCTTTGTTCTGTAAAGTATTTTTACAATCAAACTAAATATGACAACCCTGCTGTTTTCATTTTCATTTAAAATCAAAAATGATATATTCTTATTTACATATATATACATACATACAATTATATATGTATATATAAGTAAATATATGTATGTGGATCAGATCCCGCTAGCAACACCTCACATCTCCGAAATCGTCGGAGCAGATGTTTAAATCGGCTGAATCTTGACAAACCGACCACAGATTTGGTGCTTAAACAACTCAGCAACAGACTCCGAGAGTGACGGTCGGAGTCTGGCAATGTTCCTGAGATGGAAAAAGGCAGTTTTGGTGATGGACTTGATGTGGGACTCGAAGGAAAGGGTGGAGTCCAGGATGACACCCAGGTTGCGGACTTCAGGAGATGGGGAGATGGAGCAGCCGTCAACCTCGAGGATGAAGTCACCAACCTTCCGGAGCAGCGCCTTGGGTGCCACAACCATGAGCTCTGTCTTCTTGGTGTTGAGTTTGAGGAGATTTGATGACATCCAGGTTTTTATTTCATGCAGACAGTTGACAAGAGACTGAGGGGGGAACTGGGAGGATGGAGTAGTACTGAGATAGATTTGAGTGTCATCAGCATAGCAGTGGAAGTTCAGTCCGTGATGGCGGATGATCTTGCCGAGGGGGAGCATGTAGATGGTGAAGAGGAGGGGGCCGAGCACAGAGCCTTGGGGCACGCCATGATTGACTGGGGCTAGGGGGGAAATAGAGCCGTTGATGGAAACAAACTGTTCCCTGTTATGGAGGTAGGATGAAAACCAGGAGAGGGCGGTGCCAGTGACCCCTAGAAGGTCAGATAGGCGGTTGAGGAGGATGGTATGGGAGACAGTGTCAAATGCTGCAGAGAGGTCCAGGAGGATGAGGATGCTGAGGCGGCCAGATATATTGTACTTTATGCTGTACAACATCTCAGAGGTACATAGTGTACTTTTACTGTACTACATCTCAGAGGTACATATAGTACTTTACACTGTACTACACCTCAGAGGTACATATTGTACTTTATACTGTACTATACCTCAGAGGTACATATTGTACTTTTTACTGTACTACACCTCAGACGTACATATTGTACTTTATACTGTACTACACCTCAGAGGTACATATTGTACTTTTTACTGTACTACACGTCAGAGGTACATATTGTACTTTATACTGTACTACATCTCAGAGGTACATATAGTACTTTACACTGTACTACACCTCAGAGGTACATAAAGTACTTTATACTATACTACTTCTCAGAGGTACATATTGTACTTTATACTGTACTACACCTCAGAGGTACATAAAGTACTTTATACTATACTACTTCTCAGAGGTACATATTGTACTTTATACTGTACTACATCTCAGAGGTACATAAAGTACTTTATACTATACTACTTCTCAGAGGTACATATTGTACTTTATACTGTACTACACCTCAGAGGTACATATAGTACTTTATACTGTACTACATCTCAGAGGTACATAAAGTACTTTATACTATACTACTTCTCAGAGGTACATATTGTACTTTATACTGTACTACATCTCAGAGGTACATATTGTACTTTATACTGTACTACATCTCAGAGGTACATAAAGTACTTTATACTATACTACTTCTCAGAGGTACATATTGTACTTTATACTGTACTACACCTCAGAGGTACATAAAGTACTTTATACTATACTACTTCTCAGAGGTACATATTGTACTTTATACTGTACTACACCTCAGAGGTACATAAAGTACTTTATACTATACTACTTCTCAGAGGTACATATTGTACTTTATACTGTACTACAATCTCAGAGGTACATATTGTACTTTACACTGTACTACACCTCAGAGGTACATAAAGTACTTTATACTATACTACTTCTCAGAGGTACATATTGTACTTTATACTGTACTACACCTCAGAGGTACATAAAGTACTTTATACTATACTACTTCTCAGAGGTACATATTGTACTTTATACTGTACTACATCTCAGAGGTACATATAGTACTTTACACTGTACTACACCTCAGAGGTACATATAGTACTTTATACTGTACTACATCTCAGAGGTACATAAAGTACTTTATACTATACTACTTCTCAGAGGTACATATTGTACTTTATACTGTACTACATCTCAGAGGTACATATTGTACTTTATACTGTACTACACCTCAGAGGTACATATTGTACTTTATACTGTACTACACCTCAGAGGTACATGTGTTTACTGTAGTTTTTTGTTCCCAAAGAGATTGAGATTATTAAAACATAGTATAATACATTAATAAATGATGTATTATTCCAGATTAAAGTACCTGCAGTAAAAGGAGCTCTGCCTTTAAAGTGATGAACACATTAATGCATCAATAAATATAAAAGTATAATAATATTAGTATTCTGCATCATGAGTACTTTTAACATACTTAGAAGTGGAATAAGTACTCAGATATTTTAATGAAGTAAAAATAGAAATACTACAATGTAGAAATACTCGGTTACAGTAAAAGTACGAAAGTATAAAAAATATACTTAGTACTCATGATGCATAATATTTATTATATTATATTTAAGTAGCTGTACAATGTTGCAGCTGATATTATAATTGTGTATATTTATTATTTGATTATATTTTATATGAATACTCTATTTAATGTACTTCAGTAAATGTACTTCTTAACATTCCACCACCACCACCAGTTACCAGCGTCAATATTAAAAATACTACTCCCAGTACTGCTAGTACAACTGCTACTGCTTATACTAATACCTCATTATCACAGTATTTAACGTGGTAGTACTGCTACTGAGGTACCTGCAGTACTCCCACCATCAGCAGCAGCGTCTCCTCACACATTTCACAGTTTTTGTACAACAGACTCGGTCCTACCTGTGTGTACTGTCCAGTCTTCAATCAGGTCCGCCGGTGTACTGCAGGTACTCGGTCCGTCCGGCAGCACCGAGGACACGGACACACGGACACACGGAGCGGAGCCGCTGGTCGTCCGCTGGACCATCAATCCACCGTCAAGTTCACACCGTTCAACAGACTCTGAACCGGAAGTGACAGGAAGTGGCCTTCACGATAAGAGCACGATACATGAACAAATAAAAGCGTGGGAAAAGGCGATATCAGGCCTGTAATTTATAGCTAATTAAAACAACAACCTTTAAACTACTTTTTACTTGTCTTGATTATAAAGCAGCATTATAAACAACAAATAAACAAACGTTGTTGTTATTGACAGGAGAGACTTGATAAGATGGAGATCTGTCTGTCAGTGTACCTGTTCTCAGGTGTGCTGTGTGGTCATGTGATTAAACACATAATGATGCTTTTATTGCTCCTGTTTTTACCGTAAAGTGTCTGAGTACCTTTACAGCTCTATACTAATTAAATGTGTTGTTAATATTATGACGATCAAAGAGCGTAAAGTCAGAAGACACTGAGCTTCAGCTGCTGCTTCTGCTTTCATCAAAACCATCTGAACATCTCAGGAAAACATCGACATGAAGACACGAGACACGTTTCACACACAAGAGCAGATCTTCTGGGTTCGTTTCTTCTGGTCTGTGTGTGACGTCACCGAGAAGGAAACCACATTTCATACGTCATCTGAAGTTACGTAGACACTGAGAAGCAGAAGCAGTGAGGAGACCGTTTTACATTTTATATTTCTAACCTGAAAGAGGAAGAGGTTTAGAGCTGGAGGCAGAAACTCAAACAAAGGCGGTACCAAATTATAATAAAAAACGATTTGCATAACTTGAAACAACGTGAGGTTAATGAGGAAATACAGTGTTTGAGTGATTTTGGTGAACTGTCTCGAATGAATCTGCTGCTGAGACGTTTAGCGGAGCAGCAGCGCCTCCCTGTGGCTGAACCACCACATTACAACAGCGCGTGACGCTTATGATTTACATATTTCATATGTAATTAAAGGATTAAAGGCCTCTGCGTTTACATCTGGATGTTTGGTGCTCAAACTTAAAGCTGCTTTTCAATCTTTTCTTCCTCATGTTTCATATTTAATTCTCACCTGTTCATCATCATCATCATCATCATGAGGTCAGAACATCTGAAGTCTCACCTGATCTGAGGAGGAAACAAACCACAGAGCTTCTATATTTGAGTTATTTTCATAAATAAAACATTGATTATAACACAGGAAGAGATCATCTAGTAATACAAGTTATAATAATTAAACAAAAAGATGAAAACCTGCTGAACTCCAGATGAAGGAAATCAAATATGGAATAAGTCACGAGTCAGCAGTTTCTCTATGAGAGCTGGGTTATTGATTCTTTATTGTTTCGAATGGATCATTTGTTAAAAGCTGAAATGTTTTTGTTCGACCAAAAGTAAAAAGATCTGAAATGAATTTATTTGTAAATCTTATAAAACTGTTATAAATCGTCTAGTTCTGCTGTTTCAAACTGACAACTTTATATTTAAAGGAATTAAAATAAAACAAGAATTTAAATGAGTTTCTAATAAAAACATGGAACTGGATTTTACGGGACGTGAACGCGTCATGAAGCCGTGTAACTCTTTAAACTTTAACTCTTCACTTTGCGTTTTCACTTCAAAGATAATTGTAACATTTCAGTCCCAATA